>NC_090942.1:64509868-64814197 GCF_040807025.1 Struthio camelus | reverse complement strand
ACAGACTTGCTTTTGGGGTTTTTTCACTTCTCCCCCCTCTCATGTCAGGGTAACTGCAAATAGCTGCACCTGTGACTTTTTAAATTAGCAGCACACAAGCTTGCCCCTAAATGTGAGGGCCTAGGTGACTTGCTTGTTTTCCCAATTCTTGTTCAAGCTGCTGAGAAGGGTGCTCTTGGTTTTACTGGACCTTTTTTGTTCCTTCAGGTAAAACATTTCCACTTTTAGGGGGAGAAAAAGGGGAGGGAAAAAAAGCAGTGCAAAGCAAGCCTGCTCTAACAATGTGAGTCTGTTGAGCTTTTGGTGAAGCAGGAGACTGTTTGCTGTCTGCATGGAGAGTGGGTCTGAAAGGCAGGATGCTGCAGTGATTTCTGAAGAACTCAAAAAACACTGTGTGAATGTTGGAGGAAAAAAATGCCTCTTGGTTTTGCTTCACTCCTGGTTATGAGAGAGCTATATGGGTTGTTTCTGTGAGCAGGGAAAACGTCAAGCTGTGAAACAGTCTACTGGAGACCAGTTGGTTAAAACGTGGCTAATATTGACCTGGGTGCTAAGCTAATGTGAAGGGCTTAGTCGCTTTTGTTTGTTTTGAACCCCATAGTATTTGCTGTATCCATTAAGCAAGTATTGAGTTTAAACTGTTGTGATGGTCTTAGTCTGTGACACTGTAGTGCTAGTGAAGGGCTGAGTGCTGGATGGCTGCAGCCTTATAAGAAGGTCTGAACTGTGCTGCAGCACAGCATGTGTGAAGTGTTTTGGGTGCCTGTGGAAGAAGATATGCTGTATGATGGCACCTCTCGGCAGAAACATGCAGCTGGATGTCGCAAAGTGTGGGATTCCCTAGGTGTGAGCGCCTTGGCCATTTAATGGCTGTAGCCATGAATTCCTCAGAGTGGCCTGCATGATATAAAGTCATATCTTGACTGATCTTATGCTCTTTGATTTCTATGCGCGTTTACTCATTCCTATGTTGTGATATAGGTTGTAAATATAGAGATGCATGCATCTTCCTTATTATATATTTTGCAATAAGAGAATCTTGCTTCTCTCCTTACCTTTCTAAACAAACCTGGTTTCTGTAATGTCTGTCGGCTTCCATGCCACCATTTTTACCCTTTTTCAGTTTTGGCTCTGCCAAAAGCTGTATTCCTTGGGGTACATCAGGCCTTTATTCCATGCAAGGTTTGTAATCCTTCAAAGGATCTCTTTGAAAGCATGATTCAACTCTGGAAAATGGCTGAAAGGAGGACAATGTGGTTTGCTCGTGCTTCCTCTTTCAGAATTAGTTTTGGTTTGTAACTCTCATGAGCCAGCACAAGATACTCATGCTTCCATCAAAAACATCATGGAGAAGAAACACTTCATTTGCTCTTTTGAAAAGCTAAGTTTTACCAGAGCTGGGGAGCAAGCTTTCCTTGGAGGTGGCCCAAGTCATGGCCTTTATCCTTGCTGGCCTGGAGGAAGTCAGAAAATGGGGCCAAGTGCCTGAGAGTGCATTGCAGGGGGCAACAGTGCATGAGGGGTAAACCTCAGGTTTGACTGAAGTTATTATCCAGGTGTGTGGCAAAGCAAAGCTTGGAAGAGAGCAGAGAGCCTGCATGGACTTGTATGTCTGGGGTTTGACTGGAAAGAGGATCAAAGGAATTAAGTTCTGGGAGGCAAAGATAATCATACAAGGTCAAGCACTGATGCCTGTGGAGGGCTGGAGCAATTGGGTAAGAGGAGGTATTTATTTGGTTCAGCTAGATCTGTAGTATCTCTGTGGAGCCTGCTGGGGAGAAGTGTTCTGGTAAGCGATGCTGTAGGGTTTGGTCTTGCTGTGGTAATAAACCCTAGAAATGCAGAGAAGCAAAATTCATGTTTGCACATATCATGATGGAAAGGGTATTTACATCATTTCCAACATACAGAATCCTCTCTGATAATGGTGTGTGTCCTAAGGCAGTACCAGAAAGAGAACAACTTCGCATAAGAATGAGCCACTATACAAGAGAGAGGAAGTCTTGATCCTAGGACTTGTTCTGTGGGAGTATTTTACAGTCAGTAGTAGAGTGAGTGAAGACTGAAATGGAAGCCTCCTCCTTCCCAAGAAAGTGCGCTGTATTTGTCAGCTATCAAGTCCTTCCCCCTTTTTCCCCTTACGAATTTCTCATGCAAAATTGAAAAGTTCAATGGGGTGGCCAGAAGGCTAAGCAGCGTGGTAACTGGATGAGGTGAGAGATGCATGTTGAACCAGATTTCCTGCATCATTTTGATGTGCTCTAAGTATTGAGGCAAGGGAGCTGTGATGTGCTCTCACAGTGTCTGGTTGCAAAGGCA
Source organism: Struthio camelus (assembly GCF_040807025.1). Classification (NCBI taxonomy): domain Eukaryota; kingdom Metazoa; phylum Chordata; class Aves; order Struthioniformes; family Struthionidae; genus Struthio; species Struthio camelus. The sequence continues at coordinate 64,811,878 of NC_090942.1, read as the reverse complement.
GGCACCTATTGCCTCAAAATCTTGCAAGCAGGACAGACCGTTTCCAGGAATGCCATGAAGGCAGAGGCATGAGCCAAGTACATTGGTGGTCTCTCGACAGGAGAGGTTTAGGTTACCAAGGAAACTATGGATGCTGGTGTGCTCTAAATGCCATGCCTAGAGATGGATTTCAGAACTGTGACTTGGAATTATTTTTCCAAATGTTGGAGGTACCTTTCTGAAGTTCCTCGAGTATAGATCAACGTAGATAAGGAATTGTAAAGGGAATCTCCTCCTCCTTCTTATACTAGAAAAGGAGATGCAGGATGCCAGTCCCACTACTGTGGAAAATCAGAGAGGAGCTGTGCAAAGGATGCTGCCAAACAGCTCATTTGGGCTATTCTGGACTACGTGGGGGCACAAATCTGGAGCACGGGGGCTTGTAGAGGCTGCATTGCTGGCAAACCTCTCTTACTGCACACTTAAGCCCTGTAGCTAGAAACCGAGACAAGGTGGCATGAGGAGTGAAGTTTTCCTGAGAGAACATTCCAAGAAAAAATTATGTAAGCTTTCCCTAGTGTCTCTCCCAGCCTGGGAGAATGACATTGGTCAGGCTAATTGGGGAGGGAAAATAAAATTTTGGATGAGTTTCCTGGTAGCAAGGTCCCAGGGTCTCTGTTCAATGCTGCTATGTTGACATAAGCCTTGAGTCAGCAGTTTCTCCTCATTCATACATGCTTAAATGATAGCAGCATCCTATCCAGTGTCCTAAGCACCCTGCATTTGCACAGTCCTTTTCACTTCATGCATGCGGGTACTCTGAGATACATTCAAGGTTGACAAAAGCTCTTAATTTGCCCGTCTAGGTTGTCCCAGAGCAGGATTTTGGCTTTCCTGCATTCAGTGAGCTTTGACAGATCTGATGCCTCCAACTAGGCACCTTTGGTGTCTGCAAAGCCAAATCAAGCAGCTTCACGGAGTAGCACCCCTCTCTGTGCATGTGTATATGTTTACACACCCATGTGTGGTTCCCCCCTAGCCCTTCTATCCCTCCTCTTTTTCCATTTGGTTCTGCTTTGTATTTTATTTGCAGTGTGTTGCCCTGTTGTAAGTATTGCTCATGCATATTGAGTTAAGATTCCCCGAGGAGTCTGCCTGACATTGAAAAATTAAAATGAACTTTTTTGGTTTTGCACTCTCAAAGCCCTTTATTATAAGCTAGGGTTTTTGCTCCGGGGTAGTAGGATGTTGGAAAGAGCTGAAATATGGCACTGCTGAGAATTAATTTGTATAAAAACTGCACTTAGTATCCAACTGTGTGCTGATACCCTGCCCTCAAAGGCAAGTCTGTTTGCAGTTTAGGTCACAAGTGAAATGAGCATGTTGAATCTCATTCTAACATGTCACTGTCTTACAGACTTTCTTCTTTGCCTAAATGCTCTTCTTCAGGAGCCTTATGAAATACTTCTTGTTGAGAACTGGGCAGAATATGTGTAGAAACAGCAGCTCCCTCCCTTCCTCTCCTCCAGAAAATAAGGGAGTTGTCTTGTAAATGCCAAATCAGTTTATTTCAAAGCATTTCAGTTTGGGGGATGGCAACAAGAGGACTTTGGTGCCACTCATAGTGAGGCAGGTGGTGCCTTGTCCTAAATTTAGAAGTTGGTCTTATTGAACAAGATATGAGGGATTTAAGTCTGTCCTCTCTCTACTTGCTGCAGAGGCCTGAGATAGGTTTAGCATATGCCGGGCGTATGCTTTCCTCTTCTTTAAGAGTCTCTACAACACTGACTTTGTTTCCATGCTTTTCTTAAGCATTTCATGCACTAAACTGAAGAATAACTCCATTTGATTTTGGTTGCAGGGTGATCTTAATTACACAAAGTATCAGCTTCAGTGTTGAATTCCTCTGGAAGCCCAAAGGATGCTGTAATGTGTTTTTTTTTTTTTTTTTTTTTTTTTAAATCCTGTTGGTCTGGAGGGGAGCAGCTGTTGGGGTCTGCTGAATTTTAAAAAATGAACTGATGAAGCCTCATCAGGTGAGGAATGTGCTCTGTGTAACCAAAGGATTTGGCTTCTGTGATCTCTGACCCTCTCCTACTGTTTGAAAAACTTGCTTTTGCTCCTTGGTTATCATTACGCTTTGCCCAGAGCAGAGTACTTCTTGTTTTCACTGCAGAGCACCCAGTGCCATGGTGCGCTTAACAGCAGGCAAGCGATGAAAACTGCAGCAGGCAGTTTGTCTGCTTCCCTATGTCGAGCTCTATGCGCTCAGAACTGTGTCCTAATTCTGGCTGACCACACGGTGCGGGTTTGCTGCTCTTACCCACCTCCCCACATGTTCCTGACCCTTATAAAATATCTCGATAGCTTTGTGGCACAAAAATCCAAAGGGCGTTTGTTAATATAAGGCTGTAAAACACATGCAGGGCCCATCCCATTCTGCCTCTTACTGTTTTCCCTGTTCGTTTAGTGGGCACCCACATGGTGTTAGGGAGGTGGGGATGTGCACTGATTTTTGCAATGGAGTCCCACACCAGATGCTTAGTCTTAGGGAGGATGAAGTTGTGACCCCTCATGGGGAAACATTCAGCTAACCATATCATGTAGAGGGGTAATATCAGTATACTACATGATAACTCCTTGTTTCCTTTATCTATTGAACATGAACATGCATATGCCAGGGAATACTGCTTCCTCCAAGAGCTAGATGAGCCCATGCTCTCAGACAGACTTGTGGCAACTGTTTTGCTGCTGCTGTGAACATGAAAATATCACCCGGTTTTCTTCGGGCCAGATAAGAGCAGCTCTTGGGCTGAAAAAAGAGTCTGAAATGTTGCCTCAGTTGTCCTGCTACGTGCCATAAAGTCACTTCAACATAGCTGAAGCAAACTTTGTTCTAGATTTCGTTTCAGAAGAAGAGTCATAAACTACTCAGGTTACTTACAGTAAAAGTAACTTTTCCTGGTGCAAATTTTGGTCTCCTCTTGTCACATGCAATCACTTCTAGAGCAGCAGGCGCTTGATGTCCCTTTATCTGCTCCTGACCCATCCAGCTGGAGCAGGGCTGCGTGGAGCACTCCCAAGTGACATGTTTCACACCGGGCAGGGCATTAAATAGGACTCTCGCATTTGCTAGATGCAAGTGGACCGTATGCGGAGCTGGGGTTTGGGTTTTTTCTGTCTCTTTGTGCAGCTGCTGGTAAAATGTGTTTCCCAAGGCCCATCTGCAGGGCTATTTGTTTTCCCTCCTCTAAACCTTTTAATTGTAGAGCAAGATGGAGAACAATGGGGAGCAACGGTCTGAAACTGAGCAAAGCGGGGAAAAATCTAGGCTAGACGTCAGTAGCAGTTTCATAACGGATGAAAATGAGCAGGGGAGCGTTTGCCCTGGGAAAAGGCTGAATCCTTTTCATCAAATTCAAATGAGGCAAGACAGAGGATTCTATTAAAATTAAAAATAAATAAATAAATAAAAATTTGCTGGCAGGACTCGAGCCAGAGGATCTCCCACAATCTATCCTGCATGTTAACTCCACAGATTGAAGACTTGATTATAGGCTATTTCCTGTTGGAGAGGCATCGATGTGTGAGTGAGGATCTTCCTCACTCACATTTACAAGGTCAAATGAAAGGATATTGATTTATTAGAGCTTTACAAACTACCTAACCTTTGGGGAGGATGTTTAGAAGCAGCAGATAGCTGGGAAGTGTTTGGTGTGAGCATTTAAGCTGAGCCTTAGTTGATATTTGCAGTGTGCAAAACAAAAGCTTTGCCAAAGCTGGCCTGAGGGGCTAGCTATAGCCAGAGACCTGCACCTGGTCATGTTACAGTACAAAAATTTGTACAGTGCCACTGTTAAGCAATTAAGCCCCCATAGCCTATTTAAGGCTTGTAATTATGAAGCAACAGGAAAAGCATGTTGGGTATGGCAGTAGCCGTGCTCTTCTCTGACACTTCAATTCAGACTTGGGTATTTTAAGTTCTTGGCCAGGCCCTCAGCTGCTCCAAAGCAGCAGGACTATGATAGCCATTCTGCCTTCCTGTGGTAGCCAAGCTTCGCCTGACCTTGGGGAAGGTGCTTTTGCCTATACCTGGTAGACTTCTAATATTTCCTCAACCTCAGCACCCTATTTTCTTTTCCTGGTCTAACTAAGTGACTGAACAAAACAGGAATTGCCCTTGGGTAACCACCAGTAAGCAGAGTGCTCCTTCGTTGACATAGCTTGAGGATTTATAAATGCTATGCAAAGGCCATCTCCTCTGAGGAGCCTGGCTTCCTTAGAAGCCCATCCCAAGAACCCTCATCCAAGGCTGAGCTGTCACTAGATCCGTTTGGGAGTCTTGCCTGCTCTTCCTGTGAAACAGCACCACTGTACCTCTTTGCTTCAGCTCTGAGGAGTACCCTCTGCCGCAAGTGTCTCCAGAGAAGTGTCTCTATGAATTGTCCACTTCGGCATTTTACTATCCTCGTCACCCCAGGGGTAATAAATATTAATAATAATGAATAAAAGCAGATGCTATAGATTGAAGATTACTTCACGTATTAAAACCTGTGTACTGCCATTGGATAAATGGGTCATAAATAATCTGTGTATGGTTTAGTTTCTTCCTGAACATCTCTCTAGTGTTTTACCCTCCCTCCTCCATTGCAAGAAACTGGAGTGTTTGGGCACTGCAGGAAAGGAAAACAGCCTTCTGCAGATGCAGGTGTGGGCTGGAAAGCAACTTGTTTAGCTCTGAAAAAGAAATCCAGGAGGAAGAAGTTGGACCCTTCCTTACTCTGGTGCCCGTGCTTTGGTCTCTTCTTTTCAGGGAGCTAGGGCAGTTTCAAGTGAGTGTCCAGGGTTCAGCCTGGCTCCTTTTGCCTCATTCCTTTCCCTTTCTGGGAACTGCTGGTGCTTTGCAGCTTGAATGCATGATAGACAGTGGTTTTAAAAGCAATATTCTCCTCCTTTAAAAATTAGTTTCCTAGTTCAGTGCTGTCTTGGTCAAGAATTTATACAGAACTGAGAAGTGAACAGACATTTTCTTGAGTGAATCATCATTTGTGGAACAAGAAAGAAGGCTGAGTGACCTTTATCTTGATGAGACTCTCATTAAGTATCTACACTAGTGCTAGCTCCAGGATGACTGTACTGAGTTGTATAAAAACTGTGGTGAGTCAACACTATGCAATACCATCCTGGTATAGACACTCAAGCATTGATGCAACTGAGCTTCAGACTAGTCTGTGTTTCACTGAGGCCACCTTGCTGAGGGACAGGGGCTACCAGCATGGTTACAATACTTTAGAGTCTGAACTAGTTGTACTTTGAACCAGACTGAGCGTATCTAAAGAATGCAGCTGGTGTAGAGGGGCAGAAAACTCTGGTCAGAGTGAAATAGGCTTCACTGCTTGAAGTAATGACTTTATTTTATCCAGTCAGTTTCCTACTCCTAGCTTACTTTCACCTGAGTTTGTTAAACAGTGTTACCGTTACATCTACTGAAGCATAAATTCTTGTTTCAAATTCGGTGAATATCTTGCATAGAATTGTCTTCATAGAGTGAAGATGATTTGGCTTGAACTAGTGAACCTATTTTCAAGAGGAATCTTCAATTTTATCAAATGTCAGTTTTGAACATTCAGTGCTCACAGGAAAACTTAAGCTTTTTAAGCCAAAAACCTAGACTCAATAGCTTAAACAGAGCTACTCTTCAGTAGTAATAACAGACTGACAAGACAGCAGGAGGTAAATTTCATGTTTTTAATGCTGATTTGTACCGTCTCCCATAAAGTTGAAGCACCAAACATTGGGTATGTTTCAACGAAGCCTAGTGACACCGAGTTAGGAACCTGCCTGGATGCGCTTTGTTTTCAGTATTCTTCACTGAAGGGATACTCTGGATGGTCACGCCACCTGTGGAGAGGTCAGATTGAGCAAGTGAGCTTCTTGGGTGAAGCAAGATGTCACATCACTGATGCAATTGTCCTCTGCCTAGCAGACCTCTTCTCTTCTCTGCAGTGCATAGGCAGTGTTCCTGGAAGGCTTTAAGGAGAGGACAGTGAAGGACACCTTCCCCCACCAAGGCCTATGGATGTCATTCCTTAAAGGCAAATATGGGGGGGGGGGGGAAGGAGGGAAGGAGTTCAGAGGTCAGTTGTTCTCACTATATTTGTGGATTTAACCTGTGTTAGTGGAAGTTTTGTAGGGAAGCTGAAAGGTTTTGTTATATGTGCATGTGTGATGGAAGAGGAAAGACTTTGTTCAAATATCTAGAAAGCCCTCTCAGCTGAAGTCTAAAAAAGGGTTATATCTGGAGAAGAGGCAGAGATACCAGATTTGACAAGAAATCTTGTACTACTTTGGCTTATGTGCTTAGAACTGGCATGAACAGGTCTCTGTCTGGCATGGCGCTTTCTCCATGTGGCTGCTTTATCCAGACTAGACATGGCTGTGCCAGTTAACCGAAGTCCACGAGCTCACCTAGGTGTGAATGCTCTACCTGGTTAATAGCGCTGGTGACAGTGCTTACAAGGAAGTTCTGAGGTGACCCAGTTTGGGGAAGAGATAGAAATTTGTGGTTACATACTACCAAAGGCAGGGACACTTTGGGCTCCATAGAAAATGCTTGCTCAGGAAAGATACATGATGCAGGAACGCTGTAAAAGGCAACAGCCAAATTCCCAGGGCCGAGTGCAGGTGAAAATGAGACTGACTTTGCCCATGACTTGACAGACTGGGAAGAGAGGTAGTTGTTTTTTGAGAAGATGATGCTAAACCACAAGCACCGGCTTGACAAACATTTTCCATTAGCAAAAATGAGGGTTTCTGATGAACCTTCTCAGGTGCACTGTGGCAGCTGGCTGCCTTGCCTTACAGCAAAGCACAACAAATACTGGCATTTGTTCCAGTTGTGACTTGTTCCAATTTGGAAAGGATACATTTCACAATATTGAAGTTAGCTGACTGGAAGGCATCAAACATTTTAAATTGGTTTTGTCAAAACATTTCATTCCAATATTCAGCCAAGCTGCACTGTTTACACATTAACAGATTGACTTGCTTCAAAAAAAACAAGCCACAGTTCTTTGGCATTCTTTTTTTTTTTCCTCCCAGTATGATTTGACAATATCTGAGTTGCCAATGTCCTAATCTTTTTTTCCATCTATAGAGCAAGCTTTCTAATCAGATCTCTCTTAAATGTTCTCAGGTCTTGGATCCTCTTACATAACAAAATGACTCACTCAAAGGAGACAATGTGGCTTCAACTAACTGGTCCAAGTAAGGAAGAACATCCATAGTGGAGATGGAGGGTACAAGATAAACCAAGCAGACGGATTAATGCAAAACTCACCCAGCACGATACTCTTTCCAGTTCTCCCGAGGGGAGAAGAAACCGTTTCGGACTGAGATTTATGGAGTATTCATATCTCTGCAAAAACTCCATCTTCTGCTCAGGTGTTTAACTTTCTAACCCATTTCAGTAAATGCAGTGTCTTATTCCTGTGGGCTTACTCACACTATTGGAACAAGAGATTTCCACACAGTACCCATGGTAGCTGATAGCTGGAAGAGCCACAGAAAAGCTGGATTTTCCATTCCTACCTGCATTGCATCACGGCAATGGAAGGTTTTCAACAAAGTTGACTAGTCAGAAGTTTTTCTGTACGATGGTTTGACGTTTTCAGATAACTATTGCTGGATGAAATAAGGAATCTCTCCAGGCTGGCAAGTCATCTGTTGCAGTGTCCATTCCAGACACTTAAGTGTAAGAACACACTGGCTGGCAGATACAGATTTAGCTACTCCTTACATGGCAGCTTCACTTTTCCAAGAAGTTATTATTCATGGTTGAAGCCAGACTATAGTTAACTATTTTCCCCAAATCTAGTACTTCTGTGAAAAATATAGCTGTTAATGTCCATTCTATATTTCCTGCTTTTCTTGTTCTCAGTGGGTTTCTGTCATGAGGTTTGGTCTAATAAAGCAAAGCATTTGCTTTTATTAGTTTTGGATGAGTGGCCTAGGAAGTTCCCCCCCCCTCCCCGTGGGTATTTACATCTTTTAAGTTTCCTTCTGGAAAGGGTTCTGGCATTTGTACCAAGGTTACTTTTCATGTATATCCTCACTAACAAAGTTTAAATGATGTTATGGCTCAAAACTTAGCAATGAAAAACCAAACAATTTCCAATATCAAAATACACATAAGAATCTGCTAGGCAATTTGTGAGAAGCTTTCTGGAAATAAGCGTTGCTAATTGATGGAAGACTATTTTAAGTTTTAAGAAACAAAAGCTTCAGAGCACCTGGCTGAGCTTAAATGTGAAAGATGAACTGCATTATGATGCTCTTAACCTAGTTCATATTTTCTGTCATATTTATGCCGTACACCAAGAGGTTTGTTTGTTTCTTTGCAACGTTACCCCCGCCCCCATCCTTTGAGCAATAGTCAATGTTTTAGGCAGCAGCATCAATAGCACTCTTACTTTTTATTATTATTAGTGCTTGAGTACACTAGAGTTTGGCAAGACACAGATAATCCAAGGTTACAAGAGAAATGCGTGGAAACAAATCCCCTTAGCATTTGGCTACACGTTGAGTGCCCTGAAGAAGGGAAAGCATAGAGTTTGGCCATAAACTGTAGATGCTCTTGAGCGGAAGGAAAAACAAATGGCCTCGTTCTCCAGAATAAGAGACCTTGAGTCAATCCAAGCTTCCTGGGGGAGTGCAGCTTACAAGTGAAGCAGAACTACTTTGGGTAGTAAGGTTTAGATCACAAGCAGCAAGAGATCAAGCCGTGTTAGTTCTCAGAGATAATTAGGAATGGATGCAGCTTGTTTAAATACTAAATATTTTTCTGCTTTCCATGTAGGAAGGTACAACTCCACATGACAGCAGGAGGGGCAGATTGCTGAAGAAGTCAACTTCGGATGAAAGGCAGAAACTAAGTTTCTGACCTCTTGTGGTCAGTAAGATGTATTATGTCTTACAAGGAAGTAGGCAAATTTTGTTGTCCTGACCTTTCCCTAGCAAGTGAGAAGGATTAGAGCTCTTCCAGAGCCATCCCTGTGGTTTAAGATAGCGTTGTGGATTCAGACAGTGTTATTTAGTTCCTAGCTTTCCACTCAGCGATTTAGGACAAACTGGCTTGGAAAACTAGGGTTACACTCCATAAGCAATAGCACTTGTGCAGCAACATGGCTTGCTGAGCAGTGGGTGAGAAGGAGGGGAAAGACAAGTAAGTAGGCCTATTTGAAGTTCAGCTCTGATGGCTACACTAATGGCTAGGTAGGGCCACCTAGATAGATGTTCATTACAACATACAATGGAAAGTGCTTAAGGAGATGGAGCAGAGATGAGACACCCAGATACCATTATCTTCTACTAGAGGGGCTTTTGAAATCACATTTGTTTTTGCAAGTGGTCCATGTACGTACTGAAGGCTGTGTTAAAGAGCTCTCACATTTTCTTCAGCGTTCAAGTCAGATCTTAAAATGAGGTTCTTAATGCAAAAAAATTATGTTAAAAGCAAATTTTTTTTTTGACAGCCTCTGAGAAAACAGGAGTGTTCAGTGAGTATATAGGACTCCTCCTGGACTTACATCAACAGTTCCACATAACGGACATTTTTGTTCAGGGCTTCAATTTCTTTCATCTCTTTTTCAGTGAGGGAGAAGTCAAAGATCTAATGGAAGGAGATGTTAGGAATAAATTAGAATTTCTTGTCACAATAAACATCAATATTAATATGTTCCAGACTATAGAAGTCCAGAAAAAATGCAAAAAAAACAAAAAAACATTTTTTTCCTTTGCATTAAGTCCAGCCACATTGGCTATGTTCCCTTCCAAGAAGAGAATGGCAGTCTGGTAACTACTGGGTTGCTGGCTTCAAAAGCAATGCACTGGTAGAGGAAGTGGGGAGCAATATGGTACAAAGTGCTGCAAGGGACACAGCAGCACTTGTATTGGTGGCGGTGGGGGGTGTCAAGCTAAATGTTTTCTGGTGGTGGCACACCAATGTTCACTATCTTCCCTTCAGCAACGAAGCTGAACCATGCCTAAAGACGGAGCAGAAAAAGCCTGCCATTCCTGAACTCTTACAGCCAGCAATCTTGAACTGTGGACCCACTGAAATACTCCATCTGGTTTATGTTGCTCGGCGGAGCAACTGGTGCTCCAGTATACACTACCAGCTGGAATTTTAGCCACTTGCAGGGTTTAGGAGACATCAGAATGTCCTCTCTACTTTGCACTATGTTACACCATAGTAATGGGGACAAAAAGGATTTGACAAAGCTTGACAGTAATAAAGTCTTCTGTCTACAGAAAAAAAATTGGGAAGTGACTTTCCACAGAGACCAAGCCAATGTAAGCATCCATGCACCAGCAGAGTAAGGATTTACCTGGAAATTCTCTCTGATGTGCTGTGGGTTGAAGCTTTTTGGAATGACCACCACCCCTCGCTGGATGTTGAAGCGCAAAGCAACTTGTGCAGCTGTCTTGTTATATTTTTTACCGATAGCATTCAGCACAGGATCCTTCAGTAAAGGAGGGGAGGACACGTTTACCCTGGAATAGAATGAAACAAAGAAATTATCTTGCCATTTTAGTGTCAAAAGCCATAGTCATCTACTATTCACGGGTGCAGTGCTGCACCTTTTTGATAAGTGGTGTCAAGGATGAGGGAGAAGCTTTGTGACGTTTAAGAAGTTGACTTTGACAGTCCTCCATTCTATCTGATGTCCTAATGCTGATGTAGAATCCTCATCCAAAACTCGGCATTCTCAGTTACAGCCATGTGCTTTTTAATAGCAGATACCTAAGGAGACCTCCTTACAGACACCTGGCACTTTTTGACAACAGGATGCAGCAGGAGTGTTGCAAGTCTATGTTCCTCAAAATAATGTTGAGACACTGTAAAGAACCAGCAGTGGAGATCTGTTATTCTTCACCTATGTAGCGGCCCTACTACTAGAGAGAAACATGGGAACTTACCATGTTTCATCCCTTGAGGTTCCCAATGGGCTGTACCCAACAATAACAATGTCATGTTGTCTGCAAAATTCTAAGAGTTTGGGCTGGGTGAAATAGGGATGGCATTCGACCTACAAGAGAATGCAGAAAGAATAATTAATTGATAGGACTAAGTACAGAAGCAGATGATGTCCCATTGTGAGAGTTATGGACCAGAGATAACTTTTTTGTTGCAGGAAAGGATATTGGTAAGTTCGGGAATAAGTAAACTCACTCTGTGATTACTGTTCTAGTCGTCCACCACTGGGTGATGATGGATTTTTATTATTATTATTTTATTTATTTACTTGGACAGCAGCTCAACACCTATGGTTGTAATTTGGTTGCAGGAAGCCTTTATTGGCCTCCCAGTGGAAAGGTGGCAATAAGTGGGAGGATGGAGGTGAGGGAAGCTGACTAGAGATGTAGGCTGAGAAGCCAACCCATCTCATATGGGTCTTTCTCTGCTTCTTGCATTCAAGATGCCTAATCTAATGTTGTTTTTAGGGGAAGTGCTGGCATGAGCTGACCCAGATTGAAAGTTGAGGGGAAGTATGTGAAACACGAGACATCTCCATAACGGTTTTGACCTAGTTATAAGCCTTACCCTCCCATATTGCAAATACCGTGCATTATTCTGTAAAGGTAGGGATTTTCTGGTCGTGTTCCCTTCTTCAGGGAGAGGGCTATCTACAAGGTGACAGAGCAACCACTGTTTACATACAGTCTGAAGCTACGTGGCACAACATCCTGAGCTGGGCTTAATCTTTTCCCCAGTTTCCCTTGACGCCAGGAAGCTACAGCAGTGCTTGGTACACTCTTACGGGCGGTCCAGAAAGAGCAATTGCATTTTGTACCCACTGAGCACGATAACAGTAGTGAGCAGTGTTGGAATTTCCTCCTCTCTCAGGCTGCCCCTTCTAGGTAGGCAAAAGACAGCAATGAAGTCTCCCTGTGCTGCCTGGTACAGGTCCCAGTCCTTCAGGCCATGTACTATGGGTGGAAAGACTTTCTTTTCCTTAGGTAGTCTTTGGTGTCCCTTCTGCTACTGCTAATGTAGATATTCATTTGTGCCAGAGGAGTCAGAAAAGTTTCCCAGTGATTTATAGGAAATAGTGAGCTACCAAATGCCAGAGTCAAAAGTATCAGGCGTTCAGGTGGGTCACTGCCACTTACCTCTGTCTTTGGGCCCTGCTGTCATAAAACTTGGACATGCCTATCCTCCTCACAGGCTCGTTCAGCTCAAGTCAGTTGCTTAATGTGGTCTCCTCATTAACAGGTTTTTCACCGATTCTCATTGAACTTCTTATAGGAAGGGCACAGGAGAGCAAGCCCAGGAATTTTAGGAGTTACCTCTAATGGCTGTTAAACCCAGAAAACCTAGAGTGACTCAGGTTCCCTGATATTTAGGGTTGTTTTCATTTGGTGTCAGCTGAGGTAGACATGGCTTCACTGATGACCGGTTAGCCCTGAATCGTTTGTCTTGGGAACGTTTTGGACTTGGATAAGGTACATGGCAGAGGTTTAAAATCTGCATTGACTCAGCATCCAAGCTTGCTATGGAGCTTGGCAAGGAGGCACAAGTTTTATAGTCCTGGAGCAGGAACTGAGGAGAGAGATTATTCCAGCACATTCAAATATTATCTTTAGCCTAAACAGGATGAGTAATATTTTCAAGCTAGAAACGGAAGTGTGACAGTATGGAGGGCAGCAGCTGTGGCAAAGCGTATGTCACCCTTCTGCACATGGCAGCTTAGGCCACGTGTTGCCTTTGCATTTTCTACACAGCAGTGGCACTATTGCAGCCACTGGCCTTGGCTTATGGTCATACCTGGTTGCTGACAGGTTTGTGCTTAAGTCCCGGCTTGTTCAGGATCATCTCCAGCTGCCTGCGGTTGAAATTAGATACTCCAATGGACTTTGCCAAGCCTGCGTCTTTACATGCTTCCATAGCCTGCAAAGAAAGCAGAGACTGGAGTCCCAAATACTGGCTTGGTTCTTTGCAGCATATGTTTTAAAGACAGGTGTAGCATAGTCTGTTCTTGAGACTGCAGAAAAACTCTTGCTGTAGCAGAGCTAGCAGCTCTATTACCATGAGGGCTTATGCCATCCTGCTAGTGTAATCTCAGTACAAGGGTATCTACTGACCCACTTTTCCTAATGTTTTATATCTCCCATGAAGGTAGAATTTGTCTGGAAAGCTGTAAGATACAATTGAGATATGGATGCTTAAGTGTCAGATATCTGCTTGGAAGAGTTTTGCTTAGTTTGCACTGCTTTAGCACTACCTCAAAGCTGAAGAAGGGAGAGTGAATAAAACAGATGATTCCTTTCCTGATCACTCAGTTCCTTTTGACTGCATGCTCATTTTCCATATAAAATCTCTATCTAGTGAAATCACCTAAATATCTGGCAGAGTACATCACAAAACCAGCATGGAAAAAATCAGTACAGTACAACGTAGAAGAAAAAGGTGGAAGAGAAGAAATCTAGATATTCTGCATTTCAAGTAAGTCCTAATAGTTAAGACAGCTTTATGCATGCTAGGTGTAAATACGTGCCCCAGCCCTCTTGATAAGCTTCATCTTCTGAAACATTAACACTAGAGATGGTAATTTCCTATAGCCTTCCCCTCTGTGCCCAGAAATTCTGCACACGAATGATTTGGTGGCTGTTTGAGGTGGAGCAGACCCCACCACTGTTGTCCCCTCCATCGGAGCTGAATGCCTCTCCTTCCAGTTTTGTTATTCCTTTCTATCTTGCAAGAACTGAGAGCAGGGAGGTAAGAAGCACCATATATTTGATGACCTCAAGTTGGCCTCATATGCTTTGTATCACTCAGTGACAGGTCAGCAAATACAGTCATCTGGAGTCATTTTTGCTTGCCAACGCTATACTGAAACAGTGAAATTAGCTGGATCAAGTTTAGCCAGTTTCATTTAGACTGAAGCTATTATTTGCAGGCAGTCACCACAAGCTATTTTTGTTCTGGCTTATTAGCTGTAGAGAGAATTGCTACTACAATATATCTTTTACAATAAACACAAGTTTGAAGATAAAAATATAAGACTGTTCAGACAGCTGCTGCTTTTAACATTTGAGCAACTAGCTTGTGAATCAAAGGAATGAACTGCATCAGCCCCAGACAAGGGTAGCATAAATAGCTAACAAGGAAGTCCCTATCTGCCTTGAAATCTTGCCTGGTGGCTCAGCTGCCAGGACAAAGCCAAAGCCCACCCTGGGCTCCATTGCGGTCTGTACTTTTACTCGGAGTTTCCTACCGCATCTCCATTTTTATTCACTGCATCTCAAGTAGAGCTAAATCAGGGCATGACTATCCAACTTTGGGCAGTGCAAGCTGAAGCAGAGCATATGGTAGCCCTTGAGGTAACTCTTTTCAGGTGAACCATGCTAAATTAGTGATGCTTTTGCAGCATACCTGGTGCAGAAGGAGAAATGACCAGCTTTGGTCATGAATTAAAGAGTGTCCAGGGCTTCAGAAGGAGTCTATGTGAGGACATTGCTACTCCCACTTTCTGCTTCCCCTGAGATCCTGAGGCCAATTGGCAGGAGGCTTAATGAAACATCTGTCAATAGTACTTGAGCACACCACAAATTAGGATGCAATCCTTCATAGAAATGTTACTTCCCTCCAAGTTTTGTAAGCAGAAAAGCTTTGCATCCTCATTTGGTAACTAAATTCAGAAGTGAGTGAACTTGTTTTGATGTCTCTCTCTTTCTCTCTCTCTCTCTCTGTCTTTAAATCTTTTAATTTTTTTTAATGGTGAGCTTTAGGGCAAATTCTGTTTTCTCTTGAAGGTGAAGAACTTTTATTTCTGAGAAGAATCCAATCACTTCTTTCTTCAGGGCTCCAACTTTCTCCTGCTGCAAAGATGTGATAAAAACAGGAGAGCCTGGAATAAAGCTACAGATATCTGAACTAGTAAATGCACTCTCTGAAAAAAGGAACGTGGATGTCAGATGTCTCAAATATTTTATTTTGTTTTTAAGATTTAATTAAGTGATGGCAAGAAGCAGCATCCCTGTAGGCAGTAGTCAACTTTATCCATAGAGCTAGTAGAATTTAATCCATTTGCCTGTCAGTATGCCTCTGCTCTGTTTGTGCAGGCCTCAAGTAAAGCTGAGAAAGAGGATCTGTTTTTTTAAAGCATACATAAATGTTGGGATTGCTTACCTCCCAAGTGGCACATAGGTCTGTCTCATGGTAGATAATTTTTCCATTTTCATCTTTTGGGTAGATTGCATCACCAGGCTGAAAAGCAAAACCACATACACACTTCACTCCTCAGAACAAAGATTTTCCACAATCTCTGCTTCTACTAGCAAATAAAATTTCAAAGGCTTTCTAAAAACACCCTAAGTTCAATAAGTCACTCATGCAGGTCTTACCACATCCTCCAGCAACCTTCCACTGCTGGATAGTCCTTGGATGCAGTTCTGAACTATCATATGAGTGCATACTCAGGAGTTCCAGGATGGCCTTATTTTTCAATAAGCTTCTGACCTTTAGGGCAAGGCATCCAAAGGACTAGTTTTCTTCCAAAGGGCTGGGTTAGAGTACTGATGCATATATATATTTTTTTTATATATACGTGTGTATATCTGTATATATATTTTTTCCTCTTCTTTCCTTCGCTCCTTCCTTCTCCCCTGCCCTCTACCCCATCCTGCTTGCATCCTAGGCACTTGGGAAGAATACCAGTTCTGCTTCCAGTTCCAGCTGGAGGGACCATTTCCAAGAGCTGCTACTAGTAAAGGGCTGAATGCACAGGTATAGAATGTGCCATGAACCTTTCTTTTAAAGTGCGTTATCCATCTTTCTTTGAGCACTAACAGCTCTTTCTTCCTATCTCTGTCCTGCATAAACAGGACTTCAGGGATGATTTATGAGCTGATACCTGGTGCTTAAGAGCTCTGCTTTCTCTTAGTTGCTATTGCAGGCAATGCTTTAGTGCCCCCCTCTCTTGTCTATCTGATCTTAATTTCACTTTTTTCAAAGAAAACCCTTTTGTGATGGTTGATACTTGATCTGACTTCAGACAGCTACATTTCAAAGGACTGTGTATAAGATGTTGACATGGCAATTCCTTGGGAACACGAATCTGTGACTAATATGATCAGCAACTGGCGCCACCCAATTCAGTCAAGAAGTTCAAATTCAAGACATTCCATGGGAAAAGTGAGCCTACGGAAAACACAGCTTCAGATTCTAGAGACCAAGGTCTAAGTTACAACCGTAAGGCTGTCTCCTCCAAATGTTCTGGCTTTCCGCAATGAATTCCACAAAGACCTGCTGCCTTTTTTGCTATGTCTGATTGGAAAAAACTTCACTAGAAGGAGGTAGGTGATTGTTGGATACATTTTTACTATTAGAAGGCAGACTATTTGCCCTCATAACTTAGGTGGGGAAGCCTTACTTACAAAACCACCCCTCAGATTTTGGAAAACCCCATTCTACCCCATGGTACCCCACCAGACTGTCCATGGACTACAGGCTTGTTCCACACAGGCACAGCAGATGGATATCCCTGAGTTCATGGGATGGTTCTGAATTCAAAACTGTTCCATCTGAATTCAAACTCTGTTCCATTTCTAATTCATTAACTTTGGTTCAACATTACTTTTTTTTAATGTCAGTCAATATTCAGCGACTACATTAGCTATTTCGTCAACCTCTCTGTTTTCCTCTGTTTCTACCACTTATGTTCTGAAAAGCCAACAAAGTTAGGATGAAGGGTGGCTTGAATGTGAACTTATCTTGACTGAGTCTAGAGGTACCGGCTGTTGTCTATTTCCACAAGGATTTAGTCCTTCCTGCTACCTACAGGAAGCTGCATAGGGTGTTGAAATAAGGTTGTCTTTGTCTCAGTAGTCTCGAGGGAGTACCTATGTCTGCCAAGCTATTATTTTTTATGCAAGGAATTTCCTGAATGAATGACCCAGCTACAGATGGAGAAAGATGGAGAAAGCACTGACAAAGTCAGTGTTTTGATGGTGACAGTATCTTGTTTACTAGGTCTTTGAAAAAGTCTTTTAGAAGTTTCTCACACTTAGCTTGGGATTGTATGGACTACAAAATACCAGTCATTCCCACAAATGCACTCTTCGCCTCTTGCTGTCGCCCTGTAGACAGCCACAGATCTTAGAATGGACATAAGGTAGCTTCCTGCGGTGCCACTGTGCGAGCACTATGACTGTCACTGCCAGTGCACAGGGTTCTGATAGTATCAGGTCATGGTCAAAGTCTACGGGCACCCCAAAAGCTACGAGAGCTGGTAACTAGTGAGAGGAAAAGTCCTGCTCCCATGATAACAATTTCATCAGCAACACAAATGCAAGAAGACAGGCCTGCACATCCCATTGCTTTCACAAGGTGTTCTTTGATAAGTGGGCTTTTCACACGAGAGCTATTTAAGAATTTGTGAATGCCTATAGCATAAACAGAAGGCAATAGGAAGTCAAATAGACCATTGATCTGTTTTGATTTATTCTCTAAAGCTGACAAGAAGATACTGGGAACAGGCTTGTTCAATATAAAGCTGAGATAACCTGCTTTCCTGCTAGATCATAGAATAATTTAGTTTGGAAGGGTCATTTAGTGCACAGGCACCTGCTTATTGATTAATCTGACCAGGAAGCCACTAGAAAACCTGCTAGCAGGTAGGAGCTCCCTGGGCAGAGGCAAGAAGTGGCCAGGAGAAGGCATGTTCCAGCTGGTCTCGTGCTTCATCAGGGCAGACAGGCTGTGTGCCACCTCTTGGTAAAGTGAGGAAGGGGAGCTGGGGCAGGAGCAGGAAAAGTGGGAAGGATGGTAGTCTTGAATGGAGATTTTGCAGAAGAGAGAACAGGGAGGTGCTGGTCACTGCTAGTAAGTCAATGTTTAAAATCACCCCAGATATCAGCCATTCCTGATCCATGCAGAAGTGCTGGGGTGGTGGCTTTTTTCTCCTCTGAGCGGTGCTCTCGGGAAAACTGATTCCTCCTATTCCACCTGAAAGCCCCTGTGAGAGCTTGCATCGCTGGGACCTGCAGAGACAAGTTTCTTACCAGTTTACTGGAGTGGGACTGTAACCTTTGTCTCATGTTCTTCACTGATTTCATGCAGAGGCCAGTTTTTTTAGGTTTTTGGGGAGACGGGAAAGCTCTTTCAAGTAGTCAGCTTTTACAGAGCAGGGCAAAGTAGGAATATGTTAGTGTTACAGCTGCACACTCCTCACCAAGGACAAGCATCACATATGAGAAGGGTGTGTGTGCGAGAGGGAGCAAAACCAGGAAACCTGCTGCCATTGCGTAAATGTTTTTTTTTTTTAATTTGGCACCCCAAAATGTATATTTTTTTCAGGCAGAAAGTGACTTTGCTTTCTCTTCTCTCAAGAGGGACATGAATGAAGTTCCAGAACTGCTACTCTTAATATCTCAGCTTGTTGATACAGGCCTCAGGGAGTCTGATGTACATTATTTTAAAGCCAGCTGTCTACATCTTTATATTCTGAGACAGTGACCTTCAGTATGTGGGAAAACGAACTATTAGAGAATACAAACAGAAGTAAGGGGAAACAGGAAATTGCAAGTGGTGGGAATTTTTAAAAAATATCCTTAAAAAAGGATTCCATACATGGGACCATATAAATGAAATTTTACTGTGAGTCCAATTACTCTTACATGTGCCTTAAAGCTTCCTTAGGAAAGAAGAAACTGCAGGTCTAAGGTGATTGCTACATTGGTAAATCCTTCCTTATCTAGTGTTTCTGGCAATTTAGAATCCATGATAGAGTATAATTTTAGTAACTGGAGAACTGTCTTCCTTGCAAAAAGAGATACACCCAGCTTAGAGCTTAAACCACCCCCCCCCCCAAAAAAAAAAACAATTAGCCAGCTAGCTTCCTGGTCCTATTCTCTCCAAGAAAAAAGATTTAAAGTGGTTTTGAACCAATAAATGTGTGTTGAAGCTCTGTCTTCAAATTTTAGTGCTATTATATTATGTACTTGCAGAGGGAAAACTCTAAATCAAGCTCCAGCTAGGCAGCAGAACTGGAAAGTTCAGGGATTCGCAAAAGCTGGTTGCAAGGGAGGCATATGAGACCCTTGCGTTCGGAAGGGTTTTCAAGCACAGAGACAAGTAACCCAGGGCCAGCAGAATGAAGGACTAGGAGGCTTTAGCTTTTCAGAAGTGTAAGAGCAAGAGAGGTACACCTCGTGTTTGGGGCCCAACTGTGATCAACTAAAGCTGTCTGAGAGAAGCACTGTAGAATTAAGGATATTAAGATCGCAACCATGATTTGCCCAATACTTCTAATACTATTGAGGCTGTTTGGTTTCTGGGACAGAGCAAGGAAGTCAGTTTGGTGGTTTTTCCCTTCTGCTACCCATGCTACAAACTTTGCTGCTAGCCCCTTTTTTTCTGTGGTAACTCTCTCCTCATAGCTCAGAGAGGATTTAGACACATGCACTGCTTCAGCTACACTAAGTCTTCAGTGTAGAAAGTGTGTTTTCAATCCCAGTTAAGAGTCCTGTCCTTCCAGTGGAGAGATCCTATCCTACAGCTGTCAGTAACTACTCTCACATGGGCTATAAGCCCCTCCACACAGAAATGTAGATTACGATTTGGCCAAAGTGCTATTTTCAGCGTGGATTTGAACCTGGAAGGAGGATGCCAGATAAAGTCTCTGGTTCAAGCAAACCGTGCAATTTTTAGGGTAATTTTTCTTTTCACCTTGAAAGCCATGGGCAGCTCAATAATGTAGAGATCAACATAGTCCAGCTGAAGGATTTTCAGGGTCTTCTCCAGCGTTGGGCGCACCAGCTCTGGGGGGTGGCAGGTATTCCACAGCTGGGGAAGCAAGCACAGAGTCATTTTTTTGGTTGCCAGGAGGTATAGCGAGGATCCTCCCACTGTTTCTCCCACCATGCTCTTGTCCTTCTGACAGAGTACTTTGTTTGCAGTGCGAAGCCATTGTGGTCTACATCAGTGCAAAGGTGAGGGGGTCTTTTCCTCTCTTCTTCCAGAGGAAGATACAGAGGTAAGAAGTGAACTCTTGCCCAGGATTATCCCTCTGCCGACCAAGTAAAGCCACTACATACTTCTTTAGGACAGGTTCTTTTAAGCTGGGCAAATTGCAAACTCTTGCTCAATGAAACTGGGCAGATTCATTTTGTTTTCTGAGCTTTCCAAGCACATGCTTTCACTGGAAAACTTTGACTGTTCCCACAAGAAATCTGTGGTCAATTTTATGTTTTAATGCAGAGGCTAAGATCATGTGAGCTAGCTGTTGAATAGCCAAACACTCAGCAAACAAAGAGAATCTTTTGGTTTTCTCATGTGGTCATGGACCCTGAATCATTGCCTGACCTAGAGGAGTTTTAATTCCCCCGCCCCCAGTCCTCATTGAAAGATGTGTTCTGGTTTAGTTACTGTGAAGTAGGTGTGATTTAGTCAAAGCACAGCCTTTTCATCCTTTTTAATCACAACTATTTCCTTTATGGGTTATGCCCTGAGGTTGCTATGGGTGCTCAGTTGATTAACTTTCAATGTTATCTCTAACTGAACTCTGCTAATGCAGATCTCTTGCAAGAATAAAACGATAGCATAGTAACTAGTAACCAAGAGCTCTTTGTAACCGATTACTGCAGTTAAGATCCAAAAAAACCTGTATTAACACACAATCGAAGGTTAAAAGTGCCATTTTCTTGCACGCAATAACCTGGCAAATCTTATTTTTCTTTCAGTGTGCAAACGTAACATTTGGAATGATGTCGAAATCTTTGGCACCTTTTTTTGGTTGGAAAATCCAGATATTTGTTGGTACAGTTGTTGCCTAGCCAGTTCTGCCACCAATACAGACGGTCGGAGCGTGCCAAGGTGTAGATTGAGTCCACCTTTGAGGCATGGAACATCTGAATTCAGATTTTTTTCAGGAGAAGATAGTGATTAAAGGTGTTAAAGGACATAGACTGGCTGAGTTCTAAAGTATTTTAGAACTTTTAAAAACCAGATTATTTTCAAAGGCCCAGGACAGGGAGTAGGTATCTGCTCTATTGTGCCAGCAGAGGCAAGGATATGTCAACTTGAAGCTCAGCTGTAGTCAGAGCAGCACATCTGACGCTGCCATAAGGTGATATAGCAAAGCAGGGATCAGTATACAGAAATTCTTACTAGGTCTTACCCCAGCTGTATGTTGCAAGGCATGAAGGACTGATGATCTGTTAAGCACTGGTTACATTGGTTGAAATCTAATACAGTAAAGGGACCAAGATCTTGCTCTGAGACTTTTAAGGTGTTCTTGAAAGTCTTTGGTCTGGATTTTTTTAAAGTATTTGCCAATTGTAGATTTTTCATTTCACATGTAAAATGAAATGTTCTTTTGAGCTTAAATATAGCTAAGGAATTGACTCTGTATACCCTTCATATCAAGTTTGTTTTGTCAATGTGTTTTAGAAATATAATAACTTGAGGTATGTTTGTAGTTTTGGAGCTGTCTTTCTAAGTGTCTTTGCTAGCAGAGTCCAGTTGAGTTGAGATAAGTACCTATCAGTGAATAAACTTCTTTTCAAACAACTACAGAGGTTCTAAAGAAACAGCCTTCAAAAATGGCAAACATTTATACTACCTTAATAAATAGATGCCATGGAAACTTAGGGCTTCATAACTGTTTTCATGATTTGTACAAGTTATTGTAATATCTACCTAAGTAGAACCCATGTAGACATTTGAGCTGTCAAAGCTGCCAGCTGGCTTTGGCATTTCAGGACACCACATTCCCTGGAAATGTTACTTTTAGTTTAATGAAAGAAATATCCTGGGATGAAAGAGGAGACCAAAAAGGTCTTGCTATATAAGCCAAGAGAGTTGTTGGCAATTGATAGAAAACCTCTAAAATTTCTGGATACTGAGCTGCTCTGTCTGATCAGCCAGCCAGCAGCAGGAGCCAAGTACAAGTGCTGATGATTTCAACTGGCAGATGCAGCACAATTGTACAAAGTCACTATTCCAGTAATACTGCCTCTTCGTGAAGCTGTTCTTGTTAGTCACTGCTGATGGACCAGCCTTTGATGTGCATCATCTTTGTTTAAGGAAAGATCTACAGGAGGTGCTTGAGTATTCAGAAGTGCTGTGAATTTCCAGCACTTCTGATTTCAGAGCCTGCAAATAAACACAGTTTTATTGTGCCTGCTATTTTCAGGAATGATCTATTATACCTACCACCTTTCCCAGAAGATGCAGTAGTTAACGTTAGTCATTTATCTCTCAGTGGCTGGATATTTGCCTATAGCTCATAAGGTACATAAAACTGAAGATGCATAAGCTTGTAAGGTAAGGGACATCCAGTCCGACTCTTCTTCTGAGTTCAGAGCTGCTATGCAAACGTCCAATTAGACCTGTGAAAATCCTTGGCTGTGACAGGTCGAATTGGTTGCGGTATGCTTTCTACTTCTGCCTTTGAACGGTTTTTTAAAGACTATAGTTGTGCTCTAATGAACCATCAGCCTGAGCATCTGAGGTTAAAGCCTTGTTTTGTCAAGCACAAACAAGATGCAGAACAGAAAGATAAATCCATATATATTCCATCTCACAATTCTAAGTAAGGCTGAAAGGTCTTGACTCTTATAGTACTGGGATTTGCAGCCTTGAGATTACCAGGACACTCAGTTTAGGGAATAACTTTTTTCCAGGAAAAATTGAACTTATAATCTGACGCAATTTCATAAATGGCTCAATGTTCAAGTAGTGTGGAAAACCATCTAGTGACTAGGATCAAACAGCTGAATATAGAAAGGTTTAATCATTAAAGTAAGTTTGGAATCCTGATAAAGCTTTAACGAGAGATGCACCCTTGCTGAATCTGAAGGTTTATATGGGGAGGGAACAGCAGGGGAAGCAGGAGGCCAAGTTAAAGACTCAAAATTGTTAAGACATCTGGTTCTAACCTTTTGGCACAATCTTGTGTTTTTGATTTGAAATTTCACTGGTAATTTGCAGTAATGAAGCTGTAAAACATTTTAAACAAAATATTTTGAGTTACCCACATCAACATTTTTGGCATATGAGAGATTACCCTGATAAAGGTGGAAAATTTGAGGACATGAAACTTTGCTCAGGATGGCAAGATTGTTACCAGTAGAGCTGAGCAGGGGACTAGGAAAAGGTTTGCACACTTTACGGACTGGAAACTGCTTTACTTGAAAATTGCTCTATAGCTGTTGATAATCCACTTGGTCTGCAAACAACCCAATCCGAACCTCAGTTTCCTAGATCATAGAGCTCAACCAAATTGCTCACAGCACAGCAAAACAGACCTTTTCTCCCAAAGGATCTTTCACTCTAGGAACCATGACATTTATTTCCAAGATAGCTGAGTAACTTTTGTGGACTACATTTTATTTGGGAAAGGTGAAAGGGAAAACGTTAGGCTGATATGTCTAAAGAAGCACTGCAAGAAGGGGAATCTGAGACTGTAAACTCCATTAGAGACTGTACACGCACCATTAACTTTCTGAGGGTATCTGGTTTTTATTCAGCAACGTGTAACAGGCTCTCTCTCTTGTACCTGTGATCTAGTGACTGTAGCTGTTCCCCCTTTTATCAGATATTCCCCTTTTACTCTTCTAGTAGAGCAGCAACTCTTACAGTTTGGATTTTAAAGCATCAGCTAGCTCATGAGGTACTCTGAATGGCCTTGTGGATCTAAAGAGAAAGTATGATAACCTCTTCTCTCCAAGTGAGTCGATCCATGAACCTAGAAATCTTCAATGACAGATGCTAAAGTAACTAAGGGTGTGTCTTGATGAATAATTCTCTGGCGGTAGTACCGACTTTAGCACTTGCTGTTCTCCTATACACACACACTTACATACACATGCTCGCCCCCACTCCTTTCATTGTGCAATCTCACGGCAAACCTATACAGGGAACTGTTCTGACAGAAAATAACTCATTTGCAGGATCGTTGTCCAGATCAGGCTCCTTGTGTGAGTGTACAAATGCTTGTGTCAGCACAGCACGTGGGACAGTAACAGCACTGCTGAGTGTCACGATAGTCTAAACTTGCAGGTACCTACGATACTAGGCAGAACGCGTATTGCGTGGTTCCCACTGCTAACCGAGCTTTAAACTAAGAACCACAATGACTCCTGAGTTACACAACAAATCTTATGCTCATAACACTCTGAGGCATTATAGTAATAGCAGGAAAGAAAAATAAAGGCCCTTGGGCTTAGAAGTATGCCAGATGTTGACCCCTGGCATTCTTATGAAAGCCTGTCCACAGAAATCCTGGATTTAGCGTAAATAATCCAAATGCAACTTCTCACCTTGCCACAGTAAAAGATGTCTTCTCGCTTGATCCTTCCTTCCGCGATCTTCTCCCGGATGGCTTGTCCCACTTCGTGCTCGTTGTAATAGACAAAGGCACCATCTATATGGCGGTAACCAGTATCAATAGCAATCTTCACTGACTCTAGACAGGAACCTTTGGGAGTCTAACAGGAGAAAAAAAAGAATAAATATAGTTGCAGCCTCCTGCTTGTGTCTGTTGCAATGCTACCGAGTCAGTGAGATGCACGCAAAGGTCTTGCTGGAGTTCATCCAGTTTAACTATCCCTCATCCCTTCCAAACATCAGTGTTTCAAGTTGCGAATAAAACGTGCTCTGCACTTTTCTTCAAAACTGTCACAAATATGGAATTAGACTGGAAAGAGGAGCTAAGCAGAAACTTCACTGGAAGAGTGAGTACAAGAGTCCTCAAAAAGCAGAACTAAATGCATTTGGTTTCAAAGTGATTTCAGAATTTCTTATCTAGAGAGTAATGGCTTTCCTACAACAGCTATTTAATAAAATCTCTTTATCAAACAAGAGAGCTTTTTGGTGTAGCAGAGCTGGTCAGCCATCTATCTGATCAGAAGCTGTTTGAACACTTCATGGCTTAGGAGAGCTTTCTGCAGAGCAGGAAGGAGAAATTCAGATGTGTCTTCTTTCTCTTCAAACCAACTTACCGTTGATAGCATCACCATCCAAAAGGTGGTAGCTCAGGAGGATCTACTGACCTAAATTCCCAGTTGCGGACAGTTGTTTTGTAGGCTGGTCAAGAACCAACAAACGAATCAATGTACATTTTTTAGGCCTCTTACTGCTTCAGTTTAAGATGAGTTCAAGAAATCTCTTGATCTGTCCAAGTGACAACTGTATTTTTGTACTCCATATGGCAGTCCATTCTGCAGTTAAGTTTACTCATGTTAACCGCAACTTAGAGCAAACTTATTTTTTTCAGAACAGCCCTGTCTCTCATTAGCCAATGTGGCAAGCAAAATGCAAGTAGGCCAAACCAAGTAAAGAAGCATGAATTTCACTACAATCATTTGACCTGTCACTGAAATTGGACTGAAAATGTCTCATTGTTGCCATATTTTGCGTAACAAGGAGGCAGCTCAAAGCAATGATGGCTGAGGGCTGTCAATGGCAAATGGCAATGTTCTCCCATGGTTTTCATAGACATTGCTCTGCTGAGACAAGGACATCTGATCCACTCAAAGGAAAACCAAAACAGAGTGAACCAGCTCACTGCTTTGAAAACTGCACCTGCTCTGCAGCAAGTTGCACAGATCAGACATGTGCCATGAGGCAATGCCACCTAGCCCGTCAAGAGAGAAGATCCAAACTTCAGTTTTGCTTCTGCTAGCAGTTGATACTGAAAGGTGAATTTTGCTACGTCCAAGTAGAGGGTCCAAGACCAAGCTTCCTCTCCTATGGGGAAGGCAGGAGCTGGAGAGAACTGGAATGGAGAACAACTGTGAAGAGAGGATGTCAAATTTCTTGTTTCTGTTGTTGCCAAGGAACAGCAAGAAGTGGGACTGGCAACAAGCACTGTTGGGAAGGGACTTTCTCCCGCAGCAGCCACTGTCTCTCTCCTTGCCTCAAGCCTTCCTTGTGGCAGCAGGCACCAGTTTGGCTTTCCAGGAGTTTGCCGCAAAATAAGCAGCTGCTCTTCCAGCACCTGCCTTATGGCCTCTTTCGCTTCAGGCCGGGAGTGGCCCTCCCTGAGGCCACTTTTGCCTCATCTCCACTCAGCCAGAGCTCTGGGGCTCGCAGAGCACAGAACAGCAGGAGTACCATCGGGCAGAAAGCTTAAACGCACAATTTCCGAATGTGGAAACTAACTGTGAAACTCACTGCCCCAGGATGCTGCGAGACCAAGGACATGGGCCTGTTCTTCTGCATTCATGGAATAAAAACCTATGAAGAATGACTGAAGGATTCAACCTCTCTGTTGCTAAGCCCCAGAGCTGCAGGCTGCTGGAAGATTATTCTGGGGCAACGAGATGCATCCCTGTTTGCTCACTCTGCTCTCCAGCTTTCTCTCAGCCTTGGCCCCTGGTGGACAGGACTGGGTGGACTGGACTGGGTGGACTGTAACTCTGACCCAGGAGGGCCACTCTGCTCCAGGGTGCGGTACCTGAAGTTTACTTAAAACTCAAAGCCACTCACGCTTACCCTTACTTATTATGGACCTGAACGCAGGCTGAGGCTCAGAGCATCACAATTTGGCATGATAAAGTATTTAGAGAAGCTACGACACAACCTTGTCCACTCAATTGAGACAGGCAAGGAAATGCTTGTTCAAATGCTTTGCCGCTTTCAGTGCGAGAGCCTCCCAAAGGCACGCTCAGCCCCTGCCAGAGCCCTTTCCTAGCTGTTAGTAGGAGGTGAGGAAGATCACAGCAGCGAAAAGCGTTAAAGGAACAGTCAGTGGCTAGTTTTCACTCAGGGTGTGTTCAGCAGCGTTACAGAAGTGCTAAGGCATGGAGCAGTGACAGACTCGAACATGTTCTGCTCATCGCGCGCTGTCGAAACCTGTGAGGGCAGGATTTGGAGAAGGCAAGAGACAAAAGGCTTTAACACGCAAATTACAAGTGTTCAGTTACTGGTCATACTAACATCATACATCGACCTCAGCAACGACCTGCTGTAGCTTCAGATGCTAAGCTCAGGTTGACTAACAGAGCCAGGAGTTTCAGGTCAAAGCGCTTGTGAGCTCAAGCCCAGGTGATGACTAGTTATCCAAAAGAAAAATAAAATAAAAAAGTATGATCAGCATTTTCTATATAAAACCTGTGGCAGACCTAACTCACCTAACTGTGGCATTTAGACCTCTTTAGACTGTTTGGTTTGTATAATTTGAGTGTTTGAAAGCAGAACATTTAGAGCACATTACTCTGGTGCAGGAAATAATAATTTTTTTCTCCCCTTTTTCTCCTTGTGTTGAAGAGCCTGAAAGTGGGCTCAGGGCCTGATCCTAAGATTTCGTCTCTCCTCTTGTTGCACTCTTGTGAAATTACCTGGACGTGGCTCCCAATTTTTTCCTGAAGCTGTGAGGTAAATTCTGCAGAGCAGGGAAATGCTGATTGTTAAGTCGCATCTTTTCTCAAACATGTTGGCCATTTTATTCAGTAAGAAAGTAGAAAGAATAGGTAAAGAATGATATATTCTCATACTTAGGGGAATGGTATAATTGCAGGCTTAAAGAGGGGAGAGTGGAAGAGAAGAAAATGAGAAAACTGGCAGTTACAGTAAACTTCAATTGCCTTTGCATCCAATCAGTTAAGTTATATAAGAGTTGAACTTCCATATATTTCTTAATCTTTTGTATGGAAATTCTGTACCTCTGTACAAATAACCTTGTGAAAGACTCCTCCATCTCAAGGATTAATCTTATTCTTTAGGGGCTTGCGGGGGCTTTCTTGGATCAGGTCTTGATTACCAAGGACCGGAGATGGGTTTACATTAAATATAAATGTTTTCATTGCACTAGTTCATTTACTCTGATGTGGTACATTAGCTCCGACAGACTGGTCTAAGATGCTTCCGATAAAAATGCAAGAAAATCTAGGGAACGGTTTTTGGAAAATCCTGGCCCTACTGAACCCTCCCAGCTGAAGGTCGGGGAAATTTGCGAGTCTGGAAACTTTATACCATATGTTTATTTTCATTCTAATGGAGAAACTATCATCTCTAGCATTTCACATATGTAATCCTTCCAAATCCTGCAGTGATGGGCTCTGGTAAACTGTGCTGATGAGTTGTACAGGCCAGTCATGTTGTGGTTTTGCCACTTTTTAAAAGTGTTGCTCTACATATCATATCTTATTCCATTGTTTCCCTGACAGTCTTAAAGCTGCATGACTCATATTACCTCTACTTCATCTATCTTTCCATCAGCGAGGGCACAAACCTGGATCTTTCCCCATTACCCAGCTGCTTAGCCCAAGACATTTTAATCTTTTCAATCTTTCACGGAAACAAAGTCCTTAACTAGCAGAATAGTTAGAGGCAGTGACCAGATCAGAGTTTGTCAGCTAAAAACCAACCATTACTTAATTGCAGATAAAAGTGTGATAACACTGCTCTTACATGTCCTGATGTATAAAGGTTTGCACTTCTATTACAGCTCTCCGTGCAGCCATGACTCATAAGCTGACTTAGTGAAACTCATAGAACAACCGTCCCAGCTATTTCTAGCAGCGGCGTCAGACCTCGGCGGTCCTACTTCAGGTTATGCATATCATACGCAATACGAAATGCAATTACTTATGTTGTATATTCATTTCAGTTAGACATTTCTAACCATTTCTAACCACCATTTCTCAAATGGACAGGGCTTGTGTTTAGAGCAGAACAAAGGCTTGATGATGCACCAATCGGTACTAATTCAGGAGGCTTGGCCTTAAGACAAGTCTTTGCTGCTTTATTACTTTTAACTTAAGTGTAGATAAGAGGTATGCTTGATCCTTAGCTGTAATTAATGTTTCCATTTCAAATCAGTGCGCCCTGCAACCATGCTCCTTTGATCAGGACTGTTATTTTAGAGCTGAAATTTTATAACCACTCGTACACTGTAAGTCAGATTTTTATCTTCGCTGCTCCAGCATTCAGTCGCTAATGTGTGCCAAAAAAGATCTTAAATTTATTACATATATTCTGATAAAAGAACAGCTGCTTAGGTGACTAGAACCACTTACTCTGTCACGAATAAATTCTTTAATAGCATCTAAGTTATTTTTAAGATTACAGAGTTTAAGGAAATAATACACACAATTATTTCCTCTATCAATCTTTTTGATAGCTTGTAAACCTACTGATTTACTGATTGTAAACCTACTGATTTACAACCAAGCATGACAGATGGAACCAATATCCACTTCCTTTAGATTCCATAGTAAATAAAACTGGTAGAAGGCTAGAAGGAGTAGGCTCAGATTTCTACCTTCATCGAAAGAAAGGGAGAAGCAACTTGGCCCCTTTTCCACAGATGAAGTAGCCAACTGGCCAGTCACCACATTTTATGAATCTAAAAAACCAATGTGGTTCATCAGTTGTGTCTGTCTGAAAGGGTCTGCTCTCCTTTTCTCTGAGACCACGAACTTTTTAAAATGCTTATTCCAGACAACAGGGGTTGTCTGGAATGAGACATCATATCCCATTTTGTCAAAAACTAGTCTCCCTACCTTGAAAAATGCATAGCTTCAGTTTTGCTCATGATTAGACATGATCAATCAACTGGAGAATATTTTTTATGCACACGTACCCATGAATATTACTATTCCCTTTCAAGTAGGAGGACAATATTTGCTTAGCGGTATTTGTGGTAGGCCTACTCATTCCTGTTATTTAGCGTTGCACTTCAGCTTCCTGCTTCCATTCCGCTTTTTCTATAGGATCCTTTTCTGGTCTGTTCTTTCTGTGAGCTTTCCCACTGATATAAAGGGATTTTTGGTTAACTTCAAAGACAAAGCTAGGAAGATGCATTGGTGGCGGACTGTAGTCTTGGAAGACCATATAGACAGAAGGTCTCATAGGCAGTGCTTTCAAAAGTCCTAACTTCATTATATTCGCTTATTCTTCATTAGTCCATACATTAAAGGAAAGCAGAGTCTGCTTCAGGCTCTCACAATCTGCTGCTCCTCATTTGGGGCATGCATAGTTCTATTGAGTTGCATCAGTTCTGGCAGCATATGAGAGCCGAGGAAGTAACACACCAGGGAATAAGCAGTTTGCCTTAGTCCTGAGCAGCTAACCTGGTCAGTGCAGTAGTATCCAGTCCATGCTTCTGGGAGGAAGAGCTTGAGGTGTTGGGGAAGACAGAGCCATCTCCCACAAGAATCTGAATTTAGCTACGGCTAAATCAGTACAAGGGATCCAGACTGTGGGCTAAGTGCTCCACTCCTAACCTATAATTTAAGATGTAGAGCTGCTGTTTAGGAATCTTAGCTAAATACAGGAAGAAGAAAGTAGGTACATGCCAGGGCTCGGAGCCTCCTTCTTCAGAGCTCCGCAGTCACAAACAGATTCTTATGCAAGTTTCTAGAAGCCCAGTTGCTAATTTCCATTTGCCTGTTTTCTGGACAAACTAGCAAGGAGGACTGGCTTAAGATGTTAGGAATGGAGCATAGAAAACATGTGTAATGAAGGCATTACAGGAAAGCACAGGTTGAGTTTACAAAGCCAGAGGATATAAGCTACACAAGGGAACATTCTTAGAATTGTTTAGTCTTGTAAAGGAGAAGCTGTACTGTACACCTCTTTCTTGGAAAATGCAACCGCCAGCACATCTCTCTCGTATGCAGGAAAAACTGGCTTCCATCCCCTGGAAGTACTGGCAACCACCATCCAGGAAGCAAAATCGAGAGAAATGGTCTCTACAAAAGCAGGCAGAGCTAAGAAATGAGGTAGAGAGCACAGCTGACGGCTTTTGAGCCAGGCACTGAGAAGCAGGAGTTGCTGCACTGGCCCAGAACTTTGCTCTGTAGCATGCAGTGTGTTACCCTAGACAGCAGATGATATCAAATGCTCCCAAAGAAGATGGGTGAGTGGTGATGTTCTCTGCCTCATGTCATGCTGCAAATGAGTGTGGACAAGGGTTGGCTTTCTCTGCTAGCCTGATGTCCCTCAGTCGGTGTCTTGAAGCATGAGGTTTGATCTCCCGTACAACATCAGCTTAGATTGCATAACTACAGATTTAGCATTTCTAGAATTCCTGTTACACTGTTATTCTAGGATTTAGCCAAAGCTCTGTTCAGGAAAACCTTATTATTGTAGCTGACAGAGGCTGCTGGAGTTATTTTTACCAGAGAAATCAGAGATTGCAGAATACTCAGTTTTAGGATCACTGCAACAGAAGTTGCACTTAATGCAAGTTAGTTTAATGCAGGCTGAGGCTAACAGGCTACCATGCCCCTCTTCTGGCAGCTCGAGGATTAAAGGAAATGAAGCAAATGCTGTGCACACCAGGGTGTCATGCTAACTGTGCCAGCTGGGTGGACTGTGACTTTTTGAAGAGCTGGACGACACAGTAGACAGCTGGCCCACACTAGAAAACGCATATCTAACTGCAAGGGTGGATGTGATCACAGCACCCTTCAAACAACATATCTGACGCTAGGGATGCGTGAGGTACAAGAGAAAGATGAAGCACCAGCCTGTGCAATAGCAGAGGAGAAAGAAAAGGTTGCTAATAGCTCTTCCACTTCATTCCTTAGAGTTAAAGGGGAGAGGTTTCTGGCGCCAGTTCGCAGAAGTGTTTGCAAAGGCAGATATAAAGCCCGGGGAATTCCACCACCTAGTTAGCTGAACCAACAAAAGTTAGCTTTGATGAAGCCTGAAGAGGCTTTTTCTACATGATGTTTTTTGGTTTTGATGAATGTGGCCTCCTAGGTCACCAAAGACAGAACCCAGATGTGAGCTTCCCGCATGAACTGCAAGAACATGCTTACACTGTTCTTCGGGGAACTGCAGTGAATCAGGGACACACGGGAGCACAGAGCCATGCTTAACGTATGGAGTCAGTCAGGGCCATTTTAGGAAACAGAATTGCCTGGAAAATTGGGCTCTAATTGTTCTTGCCAAACAATTTATCTTTCAGTTGTGTTAACTCTGATGACTCACTCGTAGGGGCTCAGATTTTCCCCATCTTCAATAGTGCCAGTGATTCCCTCCTCTCCTGAGGCTCTCCTTGAAGATGTGTCTTCAGTAAAACAATCACCATAACTTTTATTTAGATAAAAAGTATTTCCTTGTGGCTCTTGAGCAGTGATGAAAATTGAACATGTTCAGAAAGCCAGAGAAAAGACAGGTTTTTTTTTTTTTTGGTCAATATTTGGGCTTGATATTATTACATCAGTAAGAATTAGCTTTGCAGTTTTTGGAAGAGAAATATATTGAAACAGCTAGTGTTTGTCACTGTATGACATAGCTGTGGAATATAAAAGGTCTGCTTCTGCTGGTTGCTTTTCAGACAGGAATCACTAAGACTGTTTTAGGGAAGCGCTACTGTCCTGAAAGCCTATCTGGATTACTCTTCTATTAGTTTTGTATCTATCTGGACTGAATAAATGCAATTCCATCCTATGTCACAGTCAGACATTTAGCTCATCGGGTTATGTGAGCATCTGACATCTGCTGTCCGAAAGCCATACAGAGTCCCAGCCAAAGCTGTCATCTCCAAATGTTGTCTTGCTCCGGGAACGTTTCTCTCCGGAGCACTCTTGCATGTGTCCAAGTCAGCATGTGTCGGCACAGCGCTCAGGAGCCAAGTGAACCAGTGCCAGGTTGACTGTAAGAGCCAGCCCCTCGGCTTGGATTAGACAGGCATTGCTGTGCTGGGCCAGGTGATTATCTGGCTGTCAACAATTTCATTAGTGGAAGTGCTCAGCTTTGCAGGTCAGGAATATATCTCTTGGTCCTGGCATATTCTGAAAAGATTTTCATGTGACAGATATGGTGTGAGCACAGGTTACGGGTTTTAGCTTTTTAACAAGCATTTTCTTCAAGCTTATAGTTTGAGGCATGCTCAGGTTTGGGTGGAGAGTAGTTCTGACCACAATCTACTCAGGGCAAACTAAAAATCTTACCATTTTCTGGGACTAGCAATTTTGTGGCCACTTTGCTCAGAAGTCCTCCACAGGTCAATGGACTTTGTAGCTAGAAAGTTAGTCTTTCAGTTGCCCTCATCTGCAAGGATGGCCCCAGCCTCATCAGGAATTTTACATGCTGATCATTTCAATAAATGCAGCTTTTGGTCTGCCACACATGACTAGACACTAATTGTGTTCATAACTGGAATCACCACAGAAGCCATTGGCACGACCCAGGGATTAGTCATACTATCAATTTCTTTCCTATTAAACATTAGGATTCATAGAAATGATGGATTACAGAGATTTTAGCGGAGAAGATACGTGGAGGCAGATAGGTATTTCTGCTGATTCCACAGTGTCTTAGAGTCATGGTTTTTGGCCAAATCACACAGGGTGAAATGTCATTTTGTCAATAACTTACCGGTGAAAGAACTGTTCTTAGACAAAAGCTAAGAGTTTTTGAGCTTGCCACATTTCAGAGAGAAAAAAAAACCAACAAACCTAATTGCCTTTTCTGATAACCCGTTTTTTCTAATTAGATGACTTAACTTTCCTTTCTTAATGAGATAAAGATGCAATCTTGCTTTTATGCAAGCCAAAATTTTCCATTGTATAACAAGAAATTGCAAGGAGTTAGCAGGAATTGAGGCGTCAAGAGGTGGTTGCAGGCAGGAGAGAAGACGTTATGCCTAAACACAAAGTTCAAAGTTTGAAGGCACAGAAATGTAGAAACACTGCTCCAGCAGTAAAACAGGAAAGTTGTATGGCAGAGCAGAAAAGGCTAGTACAAGATAAACTCTGTTTTTTGTAGGTGGCAAGTATACCATTAAAGTGTATATGAAAGGGAGCTTTAAGATGTGTTACACAATTTTAAGATTTTTAGTGAGAGTCAGGGATTAAAGCAGAAATTGAAACCCTTTTGATTTAGTGCATTTTTCTACTCTGTACGCTCACCTATTCCTCTACTGCTATTAGAGGAATGATTTGTGAAAAGCAGTGTCTTAAGTGTTCATCCCTCGTCCTCTGGCATATTTGCCACCTCTGTAGCAAATAGCAGGGATGGATTAATATTATAATACAGCTTAGAGTCACTGAAGCTTCTTGAAACCTCCCACAGATGCCATCTCCCATCATTCCTTAATTATAGTGCTTTTGGTCATGCTTCCAAGTGAGCAGTCCTGCTCCCACCAGAGAGCCGTGTTGTTCTGCTGCCTGCTAAAAGCTGCTACCTGCTGCTGCACCTCATCGAGGCATTTGTGGACCAAATACCAAGACATCCTGTTTTTATCCACTCTTGGCAACTGGGTCTTGCCAATAACTGTGACTTAGTCAAGGAGTAAGCAGTAAAATCTGACAGATTAAGCAATGAGGGCATCGCTCAACACAAGTATACTAGTAAGAGAAGAAAAGGCATGCAATCTGCTGTCCATGTAAGCAGAATTGTCTGAGCAGGGTTCAGTCCTTCAAGTACTAAAATAATTGAGTCATGAATTATAATTGGGTGATCTTGCTACACATATGCAGTGTATGGACAAATATCATTTAGTGTGAAGACTAGACTAATAGTTTACTAGCAACCAAGCAAAGACTTCTAGGACATGTAGCGGATCAGGCACAGCTCTCTTTCTGCCCCTGCCTCAAGTACGTAGATCTCAGTTTGGAAGTATGGTTTTAGGACATCCTCAGAGGCCAAGGAAACATAAGACCAGCCTCTGAAACATCTCAGAAATCCTAATCCTGAAAGACAATATGTCGTTATGTGTAGGCCAGTCATAGCTCTGTTGCTCCAAAGCAAAAT
Source organism: Struthio camelus (assembly GCF_040807025.1). Lineage (NCBI taxonomy): Eukaryota > Metazoa > Chordata > Aves > Struthioniformes > Struthionidae > Struthio > Struthio camelus. The sequence continues at coordinate 64,777,179 of NC_090942.1, read as the reverse complement.
TCAAGAAGACAAGGCAGGTCAGTACAGCAGGAGGTAATACTTCTGCTCAGAAAGCAAACAGCCTAAGAAAGTCAATGGTGTTCACCACATGGGACTTTAAAGAGATGCAATGTCCTTTGAAAAAGATGGTCAGGGTATATGACCCAACAACTTGAAAAAAAACCCTTTTTTGCCTTGAGAACTTACTTTGCTTCTTAAATTCAAGGGATAAATATGAGGCTTCATAGCCAAATATCCCTGCTGACTCCCCCCAGCTCTATCCAGATCAGGTTCCCACTACCCTTTTTAGGGATGAAAAAGGCAAAGTATCTTCCAGGCCTATATCTGTGGTGATTTCATGTAGGGGCATAAAGACGGGTTCATTAAAGAGCTAACCTCAGACTCTCAATATGTGCTGAGTTCAAACATACTCATTTGTAATTCTTCACATTAAAAGGACATATTGTGGAAAGAAAGCTAAGGCTGTAAGGACATATGTTATGGCAGTTCCTACTCTTGTCACTGCTTCCATTAGCTCTTTCAAGAAAAAATTTAGAAGCTGAGTGTAACAGGAATTTTACCCCAGCACAAAGAAAGCAAATAGTTTACGGATTTGGAGAAGAAGTTTGTAGGGGTGAGATCAGGAAGCAGAAGCCTATATGTTTCAACCCTTTCTCTAGAGAACTCAAATATCTGTCCCTCCTTCCAGGGACTTTCAATACATGATCTGTTTCAGTAGATCCCACAGATGCACCATCCTTTACCTATAGCTGTGGCTCAAGCCAAGTGACTTCTTCCACATGCCACCTGAAAACATTGCTTTCTCCATGTTTCAGAAGTTGGTGATAGCCAGGAGAAAAACAGAGGGAATTAAATCATGTACAGTTCCCAAGAGATCCAAATTGCATCAGGTGAATAAGTTAATTACTACCTGTTTTGACCTACAAGTAGCCTATGGCCAGTTCCAAAGAAGGACAGCCTGCAGCAGAGATGCAGTCCACAAAGTTAAGAGTGGTGAAATTATTTGTGTGGGTGTACCCTTGTACGAGGAACTTTGGGGCATAAAAGATACTGTGTGAGCATTAGAGGCTTTGCTCCATTGCCGGGCCCTTGCAATCAAAAGTGACTCTGGTCAACTTCTAGCTTGGGTGTAAAAAGTATTTCAGGGTGCCAAACGGTATTTTGACTTATCCAAACCAGATTTTTCCCTAGTTGCTCAGACTGGATGTGGGAGTCCTGGATGAACTTTTCTTCTCCCTGACTCAAAACAGCAATTGCTTTTTAAACACAACCCAGACTGTCTAAGCAGCCTACCATTCACAACAGTTACTCTGTTACAGTTAAGGATTTTTGGGAAGGGGTCTCTTTCCTTCCTGGTGGGATATCATGCAGCGCTTTTCAGTATGCAGTATTTTCGTGAAGGGCAGTGCCCTTTCCTGCAGGGAGGGTGCACCTTCCTCTCCAACTTGCACGTGTTTCTTCCTGCCTGTCTCAAGCTATCACATACCCCAATTATGAATATTTCCCTGGGCTCTGTGATATGAGTTTAATCCCTGGGGGCACAGAAGAGGACTGAAATTGTTTTCCCACAGCCTGTGTGGATTCCCTAACCAACCGGCTATTCAGGGAAAGGCAACTACTACCTCCAACTGCTTTAATAATCTTTTGATTCCTCAGCTTGTACTGCCAGTGCCCAAAATGAAATGCTTTGCCATTTGTTTTGCCTGAAACTATTCCATGAAACTGCTTCCAATTTATGAATGGATTTGGCTACCTCAGAGCCTCATTTTTAGCAAAGCAGCAACTTGCCAAAAAACCCTTACCCAGTGCTATTCTTAAGTGCTTTGCCCAATCTTATGTTTCAGAAGCATGGCCTGTGTATAGTGTGGTTGCTACAACCTTCCCTCCAACCCCGCTCCTAACTCAGTCAAAACAGGAAGGCAGGAGAGGAGCTGTGGCCAAGGCCCCTTGACCTTCCCGGGAGACAGCTAGTATTTATGTGTAGGCACTGACTTGATGATCCGAGCTGTGATGACAGAGATGAGTTATAAAGTGAAGCTGGTATAAGTGTAGTTTTAACGAGGCGTAGGATTTCCAGGATTTAAGATTGTTTTTAGCACCTTTCTGCTCAGCGCCTGCTCGTCCCCTCTCCCCTGCTACCATTCGCTGTGCCGGGGACCGCGTGCTGGTGCAGGGGTGCTCGGAGGGCTCATCCGTCTCTGCTGCGGGATGGGGCGATGCCTCAGGTTGGTCTTGACGAGCTCTGCGTAATCCCCGGCGGGGGTTGTCCTTGTCCTCCCTTCCCACCTGCCCCCTGGGGACTGCCCTCTCCCTCTTTTGTCCTGTCCCAGCCATTTAATGCCCCAGAGAGTTTTGGGGTCAGTGGCGTGGGGGCCCTCGGGGAGGGAAACCGGGAGGTAGTACATCTGCTGGCGCCGCTCCCGCACGCGCGGGACCTTGCCAGAAGGATCTGCGCAGGCAGACTGAGGCAGAATTGGTCTTAAATTTTGAAGCCGTTTCGAGGGTCTTGATGTTCCAGATTCGCTGCTCTTGCTGCCGCTCCCTCCCAAATCCACCAGAGAGAGGATGTTTGGAGGAAGGGAAGAGAGAAAAAAGGAAGAAGTCAGGGGTTGAAGTTTTCAGCATTTTGCTTGAATCCATGCTTGCTAGGACCAGCAGCCTAATTTATGGTAGGCAGGACTCTAATACCACTTACGCATTTCCTTCCCTGCATGAAGGAGAACATAAAACTGACTTCAACTCATTGGAATCTGTACCAAAAAGTGAACTAAGCTTTTAGTTGTAGCAGTTATTAGCATCCCTTAAAAATACAAATAGGAAATACCAATTAAAGCAGCAAAAATTATTTCTAAGTGCTTTTTAGATGAACAGCCCAGATTTACCACTAACTCTATAACCCAGTGAAGAAGAATCCTTTCTTTCCACTAACAGATGAGCGGATAGTAAATGGATTCATTGCATTTTCCTGCTGTGCTAGGAGAATAAAGTAAAAAGACTCCCCCCCCCCCAACATTGCACTATTGGAGTTCTCAGTCTCAAAGAATTATCTTAATTATTGTCATCCTGACCTGTACCCAGTCAGAAGAAAAACTCCCTTTCACTTGGGGGGGAAAAGCTTTCAAGAAAATTAATCTGATTCTCAAATAGATCTTTTGCAATGGTCCAGCTCTGTTCCAGTTGAGTGGTGTGTTTCACTGAGTCGGTAAGCTTGTACACAGGACCAATCTTTGGTCAATAGACTTTTTCTTTTTTTTTGTTCAGTGTTTCACAATTGCAGAAGCATGACTTATCTTCCAAAGTAGTCTTTGGGAGAACAATTAAGTTATTTAAGACTAGCTAGGCAAGCTGCTGACACACTTCAATCCTGAATGCACTGCTCTGCAGTTTATCTTAACAGAGCCCAGAACACAAAAGCTGGCCTCCTGCCTCTGCTTTCTTGCAACCAGCCATCAGAGAAACAGATTTCCCTGCTACTCAGCTAACCAGATATGCCTGGTTTGCTTAACCAGCAAGCGCATTCCTACACTTCAGGAAGGACGCTTTGCGCTCGTTACGAGCTACTGGGCTATAGCACAAGACTGAGAAAATAGATTTGTTTTGGACAACCCACTCTGATGTGGAGGTGCCAGGGTGAATGACCTTTGAAGAAAATCTGCATCCAAGTGCAAGATGAATAATCTGACAAGTGAAAGGCTCTGTATTTTATATCATAGCACAAAATGACTCTAAGTCACAGAGATCTGACTCATGAGCAGAAATAGCATGCTGGGGATGGCTGGCATTGCTACCACCACCAGCTGCCTGCCCCTAGTGTTGGGGAATGGGTGGCTCAGACGCCACTTCTTAAGTGATTCAGCCACAAAAAGTTACAGGTCGGCATTTTGGGGAAACGTATCAGCGTCAGTTTATAACTTTGCTTTTTAAGGCAAACCTTGAAACAGCCCTGAGTTGCCACAAACCCCTTCAGCTCTCTAGGCAAGAGGAAGAGGATAGAAACCTTGCCAAGGCGTCCCTGTGGAAGTGGTGCCAGTTGTGAGTCAGCACTCGGCTGAGCAGCTTGTCCCAGCTCAGCCACGCTTCGCTGTCAAGGCAAGATGTTGACACAATCCCTCTGATCTCTTGTCGGGCAAGCAGTCTTTGTGAGGTGGGTGAGCTTTAAACTATGACCTATTTAAATGTCCTGCCTCGTTATTGATCAGCAGCTACAAACAATTCTGCAACCAAGTTTTCCCAGCCGCCCTCTGTGACAAGCTCCTTAACTCAAGCACGCTGTCCTAATCCTAGGCTAATACTTCAGCCCACTTCCTCCCAATAGACACAATAGTATTTCACCTGGTCATCTTAGAAAATGAGGCTTTTGCAAGTGCCTTATCAGTGCTTCTCTACCTCTGCTCAGCTCCTCCTCCCACTAAGAACTTTCTAACGCGTTTGTCTTGTACAAAGGGGAGAGACAGCTCAGAGAATCAAATTCCTAAAAATGTGGAGAGAGAATCAGGGGTTGGGTATGTGCACCCATCCCGACCAAGGTGCAGTTACACAGCAACTTAAACTGCTCCAAACTAGAGCTGCTGCGGCGATGCCCTATCTGCACTGCCCTGTTCCCTTTCTTCTGTCACCAGAAAACAAAACAGGTATATGTGAAGGGATGCTTCCAGGGGCTGATTCGGCAGGAAACCGACCCTACCTAAAAATGATTAGCTCCCTGAGCTCCCTGGAGTAGCTCCCTGAAAAGGCTCACTGCCCATCTGGACCCGCAGGAGGGCAGAGGAGGGAGCGGGACTACGTGGGGCTGAGGGAGACTGAGCAGGATTGTCACTAGGCTGATTCAGAGAAGTCTGAACTTCTGCAGAGCAAACTCTTAGCAGGGTTACATCGCTGCTGAGAAGGCTGCCTCTGAAGGAGGGAATCCCATGCACTTCCTCGCTCCTTGCTGGTGGGTTAATTTTCTACTCAGTTCCCGATTGTTTTAGCTAATTCCACAGCTTCTCACTACATTTCATCAAGACTGCAGGTGGGAAGTGCAGCACGGCAGGAGCATCCCTTCCGGTAGCAGCCTCACTTAGGTCAGCTTAAAGCTGCTGTGAAATTGCAACTCGAGGGCTAGAGGCACGGTATACAAATCCAGAAAGAGACATGTCAAGTCTGTTCAGAGCAATTTTGTTACTGAATTATGCAACATTCTGCTTTGCTGTATTAAAGCTCTTTTCAGAGGCGGTAAGTTTGCTTCACTAACCCTTATTCAAAGAACACCACTAGACGAAAACGTCTCCAAAAAACTCTAGTGATGTAGGGGACGGTGCCCAGCCCCTGAGCTGTAGATAGCGCAGTCCCACCGATTCTTCCCGGGTAAAGCAGTATTGTCAGCCAGGAAGAAATGCAGCGTTAAGGACTTCTTACACCCTTTCTGCATTGCTCCAGCAAAGCCTACAGCAGGGTTGATTGATCTTCTTTTACATTGTTATTAATACAATTAGTGAGTATTAAGTGACTTTTATCAAGGGTTTTATTTAAAAACATCTATTTTTAAATATCTTGTGGTATTGTGGTACACACGATGTGGTAATATGTATGGTAACATAATATTGCATCTCAGCTCTGATACTATTATACAAGAATGGTTCTGGCCACAATATCTCTTTTTGTACTCTTCAAAAGAGGACAAAGTACCGATCAAGGATCACTCAGTTTAGAAGGGTGCAAGGCAGCAGCTAACGAGTTGACTTGACCCTACCAACTGCACGGACGGCAAAAGCATCAGGTGTGCTCCCACAATTTTGCTGCAGCAGAAACTGCAACAGTTAGATGGGATGCCTGCCCAGGACACACAAAACCGAAGGATTTGAGAACGGTTTGGCCGCTGGCATTCAGCTGTGGGAGCCACAGGAATCAGGATGTAGGAATTTGGGTCTTTGTTACAGGAACATTCCTTGGAAAGTATCAGCGCCAGCTGCGAGATGGTCCGAAATTCCTCATCTTATCTGTGCCCGGCGCGGCGGGGCCGCGGAGCGAGCCCGAGCACCCGGGGCCGCCGCTGCCCGGCGGACCCGCGCTAATTAGATGTCAAATTCCTCCCTCGTTACCGCACGGGCCCCGGCAGCCTGGAGCCCCCCGGGGTTACACCGGGATGCCAACGGCAGCGCCCGCCTCCCCCCCCGCCCCGGCCCCAGCTGCCCGCGGAGAGCCGGCAGCGCCGGCGCAGGGCGCGCTGCGCCGCTGCTCCCGGCCGCTGCGCTCACAACTTCGGGGTTGTGCGGCAGCGCCGAGAAGCAGCAAGCAGCACAAGGCAAACTCGGCAAACTCCTAAAAAAAAAAAACAACCCCCCCCCCAAAAACAACAAAAACATAAAAAGCACCCCAAAAGAACACGAAGAAAACGAAAAAAAAAAAAAACCCTTTCCCTCCTCTGCGGGCCGTGCACAGACAACACCGCTAATGGCAAAACTCGCTTCTTAAGTTCGTGCGGAGAGCGGAACAAAAGGAAAACTAGGGGAGGAGGCAGGGGCGGGTGGCCCCGGCTCGGCGGAGGTCTGGATGCGCGAGAGGCGCCGCCACCTGCCCCGCGGCGGCGGCCGGCGCCCACCCGCTCGGCGGGCCGCGGCGAGACTTACTTTCTGGGGGTCGGCGTAGGTGCCCAGCCCCACCAGCGGGATGCTGTTGCCGTCGCTCAGCGGGATGCGGTGGCTCTCGGCTGTCAGGCTCATGGTGCCGGCAGGGCGGGCCGTCCCGAGCCCGCGGCTGCCTGCGCGGGGGCAGGAGCCGCTGCCGCTCCGCAACCTGCCGCGGCCCCTGCGCACCGGCTGCCGGCGCCTCTGCGGGGGCCGAGCCACGGAGTGCCCGCTCCCGCCGGCGGCCAGCGCCTTTTTGGGGGGCCGAGCCACGTGTGCCCGCCGCCGCCCCGCGCGCCGCCCCCCGCGGCCCCCCGCGGGGCCGCCCCCGCGGGGCCGCGCCGGCAGCAGCGCGCAGCCGGGGCCGCGGCGCGCGGAGCGGAGCGGAGCGCCCAGCGCGGCTGCAGCCAGCGGCTCGGGCCCCACGCTGCCGGGGAGGGGGGGGCTTCAACCGCTGCCGAGCATGGGGCTTCGGGGGCTCCTGCCTCGCAGGTCTCCGGGAGTTTCCCCCCCTTTTTAAAAAAAAAAATCCCGCGCTCGGGGTGGTAACCGAGGGGCTCGCTTTGTGCAGCGCGGGGCAGAGTTTCTCCGCCTCCTCGCCGAGGGCTACCGGGCCACGGGTTGAAAACTGCTGCTTGCTTTCGGGGCAAGGCAGAAAGGAAGAAAATCCCAGGCACAGCGGGCAGGTGAATGGCTCCTCTGCCTCGGCAGCGATCCCACGTTACAGCGAGCGGGCTCCGGTTCCTCACAGTCTGGTTCTGCTCTGCCGTGGGAAAGAGGCGCGTCTCCCACCAGTGATACCCCAGAAGGGGACAATGTCTGTTTTGAAGCGCAGTCCAAGGCTCTTACTGAGTGTCCTCTCTGACGCTCTTGAAACACTCACACCGCAGAGATGTCCCGCGTCTTGAGCTATCTGCTTTGCGTTCTGCGCCTGTGCCTTAGCTGCATTCCCCCTGTTTAATCTTGAAATGTATTAACTTTTATGTCTTCCTAGATCAACTTGGAATTAAGCCCTTAGAGGACACTAGTCCTCAGCCATAGCAGTGTCCTTTGCCTGGTACATTATTTTATCTCTTCCAACACCCCACTTATCTTTCTGTGCATTGTAGTAGTTTAGCAAGTAAGCAGTTCAAAGGGGGTTAATGAATCCATCAAGATAAGCTGCCTTTACCTTGTTCTTGAGGTCAGTAAGTGCATGCTAGTTTGCATTTGGGGAAAGGGCTAGTGGCAGTTAAGGCCTGGGACCTACCTAAAGAGCACCCTACTTAGAGATCCTTTTATGTCAGTGTTACAGATTAGACACCTGGACGGGCGTCTAGCTGAGATGGGAAAATTGCCACTTCTGCTGGTAGGAACGCGCCAAGCAGCTCATGACTAAGCACAAACCCGCTTGATCCCTGCCTGAAAGTTACTAGACGGCTAGCGCTATCCAGTAGCCACAGGACAAAGGTAGTGTGCGGTGGCATAAAGCAGTCCTTGGGAAGGGAGCTGAGCGCTGCTTGGGCTTCCCCTTTGGCCGCACTTTCCGGGGATGGTGCAATGCAGAAAACCAGCTATGAGGTGCCTGGGTCTTCGTCTGAGGGGAGAGGCTGGGGCGAAGGCACAGCCTGGCTGTCGTCGCTGAAGGCAACCTGGAGACCAGCGAGACCCCATCTGCATTTTGTTGTAAGCGGAGGGCACGTGGGGGTGCAGGCATTTACATGGCACATGAGGGAAGGGAACTCAGTATCAAGAGAACCTTGTCTGCATCTCCCAGTTGTTTCTATGTAACTGGCTCCTGTTTCGCTGTGGGAGAAGCTTTTATTTCATCTCTATTCAGCAAGCATGACCAAGCACAGTCTGTATATCAGTAGGTGGACACGTTGATGCTGGCGTGTGGAGCGTACTGCCGCATCTCCCAGCCGTTGTCTTGGTTCGACAGCATCTCCCAAGCCCCCACAGTCCTCCAGCTCCTCCATAATTCATCCCTTTCCGGCAGCTTGCGGGTGCTCACAGCACAGCTCGCTTGCGTCAAGCTCCGAGCACATCCAGCTCGCTCGTCCGCTCCGGCGTCAGACCCGTGCATGCCCTAACCCGCTGGGCAAAGCGCAACGGCGCCTGCTGACTTTGGCCTGGGCAAGCGAGGGAACGCCAGGAGACTTGCTGGCGGGAGCAGGCTAGCTTGATACATGATAGTCCTGAACGACAACTGGGGAAGACGGACGGACGGGCTTGCTGTAATTCGCAGACAAGGGAGCTCGGGCAGGAGATCCACTCCAGCTTCTAGGAACAGCCAGGAAAAGCCGAAGGGCGCCAGGCCCGGCCGGTCAGGTTGCCTGAGGTGAGGTAACAGGTAGAAGTCACCTCTCCCAGATTCACCAGGAGAGGTCTGCCCTTATAAAATCCCATCAGTGTGCTGCTCAGAGAAATCGCGCAGGCAGAGAGCTTTAAAAGCTTCCCCTCGCTCCACACCTTAACCAAAAACAAATAGCGTGACCACTTTTTACATGCACAACTTTTAAATTTCCATAGCAGCTCTGCTTCCCTCCCCTACTGTTTTAATGCCTTCACTGCTTTTGTATTGAAACCGGGAAAATATACAGAAAAATTATTTAATTTTAATTATTTAATTTATTGTTGTTATTTTTTTTTAAAATGAAGTTATTAGCCTAAAGTAGCGTAATTTTGTAGAAACTAGAAATACTAGCGCATTTTAAAAAGGCAATGAATATCCTTTAAAGAACAAAGGAAGCTGAATAATGCTGTTTGGAGCCTTTTGCATATAACTCTTGTTAGTAACAATTAGTGCTAGCTGTTCAGGGAAGCAGAGCGCTCAGTTTCAGAATTTAAATGACTTAGCCAGACTTTTTACAAGGACACAGTATCTAGCAACCCCAACAGAAAAACAATGCATGTTTCTAGAGGCAAAGCTTTGGCTGCTAGTTGTTGTTGATCAGCAACAATTCAGGAGCTTTTATAAAAGGCAGATGTGATCTCAGTTCATTCTCTAGGAAACAAAAACAAGGAGGTTTCAGCCTGGCCTTACTAGCAAGTGAAGAGAATTAGCATCGTATCAGCAGGAATTCCCAGTCTCCAGCAAAGCTTGAAAAGCACACAAAAACACCTTGAAAAGCAACTAAGGCAGGCTCAGGATTCCTGGATTGACGGTGCAGAGTTTTATACCGAGATTAGTCATCTCAGACAGGTGAAGAAGGGGGTTTTGAAAAGTAGCAGCTAGTACTTAAGATTGTTTTCTGCATATGCACACAAATATAATAGAGATAGATCGTAAAGGAAAAGTAGATTTTTTTAGAAAAAGGAAAAGTAGGTCAGACATCTGAGTGTCTTTAATGTTAAAGACTGCAGAATTCTCAGGTGAAGAAAGTACTTAACAACCCGGTTACCTGAGCAAAACTTGTCAGCAATCTTTTGAAGTGAAGAATTCACCCCTTTTCTCATGTTATATCAGATTGCTGAGTATCCTGGGAAAAGGAGAAAATGTGACCTTTAAATATAGCCTCCCCAGTTCTGGGAGGAAAATAGAAGATGGGAAGGAGAAAAGAGTTGCTGGTTTGACAGGATTGTCCTGGTAGTCTTCTAGGTTTCAGATTTTCTCTGAGATGTAGTTGTGTTCTGTTTTAGCAAGCTGTTGTTTTGGACAAGGGGAGATGTTAAAACTAGTGTTCTCTTGGATTTTGCAAATGTGGGTGTATTTACGCACTGTAGATTAGATTAGTGAGTTTCTAGAGGTGGGTGACCTGTAGAGCCTAAAAATTAGCTTTTCTAAAAGGAAAGTGGGAAGTACTTTTAAAATCCATGTAATTCTTTATTAGATAAAAAAAGGAAGTTGCTACACCGTTTCTATTTTCTATATGAGCTGTGTTTCACTCTACCGGTAATTATCTGCTAGAATGTATACTCTGCATGTGTTTCCAGTTAAAGCTGCTTAAAACATGGTCTTAGAGTCTGCATTTTTCCAGCCGAGTCTTAATAACTCACATAAACTAGCATGTGTCGGTTGTGCTTGCGGAGTATCCATTTATAATACACTTAAAATTATTTAGCTTAGAGGTTTTGGTAGCATGTGTCATGACTAATATTTCTTTTCCTTTTTTCTCATTATATATGGTAAACAAATATATATCAAGAAAAACTTCCAATCTCTCTCTCTCTCTCTCTCTCTCTCTCTCTTTCTCTCTCTCTTTTCTTTGTTTTTTTTTTTTTTTTAACTCTCTGCAAACTAAGGTCTGTGTAGTGTGCTACAGGGAGACTATTAGTAAAGTGAAATTTTTTTCTTCTCACTTTTTTCTGTGTGGAAACAAATTGTATAGCCTGAGCTGGAGAACACTTCTTTTCTGGAAAAAAAATGTTGTGTCATCTACTTACTTTTATTCTCAGATTCTACTTATCACCATGTATGCCATAGTATAGTTCTCAAGGACACCAAACAAAACAAGTGATACCTTATATTGCCTGTGTAATTCCCTCTCTTAGTGGCCAAGGGTTTTCTCATGTGGGAGCGTTCATAATCTTTTCCCTTTGATCATGTTTGTTGCACAACGAGACTGATTACAGCAGGGATAACAGCCTGGGCTTTGTTGGGAAGTGAGATATAATGGGCCTTCATAGTGGTTTCTGTGCAAACACTTTTTCCATAGCTCCCACTGTTGCTTGCGAACTGCTTTGCAAACAATGAAACGCTTAAGTGACATGTTCTTGTTTACTTAAAGAATTTTTATGTCTGTTAAGGACATGTCCTGGGTAAGTCCTGCCTTGAAGGCCTAAAGTTTGCTTGCAAATTGTACCTGACTTTCAGCTTCCTAGTAATGGGAGTATAATATAACATGCAGTTTTACTGGAAGCCTTCACTGCAAGACCCACAAAGCAGTATATAACCTCCAAAGACCTCATCTGGCCCCATTTTTCCAGCACTGGTACAGCACTTCTGCTGGAGCCATAAAGAGGAGCATGTGCCTGACACTTGTGCCTGCAGAGAGAATTAGGAAAATACTTGACGGCTGGGTCGCTTATCCCTTCTGCTTCACATAAACGCTTCTGTGGCTACAGCTGTGATAAAAGGGAAATTCCAAGGTATCCTTGACGCTGTTCCATCGCTCTTAGTAACACTGGAAAAGTTAGTCAACTGCTGTGCTTTGATCAGTCCTAGGGTACACGGAGAACGCTAGCAGCTGGTATGTATTACACTCCCCCTGCTTCTAGCAGTCGTGGGGCTGGGCTCGGACGGGAGCGATGCGAGGGGGTTTTCCTCGGCCGCCGGCCCTGGTGAGGGCCATCTCCGTCCACCTCCAGCAGCTTGCCGCCTCGGGGCAGGCGTGGCATGCCTACGCCAGGGCCCCGGGCGCCAATGTTACCTTGAACGCATGCCGATGCAAATCTTGCACCAGGTGCTGTGCGGTGTCATAGCCCATGCTGCCAGGGCTGAGGTTTGTACAAAGAGCAAGCACCCTCTCTGCGGTTTAACTTTGACCCGGCTCTTGTTTGGATTATAGTAGCTAAAGAGTGCTGCTGTGGTGGATGCTGTGCAAATACGAGTGCAAGCGGCAGTGGTCATGCAGAAGGGCTTGCTGTCTCAGCAGGTGAGGGAGAGGAGAGCAAGCAAAATCTTGCAACGTGAGAACCAAAACTCGCTGAGCTGTTGAGATACTTCCACTGTATTTCCTGTGGTACAACAGGAGGGTGGAAGACACTAACTGTACAGCCCCTAAAATGTGCATTTTTCCCAAGGGAATCCATTTCAGTGGTTGAGCTCTGAGTTCCTTTATTAGTCTCCAGGGATTACTACTGACTGGGGCCAAAAAGCCCTTTGGAGGACCAGGAGCTGTAGGGAAAGGGAAAGAGATGCTCTGTTTGAAAAAGTAATTCTTTTAGTTCTTCCCCTATGTCGTTTACATAGATAGTGTGGAGGCACTGTTTCCTGAGTTCGGCATCAGCATGGCTTGCGACAACTCCAGGCAGAAGACAGCTTATTTTTTTCCAGAGCTGTTTACTGATGTCATCGCTTTCTTCTAGCAACAGTATTTTAGTTTTTGCTCCAGAGCTGCCTGTGCTATGGCACAGGCATGGCCCTGAAGCTGGTGAGCACCGTCTCTCACATCCCCAGGAAAAGGTCAGTAGTTGCATGGCAGCCTCTGGATTCCTCAGATATCAACCCTTGTCACGTGGGGAGGCATTAACCCTTGGCCCGAAGTGAGTGCCCTGCACATCTCTCCTCATTTAGCTTGGCCTGCTATTTGATCCTTCCCAGTATAAGACTCTTTCCTTTGGCATCCTGCAAATCTAAACCCTGTTTTAATGGTTTCCAGCATGCCATCCCCAACGTGCTGATGCTGGTGGGAAATATTAGGCACAATGTGCACAGCTCCAAATAAGCCACTGCAGAGGGACCTACACGAGGAGCCGTGACCGTGCACTCGCAGCCCGTCTCGCTTGCAGAGACGTGGAGTTGGGAGGAACAGTGGTGCCTCCTTTGTCTCCTTTTCACGTAGAAGAGTGATGGCTTGATACTGCTCATGTCATGGGACAAAGGTGCTTTGGGCTTTGGAGGCTTTTTTGCTTCCTCCTGGTTCTGTGCGAGTGACTCATTGAGTGGGCCGTGCCCCTGTATTAGTCTCGTGTTCAAATCAGGCTCTTGAGACAGAGCAAGAAGCATCGTCAGACTTCAGCATGTTCCAAAAACTTAAGACTTCTCTTGCCTTGCTTAACGCAAGAGCTTGGTCAAGGGCTTACCTTACCTCAGTATGATGCTCCTCTTCCAATCACCACCTGTGTTGACCTTACACATAACCCAACACATGACTCTCTTGGGTCCACTTTGGAGCTGTACATAAGGTCTTTTCAGTTCTCTTCTAATGAACTATCATTTTACATACTTGCACTGAATAAACAGATGCTTTCTGTGTTACCAGCTTTAGGAGCCCCGCTGACTTGTTGAAAGAAAGAGGGATTTCTTTTCTCTGCCTCCAGCAACAAGCAGACACATTTTACTAAGCTTTTCCACAAGAGCACACCTGGCAAATGGTGCCAAGATAAAGCAGTAAGGAATAAACACTTGCAGTTTTCTCCCCTATCTTGTACCATTCAGAAAGGTGAAAGCAGCACAGGCTTTGACATGAGGCTCCTGAAGTGTCCAGTTGCGACTGATCACAGCACTTCCAGCTTCAAGACCCTACTGTGGAGGCTCTCCTTTGAAGTACATCTTGTCTGGGCCAGAGCCAAGGTCGGTAGAAGGAAACTGCTAGCTTGTAAACAGAGCCCTGCAGGTAAAGTCTGACAGCCTGCTGGCTTCTTTGCTTGTGGGTGTTTCCTGGGGATGCTTTAAATACAGCAGGCATTGAGGATTTTGCTGCTGCCTCCTGCTGTTGGGAAATGCTCTTTGAAAGCAGCTACAGGGAGGTCAGAAGAGCAGGCTTTAAAGAACCCCATGACACAATTTAGGCTACCTGCTTGCTGTATGATGTGTGTCAGGGGGCTTTAAAAGGCAAGATAGCTTCCATTTTGTATGGGGTAGTCCTTTTCCTGGAGCGCGAGTGCCAGAAGGCCTCTCTGTACATTGACTTGGCAGCCAGGGGAGAGGGCAGCGCTGGTGCAGGGAGGCAAAGCTGCGCTGCTAAAGGAAGCTAAAGTTTCACTTAAATATCTAGGTGTTATGAATAGAGGTTTTATCGGGACTGCATGTATCACTGCATTCAAGTTTTCATCCCATGCCGATTACCCACGTGCTGAAGGCTCATCACAAGGTTCTTTTCCGGTTTATTTTTTCCCTTTCAGCAGCCTCTCAATTTAAAATCGTCACTCTTTTTGTCATTTTTGGGGTGCAGGGGAAAATATCTTTTTTTCAACTGTTGACTTTTTGACATTTACATGTATGCTGGAAGATTGGGAAATTTCTTGACGTATTGCAAAACCTACTTATCATATTCTGCCCAGTATTACCAGCCTATTACTACTCTTGGATTCCGTCTTGCCCGTTTGAACCTTATTGTCAGGTTTGTTCAAGCTCATGCCCAAATATCTGCCTTTTATTAGAGGTCAATCCTTCCACTCTACCACTTTCTGTGCCTCATGACACCGTGTGCAATGAGGCCACATAACATCCTGTGCTTGAAAACATCCTCTCTCTGAGCAATTGTGTAGCATCTCTGAAAATCAAACGGTAGTGATCAGATTACGAAATAGAGGTGGAAGAGAAATTTGTCGTTTGTGTAAGGTTGGAAAAGCAGTCAGCAGCAGGACCAGCGTTAAAACCCAGAAAAATTGATGGATTGCCTGTTATAACAAGAAAGGAGAGCTTGCAGCAACTTCCTTTTCTGCGATAATCTATTAAATCTTCTGTAATTAGTTTAATAAACTTTTATAAGTGGGGTTACTTGAGGGAAGAAGGACAAAATGTTCTTTTCCAACTTCCACGGGTTAGTTAGTATCTCTCATAGCCATAATGGCTTAACAAAGGGGGCCCTAGGCTAGGGCTATACTATAAAACTTACATTTAATGTTTTAAAACCGAGTAAATATGCAATTGTCAATTTGAGCTTTTTAAAATTTTGCAAATTAAAATTTTTCCACTCTTGGAAAAGTAACTTTAATGTACTAGATTCTCAAACTTTTAATCATTTCTGAAAACATAACAGTGTGAACTGTTGATTCTGATCCTATAACGTGAAAGCAGTTCAGCTAGTTATACACAGTGCTGTTGCAGGCAGGAAACACATTAAATGGTCCAACAGTGAATAATATTTTTCCTAGCTGCCTTCATCTATGTAAGTATTTTAAATTTTACTTGTAGTCTCAGGAAGTGACATTTTAGACAGGAGGATTTGGGTTCATTTTGCAATTTGGTGATATCTTTTTCAGCCCTTCCTGAATACCATCAAGTCTCCAAATTGAGAAATGAAATAATCCCTTTGGGTGCATAGTAATAATTATTGGATAGGCCATATGTCTACATTTCACTAAGAGTGTCGTCAAAAGCCAAAATGACATTTCAGGTATTTTGTTCTGCTTGTCATAAGAGTGGTTGTAAAATGTCTTGTTTTGTTCCATGGCAGAGCATTTGGCTTGATTTTCAAGGAATAAGCAGTCTTGTGAAGTAAAAAGGCTCTGTAGGGCTCAGTGTTTGGGGTGGAAAGTAAATGCAGATGCAGTCACAGCTGGCTTTCGTAGATGCACTTACTATATGAGAAATATGCAGCAGAACTCCAGGAAATCACTTATGCCGGATCCTAGGATTTGCCTGGAGTGGTATATGGCACAGGCCGAGAGGGCAGGGCGGGAATTAGAGATCGGCGGCTGCCAGAGCACCGAGTTCTCACTCTCCTCCCGGGGATTAAATCTATCCCTTACCACTACTTAGGAGTAAAATGAGCGTCACTGAAGGAACAGAGTAGAGTAAGATAAGATAAGGACCAGCTTTCTAGATTAGATAACATTGCTGTGATGGTTTCCTTTGTGTTTTGATTTTGAAACAGAGATCACTTTTATTGGGATTGACCAAAATGAGAAGTGTGCATGCCCTTTTTATGGTCTCTTGGCTCTCAGGGAAGTAGTTGACTTTATTCCCTGCTTATGCTTGTTCCGCACCAGATCCATTCATGTCTCTTTACTTTTAAATCCCTTTTTAGTTATTGCAGTGATTAAAACGACTCTGGGAATTTAGCTCTTTGAAAAGGATTCTGGTCCTCTTGGGCTGCTCTAGCATCCTCTGAAAGATCAAAACATCTCCTTGGACACGGTCTATCTCTGTGAAAGGACAGTAAAGGCTAGGGCTGCAATATTTGTCCCTCCTGCACAGTCCACATACAACACGCTTCCGGTGCACAGACCTCAACTTTGCAGATTGCTAAAGGTGTATATATCCCTGGCCAGGCAACGGGCCTGGTGGTTTCCACGGCGGCAAAGCAAAATGTTTGCAACGCCGATGCATGTGCTGGAGACCCAAGTCGGCCCAGGAGCGATCCCCGACGCGCTGATACGGCCTCATCTCCGGCCCCGTTGCTCGCCCGCAGCTGTGAGGGCTTTTTCCTGCTCCGTTCCGTATAAATCCTTGTCACTGCAGCACTTTGTCTGATGTGACTAACACGCACGCATTTTCTCTCGTCTTTCCCCTGAGGAGGGCGGGAGGAGACTCCTGTGGGCCGCGCAGTATTTTCTGCTTCAGTCTGGTTATTTTAGAAACAAACCTAAAAACATATGTTCATCTCAGTTCGTTTACGTGACAGAGACAAGGTCGAAGAGATAGGCCTGGAGAGTGGAGCTGAAACCTCCCTCGGAGCTAGGCTGTGTTCAGGGATCCTGTTACTCAGAGTTTATTGCAGGCTGATTTTTAAATTCACTACATCCTGCCCCACCGCCATATTTTTCAACAACCCTTCCTTTTATAAATTGCTTCATTTTGTCTCCTTTTCCTTTACACCCATGCCTTAGCTATTCCCTTTTGCACAGTTGCATTTCTGGAAAAACCCTATGTGCTGCAGAAATCGTTGTGTATAGTATAGAAACCCATTTGCACAAATATCAATAATTCTAATTTTCTCCTTGTCTAGATCTTTTTGCACTGGGTGCTGTGCCCTTGCTCCGCAACTCTCATCTAATTTTCCATTATTATCAATGCCATCGGTACCCTTGAAATACTTGCAGATTAATAAAGCAACAACTAGGGTTGGCCAGCCTGGAAGACTTTCTCAGGACAATGTCAAAATTTGCCTGCCTGGTTTTCATTTGTCATCGAAGCAAAATGAGAGCTTTATAAGCGACCATAAAAGCAAACTTCAGAGGGGTTTATTCCAGGGTATGAAGCCCTGAGTGGTGGGGCGGGAGGTAACGGGACGGCTGGCTGCGAGCCATCGCTCTGGCTGCGCCTGGGTGCGGACCCGAGCCCCGGCGCCGGCGAGCCAACCGCTGAGCTCGTCACTCGAACACGCCTGCAGGAGCTGCTCCCCTCCTCACCGATGTCTGAAGATTTAGAAAGGGAGAGGAAAAACAAAAAAATCCAAAATGGTGATTACCGTACTCATGACTGGGAGAGGAGAGCGCTCGGGTGTGATTTAGGAGGCAGAGGTTCAAGACTTTGTTTAACTCTGTCGCAATGAGGAATTAAACCTCCTTCGGACTCGCCTCGAACGCCGTAAACACAGCGGCTGCCGGATGTTCGCTGTCTTTCTTGCTGGTCTGGTGTTCCCTGGGGCTTGGGAAATAGCTGCGATTCAGCTTTTCTTCTGGGAAGTTATCATGAAATGCTTCCCATCAATTCCAGGAATGCAGGCACTTTAAGTGCATTAGATTATGACAGCTGTCATTCAGTTGTACCTCCCTCTATACATCATATGGTCTGTTGTGCAGAAATAATTACAAATGTTAACTACAAAAAAGTGCATTGAGGTTTTCTGAGGGGTTTTTAATAAACTCTCGCGTTGAATGGCTGTGGTAATGCTATTGAAATGTGATTAGCCCAGCCAGGGAGACTCTAAGTTGGCCATATTTATATGAAAAAAATGAGATTTTTTTAACAGGAAAAGCATACGATTTTGAGTACTCATTTTTGATCTTGCTCCTAGTGATGGTGGTGGAAATTTAGTTGTGGGAGCTGCACCTAATGTAAAAACCGTGGTCAGTCATCCACTAGCTAACAATTGAAAAACATCTCCTCAACTTACACACTTCTTAAATGTCTTGATGTAAGTAAAAGTGATCGGAGTTCTGTTTGTTGTATTTGCCAGAGAAGACTAATAAACTTTTCTGGATTTTATTTCTTAAAGAAGTTAATTAAAAAAGAGGTCAGCTCCATTTGTAAACAGAGCAATCAGAACACAATGTTAAAGGAAAGCATCAAGGAATTTTACAATTATTTCCCCATGGCTTGGTGCTGGTACAGTTGCTTTTTAGAAAATTTAGTGCATGTAATTATTTTTTATTAGAAAATAAACAGAAAACATATGCCAAGTAGTGGCTTCAAAAGTTCCTTGCTGCAACACCAGTGCTAGAGCTGTGCAAAACTCTCCTTATGAAACTGGAAGCCAGACAATTCATGCATTCAGACGCTCTGTTACAAAGCCAAGGCTCTGGCCAGCTTACTGAAAGGTTTATGAATCTTTTGGAGAGTCTGGGCTAAATTTCATGAACCTACACTGATTTTTTTTGCTGCTTCCTCAAAACCAGGTAAATATCCATAGTTTGAGGAGTCAAACCAAACAAAAAGGAAGAAAAAGGAGCCCCCTTAGGGAAGGAAAGCATTGTCCAGACACCTGCAAATCAAAGCAGCTGCTTTGTATGTTGCACACACAGAAGCGCCATGTGTGCAGGGGGTTGGTCACCTCCCAAACTTTTGGAGTATCAGCACCCCACTCGTTCTGCCTCTAGCCTTTGCCAAGAGCCCTCCTTGGCTGTCGTGGGCAGCAGGGCCCAGCGCTGTTAGAGATATCTGCCCCGGCCAGGAGTGCCCCTGGCAGCGCTGGTGGGGCCATCCCCCCGGAAACAGGTCCCGGTGTCCCTTCCGGCACCCGCTGCGGCAGCGCAGGCTGCCGCGGGCTGGCAGCTCTCTTCATTTCAACTAGTGCAGGCTCCTCTGCAAATAATGTTTCATATCCCTCATCCAGTGCCTCCTGCACTTTTTAAACAGCGTGGCTCGTACATGATATCATTTTACTAAAATGACGCTTCTTAGATGCTGCTGTAACTAGAGCCCTTGCAGTGACCTTGCAGTCACGCACTAGCTCTTTCTTGTGCCAAAACAAAAGGTGAAAAAATAGAAACTAAAACATATAAAGCAATCAGTGGGTGTATATTTGCATTTCTTTATCCTCATTCTGTAAATGGCAGGAGCCATTCATGACTGTTTGGAGCTGCTGCTTCCTTTCTGCATGGTAACTTGCTTTGGCGCGGCTAGGTACTTTTATTTTCCTTTTTAAGAGAGAAGGAGGGAAAATAAGAGCAGGCTGACAGAGGTGCAGTGAGGCAGTAGAGCTGCAGAGCATGAAGGACAGGCTGGAGGCACAGTTCCCTCTTCACGTGGGTGTGCCGAGAAAGCCTGGTCCACAGAGGCGATTGACAGCTAGCAGGGAAGAAAAGGAAAGCAAGGAAAATGCTTTGCAGGCCTTTGCAGGCCAGGTTTTCTTTGAGCTAGCCTTCAGCGCTCTGTCCCCGTCACTTTTCGTTAGGCAAGTTTGTTTCTCTAGGCTTGTGTAAAAAAGAGCTGCATGCTTTTAATTAAAGTTGTGCGTTTGAGCAAGTCCCAGTAAACTAGGGCATGTGCCTTACTCGTATTTCATCAAGAAGGTAGCTTAATTTTTTATTAATATTTGACTTTTGAATTATTTTAGCTTAGGTAAATTGATCAAGAACAGACTGAAATTAATACACCACTCAGCCCTTCAGAGAAGTTTGCATTGACTTTATTGTGTTAGTTAAACTTGGAGAAAATTGTGTCTGAGCAAAGCCTGATAAACCATGGTTCCTTTTCAGAAAGAGGAGGAATGGATTTGTCTTGTACCACAAAGATGGTCCTCTGGACTTAATTTTGCAAAGTGGTCCTCTGGCAGAGGCTTTGCTGTGTCTCATTGTTCCCAGAGTCCTTCCTATTATATCAGTGTTGAAGTCCCCTGTAGCAGCTCCCAAGATTTCTGGCTTGTGACCTCTTACAGGACAAATGCAAGGTTCTCTGCAGAGAAAAGCAAGGAAAGGGAGTTTCTGAAGTCTGAAATTTTATTTCATGTGTTCAGATTTGAGAGGTGTATTTTGTTAAGTAGCTTAAGAGCCTGTCAAGGGCAAATGAAAACCATCAGGATGCTACCTTGTGTGGGAGGGTGGTTGTAGCATATGAGAAGACCTCATGACTGCCCAAAAGCTCTTCTGGAATTCCCCCCTCAAAACATGCAACTTTTATAATGACTCTCTCTGGGGAGTAAGAGGGATTATTTTTTTGAGAAGAAGAGCCCTTTTCTTGCCTACCGTATCTTTGAACGGAACAGCCTGAAACCTAAATGATGCAGTATGGCTGCTAGAGTTTTGTGATATCCGTGGGTGGTTTTGCCAGCGTTGTCCAAGTGAAGCAGCCAGGTGAGCAGAGGAACTCTGCGTGCGGTCGTTCCCTTCTGCACTGTGCCGAGGTGCCGTCCACCCCGCCAGACCACCCTGACACAGCCTACAGCAGCCGTTCATTAACCCAGGACAGAGATCTGGAGCAAGCCATAGGAAGCAAGAGCCCGAAAGTGTACTGCAGTAGCCTTGTTCTGCCTTTACAAAGCTGCTCTGTGTTAAGCTATGGTATTGACCCACACTGGCGTACAAGTGCCTTTCGTTAGGGTTTGCATGGCATATTACATGAGGCTTCAGTTTAAAAAAAAAAAATTGTTTCTGGTAATTTACTGTTTAACAGTATTTGAAAGGAGTTTTAGTCAGGAAAAAAAAGTGATTGGGACGAATATGAGAGGCTGAAAGGAGAGAGGTGCTCGGATGCTGAAGTGGTGGTTTCAGAAATAGATGAATTATTTTCAAAATTCCCCTCTGACATGGCTCTCCCAGAATGCAGACCGATCTAAATGCACAGGTCTTTATAGGGCTAGTAAGGTGTTAAAGCAGAACTTGAAACGTTCATTCCTGTTCCCCTGTTCTGGATCATTTCATTGACCATCTGGTGTCAATTTTTTTTAAAGAAGCTTTGTGTTCTGTGCTTCACTTTCTGTTTACCCGTTAGGCCCCGGTTTGGCAGTGTGCCCAAGAATGCGCTTGGTGTGCTGTCCATTCCCAACTCTGCCAAACGACGGTGCGTAATGATAAGCCGTCACGTTTCCTCTCCCATCTCACCGGGACAGTGCCATCCTACCACCTGCTAGAGGAGTCGTCGTTGGAAGGTGGGAGAAGGGATGTGAGAGTTTACGCAAACAGCACTTTTATTCCCAGGAAGTTTTTACTACTTGTTTTTATGGCTCTCTCAGATTTTTGTACTTGAACACTGATAGCAGCCTGACATCAAAGTGGTAGGAGAGAGATTTATTTAAAAAAAATTCCTTTCATGGGTCCCGTCTGTGATACTGAGAGGTGAAAGGCTTTCCATTTAAGCCTCCATCTCCTCTGTGGGCTAGTGCTATAATTAAGAATATAGCTGAGTTTTGCAATGTGAAAGTTCAGTGAATTTGCTTATCTGAAGGAACAGTGAAACCTCTACCCATCTACACTGACCGGAGTGAAGGGGCATATCTCAGCCTCAAGAAGAGCTGGCAGCTGCGGAGGTTGTCTGCTGGAAAGGAAAAGCCGGGAAATTACACTGAATGAACACTGAATTGTGTGCATTATTTGTGTGTGTGTACATGCATGCTAGAGAGAGAGAGAGAAAAGAAGGATGTGATACCAGCCGTACTCAGGGAGTGAAAGTGGTGAGTGAATGTGCAGGAGGCAGCAGTTGCACAGTGGTTTAGAGATGGGGTTTATGCCTTTTCAATGAAACGAGTGTGAGTCCCTGTGTTTCCCTTGGAGCAGGCTGGCTTGGTTGGCTCAGCCCTGTTCCCCGCAGACACGGGGCAAAATGTCCGTACATACGTCCATCTGCACGGCCGGGGCCGTGCTGGCAGAGCCCCGGTCGGGGCCGCAGCATGTCCTTCCAGTGAAGCTGCGGCACCTCCAAACGGCATACGCCAAGCCAGCAGAAATGCATTTCTGTCAGTACCATTGCATCTCCCGTGAGGGTTTTGACAGCACAGAAATATCAGCTAGGGAACATTGCTGTTTTTTTTCCAGCGCTCCTAGCTGGCCTTGCTATGCTGGCATAACACTGCTGTGTAAACTAACCATTAACCTAAACCAAAATATGGTTATTTAAACTGAATTATTTAGTTTACTTAAACAACCTTTTACACTGGTGTAAGTACATTGCTGTTAAAGTGAATCTTCCAATTGTACGTATCTGAATGTCTTTCTTTTTGTCATGTTGATAAAGCCTTTATTTTATTTTTTAGCCAACGTTTATTTTAGTTAATTTTATGTTGTCCTCTGCTCCTAGAAGCCTGTTTGTTTCAGGTGCTACCACAGCTTTTCTAGGATGAAAGCCAGAACTTTTTCTGGTGTTTGGTTTCCCTTATCACTATTTACATTACATTATCATTCAGGGCATTCCTGTATTTGTTCTCTGTTTGAAGAGCGCCCAAAAGATGACACCTCCGAGAGCCTGTGGTCTAAGTGTAGGCCAAAAAAGACGGGAGAAGGTGGCTAGAAATTGTTATGAAGATCTCAACGTTGTATGCTGTTCTCCTAAAAGAAATCCCCGCTACAAGCCTGCCTAATGCTGAAGTAAAGGAATCCATGTGAAAGTATAATCACTCCATGCGTGTTTATTATCAAAGTCCTTCAGGTTTTGTTTGACTATTTTGCTGTGTCCAGCTTCTTATCTGATGCTTTCTGGTTACCTCCCTAATTCAGGGACAAAGTTCAAGGAAAGACTGGCATCTACTTATAGAGGGTGGAGCTGGCAGAGAGATGGGTTAGCTCTGCTGCCTTTTTGATCTGAAAGTTGTCCTTGTGAAGTAGCCCCTGCTGAAGTCTGAAAGAGAAAGGGTTATGGCATCTCATGCATCCGTTATTGCCACAGTCATCAGGAGGAATACCACACATTGCAAATTAGAGGAGCAAGTCTACTCCCCCCATGGCACTGTAACATCATAGATGACAGGGCTGGGGACCGTATTTAGAAGCACAAGCAACTGCAGACAAATGTCTCCTGGGGCTGCTTTCATGGCCTTTTCTCAAGGATGTCCAAGGGTGGAGGTCCCACTTCATCGCCAAGTGCTCCGCTCCACTGCCTCAGCATCCCTACAGTTAGAAAATGGGCAATTTAAAGACTGTTACTTCTTGTCCTATCCCATGCAGATGTTGTGCGTACCCAGTGTATACTTTGCCTGCTCTGACACAGAGTGTTTCTATTTCTGAGAGAGCACAGAAAATGGGAAAGTTAATTCATGCTTTGAAAGCCTTTGCAAGCCTTTCTGGTAGAGCAGTGGCTTGATGGGAAGCCAGAAAACTCTGCTGGTACCCTACCAGTATAGTTTTAAAGCACCTAAAGGTATCCTGGCTCCTAGAATTTACTGAGTGGCAGTTTTTGGATACCCTAAAAGGCATATGAGAAGATGTGTTACAAAGAGCTTATTTTCTTAGTACGTGCTTATAATTTGACATCCTGCAGGAGCAAGGAGCAGCAGTAATTCTGAGACCTCTTCAGGTTAGGGCGAGCAGATATGAGCGTGTACAAAAATAAACAAATACCTCAGCAGAGCAAGCGAGCAGACAATCCTGTGCTGGTCATCAGTGGAGTATTTATAATTTTCCAGGTAATTAGCATAATGAGTTATTCACAACATTCGCTGTTGGTAGAGAAAATACTGTACTAATGTTAATGAGGGGGGAAGAGTAAATAGTGAGGAGGTTAATGGTGATTACTTTAATTGGAGACAGAAAAGAAAATCCTCTCTAGGGTCATTTACTCTATCCTCATGACACTCTACTAGAGTAGAATTTATTTAGGCTCATAACTGCTTCTTCTGTTCCAGTTTTAAATGTCTGAAGTGATGGCGGTGATGTCATTCTTGTGAGCTACGACATGAGATTCAAGTGAATTTCAGTCTTGGAAGGTGAACACAGCTCTCAAAAAAGCAAGTCTCTGAAAATCAGCTTAACACCTTTTGAAGTGTCTAAACAACACACTTCAAGTGACCATACAGCAGATTTTTCATAATGCTTTACCAAAATTGTAGTAAAAACAGTGCTTTAGGACAGCATTTCACAGCCATTGCATTGATTTTGGAAAATTCATTTAGAAAGATTTATAGTGAGCTGGATAAAGCTGAATTAGCGAATCACAGATACCCAGAAGGGGCAGTGTCCTGTTTATAAGGAAAGAGTGTGGTTACTGCGGTCAGACATCTGGGCCATAGGCCAGGCCAGGCCTCCTAAGCATATTTTATCTAAGTTTGTGTCAAGGCAGGGTGTGGGGACTGCAAGTTTTTCTCTTCTGAAAGGTAAAAGCAATATTCACAGAGGACATAGACTGGCATCACCCCTTTGAGAGATACATTACCTTGCACCAGCTGAACCTCTGCTTCTTGATCAGGGTCTCAGAGGAAATTTCCAGATCTGCTGTGAGCAGAATTGGTGCCAAACCACCTTGGTGGCTTTCCTAAGGCAGCAGAGAAGGTGAAGGCAGGCTGAGATGAGGCCTGAATGGACCCGTTCTTCTCAACCAAGTGTTAATCCTTAAGGTATGTATCCACTCAGCAAACATAGGGTGTGATTGCAACATAAATCATGCAAGCAGCTAACATGGTTCGAAGATCACGCAGCTGGAAGTGGGTCCCTAGGGAGCCCTTGCCCCTGTGCTAGCACCCGCACACCCACACTGCTCTTCACTGCTCTTGTTGCATAAGGTACTGGAACAAGCTCAGGCGACTTGAGAAGCACCTTTGTTTTGCTGGGTGGAACAAAGGGGACGTCTAGTGGTGATATTTTAAGATCCAGACTTCCACATAACTAGATGCATCTTGCCTTTTCACTGGTGCTGCAGCTTCCAGGAATGATCTTGTAAAGGGCAGACGTAGCAGTGAGTTTAAAGGTACCTCGTATCTTGTTTCCCTCGTAAAAGACTGAATACGGGTGAAGTTCAGCTCTTAGTGTCTGTGTGGGAATCCCTGAGATGGTAAAGGTACTCCCAAATGCGAAACGGGCGTAACTAAGGCAAAACGGATGCTGTCTTCCTGACTCGGCATGGCAGCTTTTATATAACCTCTCTCTTTGCATGCTGAGGCCCCAGACCATAATCAAGAGTAATTTGAGCTCCACAGAGTATGTAAGACCTTCCCAACCTAGGCAGTGCAGTGAGATCCCACTGCTATGACACAGACTTTCAGAAATCAGTTGCTGATTTCTCAGTGCTATGCATTGATACTCTCAGTTATATACCACCTTCCCTTTGACAACAGTGGGGGCCTTATCACGGAGTAAATCTAAAAGAAACAACACTGTATCTATCTCCCTTATCCACACCTTTATATACTACTGCTGCTAAAGCCAATGTCTGTAACTATATGCAGCAATGCAAGGCAACACAGTGAATAAATATTGAAGGGAGAACAAAGTGGTATTGCCAATATCCTATTTTCTTTTAGGATTTACAAAGATTTTCCTTGGAAATATGATGCAGTTGGCGGTAGGTTTGCTCTGGAATGTGCTCACAGAAAGACAGCTCTCTGGCAAAATGATCTTCCGGGCTAATCCAGTGTTGGTAGAGAAACTCAGGGGTAACTTCTGAAGGGAGGGTCCTGCCCTCTGAGGATCATTGCAACAGGCAGGGGTGGTAACATATCCCTGAACCACCTCCTCTTCCTCCCCTGCCTAAGAAATGCATCCTATTCCCTCAATGTAAAAGAACTAATTACTTATTTTTCAGGCTATTAAGCCAAATGCAATGTATACATGCCCCCTGATGTGTTCTGGAACTGCTGCTGCTGCAGTCACAGCAGGGGAGGATTGTGCTGCTGCTGTTGCCATTTTTTTCCTGTGGCACAATATTTAGACAAAGCTACCTCTTGTTCTTGGGCTTTTTTAATGCACAGGAAAACTTCTGCTCTGGCTGTTGCCTTTTTTCTTCTTCCTTTTTTTTTTCCCCGAACCCCCTAAGCGGATTAATTTCCTCGAATGACTGTTAGCTATTCCTCGATCACTTTCTTTCTCTTTGCATTTTTTTCCTAGAAAGAAGTATTTTTATTCCCTCCACAAAACCAGCAACAAGCAGAAAGACCTTGAATAAGAACCCTTTACCCTTAACCATCTTTATTTAGCCCATACTGTTTATCTGCCTTTCTGGCTTGCATGTGCATGAGGGCAATCATTACGTTTATTGCAGAACAGTCTTCAGTGGTAAAATTATTCTGGTGCTAAATGATGAACACAGACAAAACTCCGCTGTATGCCTTCTCTTCAGGCAGGTTATCACACTCCCATCCTCAGAGTTGGCTAAAAATGCCCATGTGACATATCAAAGTTGTTTCCTTTGCTGTGGATTCACAATGAAACCTTTTTCCCATTCCTTCCTTCTCTCCTCCCAGACTTTTGCAATTTCTTATCTTTTGATTTTTCAAAATGTAAAATGTTCTTATTTAATTCTTCCTCGTTTTCTCTCTCCTTCGTTCTCTTCTTTTTTGCCAAGAAATGGACTAAAATCCAAGAAGTGCAGATTTGTGGATGGGGGATAATATTTTTTTTCCCTCTCCTGAGGCTCCCTCTGCCCCTGCTGTCCATGTTTCATTGTTTTAAATTCTTCAGTTTTTGGAGGAAAAATTAAAAAAAAAGGAGTTGTAAAGTTATAGGATATCATTTTATCTTTTGCTGTGCTGTGATTTTCCCAAAGCTTGTGAGGTACCGAAGGGATCTGCAACGGGAAAAGATAGCAAATGTGTATTTCTTCATATCAGCAAGTTCTGCCCAGCTCCCTTTCCACTGCAACGTCCCATCGAATGGCTTTGCCTCCGTCATTTACACCAGCTCTCACTCCTTCAGACTGCACTGCAAACAGCAAAGCCCTGAATGAGAGGAAGGTGCCTCTCGTTTGGAGCAAATCTTCTTGATTTCCTTAGAGTGCATTTTGAAGCATTTTGTTGCTCTCAGCCCATCATCTGAACTGCCAGGGGACAAACCTGAGTGGCTTTGGTGCAGGTCAGGCTTGAGGGGGCTGCTGCTCTTTAGTGCTTCGCAGAGCTCTCCTCTGCTTTTCCAGTGGAGCAACAGTGCCAACTGCCGGCTGCTGAATTTGGCCTGTAAGAGATGTCTACTCTAAACGGGCTCTTGTTCATTTAAGCTTAATTTTGAGGGCATAGGTACATAAAATCTGGGATTCCTTGGCTGATGGTTTGGGTACTGAGAAATAATATCTCAGTTTTTTAGTCCCTGTTTCCATACCAAAATAATATTTCATCATGGTCAGATAAGCCCATGCCAATTACCTTTCCTTGGGACATTTCACACAGTAGTTTCAACACTTTCCGCTAATCTTGTTTTAAGGTTCCCTGTCTCTGTTTCTCTTCTGATCTTTCTGTCCCAGCACTGGCTGCTGGGAGGGAGGAGAAGGTTTCTATTCAGCATGGTGGAAGTGCAATGAAAGGTATAACATACACTGTGTGATCTTTTTAATCATTCAGTACATAGTAGCTGCAGTTTGCCAACTACAAATTTGAGATTCTTGCATGTGCTGCAGCCAGTATGAGATCTGAGGTGAATTAGATGGTGGTTTACAGACTTCTGCACAGGGTTTGCCTGCCACACAGCTGTTTTTTTTGTGAGAAGAAAGGGAAAGAAAACGAGGGAAGAAAGGAAGAAGAACAGAATGGGTAAGTGTAAGCATGTTTTATTTGATTAAAATTTCCATGAGATGCTTAAATAGAAAATAAATGATTTTCTTTTCAAAAGTAATATCAAATGGAAAAGAAAGTTCTTCTTCTCTAAGAATTTCCTATGAAAAGGTGTTCTCATTTTTCTCTTGATCTTAATGCTTTGTCTTTCCCATGTCTCTTTGTGGCCTGCAGTCTTTTTCTAAGGGGTGTTGCAGGAAAGGCAAAATGAACGGGGAGTAGGAGATGGAGGAGGCAAAAAAGTGAGGAGTAAAAAAGCCTTACAGAGAAAGGGGAAAGAAGATGAATGGGTAAAGCAAGTAAACAGGGAGAGAAGGTTGGGGAAGTCTGGGAGAGAAAAGGGAGAGACAGAGAGGAGACAGGCAGCCCAAGAGACTGAAAGCTAGTTTGATGACTCAGGGTTTCTGTGGGTTTCTTGCACCTCCCAAAGTGCTGATTTTCACCTGCTCCCAGCCACAAATTTAATTCCTAAATACAAATGAAAACAAATAAACAAATAACACAAAGCAGACAAATCTGCTATTCCTAAACACGTTTAATGAGTCCAAACTGAGGCACAGGTGGATTGCAGTCATGCAAGGTCTCTGAACCAAGGTCAGAGAACTTTGGTCACCCAGAAGGTTCAGCACAGCTTCCAGCACTGTTACTCTTTTACTCACGTGTGGTTTTTTTTGTTGTTATTCTTTTTGTTTAGTTGTCCCCCTGCCCAACACTTTCACAGGGGAATCTAAAGTGGCAGTTCTGAACTTCAAGAGAAAAAAAAAAAAAGCATTTTGATACTACTTTGAAAGATGGGAACATCAACTCGTTTTGTGAAACTGAAACCTCAGATTTTCAGGAGGATTTTCTCAGGCAAAACTTATAAAGCTTATGACAAAGCTGACATCCAGGCAGCCTGTCCCTGGCTGAGCACAGTAAGCCTGTCCAGCAGCCCTGAGGTGGCCTGAGCACTATTAGACACAGGAGAGCCACTACACACTGGTCAGCAAGGAAAAATTGTTTAAGGGCAGTGCTGCTTACATCCCGGGTCTTGTGGCAGACAGGTTTTTTTTCTAAATGTCAGGAGCAGGAAATCTGAGTAATTAGGGAAGAGTCTCTGTCATTTGTTTCAAGCATGTGCTTTCCTGACTCCTGTGGGTGCTGGGAGTGATTTGAAAATGGAATTTGGGTATTGCCTCGCATCTCAGAAATCAAAAGACAAATAAACAGAAAAGGAGTTTTTAATGCCATTATTTCTAGAAAAAATTCATTATTTTATGAGGTTCTGGCATATGGTTTTCAGACTCATGCTTGAATCTACGATAGCGTAAACATGACCACATCCCAGCTGTCCCTTTTTAGTACACTTCTCACTTATTTACCTGCGTGCTAGCCACAGCTGTCTCATGTGAAGTCACAGTCCTATTTCCCAACTCTCTGGAAGAGAAAAAGGAGTGAGAACAGCAAAGGTTGTTCTGATTTCTGCTTTGGTTTCTGCATACAAGCACTTACATGGGGTAAAAGTTACATCCTCTAGCAATTAGCCAAATGTGGTCCTAGACCACCCCTTAACTAAACGGAGAACCACTACTGTCCAGAGCTCAAAAGTTTAAGAGTTTGAGATTCTTATTTTTTAGTGATATTCCAGAATATTCCAGAAAATTACTGTAATTATTGTAATAACTGTACGCAGAGAAAGGGATGCTACAAGCAGATGGAAACAGTAACTGCGTTATAACAGAGGTGTGCTGCAAACACCCAGTCTCGTGCAAGCACCACTCAGTTGACTTCTCCCACCGTCCACTAAAACAATGCTTCGTTAAGCCAGTCAGCTCCCTACAATGGCTTGCGATCACGTGATCTCCCGTAGCACAATAGATGTGACCTGTTCTATCCTTTCTGTTATATTCAGCAGGCAGGAGGTAAAGGCTTATCCCAGCGAGCCCAGCTGGCTTTGCAGCTGTGCAGGGAGGATGGGGCTATGGCGCCTGTGGTGCCACCAGGAGTCTACCACCACCTGCGGGCAGGACCGTGTGGGTGACAGTCCCACCAGCGGAGGGCCAAGGGGTGGTGACCATCCTTGAATCATGCATAGTTGCCTATTTCGATCTCTATTTCCATGATGTTTAGTGAGAAGTAACAGAGCAGTTGTGGTTTCTTTTAAACATTTCTGTGCTATATGTGTGACCGGGAAGTCAGAATTTCTGTTGCTGGCACCCTATGGATGTCCCATGCATAAGGGGTGGTTGTAGTGGGATTTGGGGGAATGTGTGTGTTTTGGCTCATCCCTGCGCAGAGGGGCAGGCCCTCGTCTCCCCTTCACACCTGCTGCCAGGCGCAGGACACCTCTCCTCCCATGTGCCTGCCCCGGTGCTCCTTGGACCTTTTGGTAGTCTACATTAACCTAGTGTAAGACCGTTAACTTTTTTTCCTTTTTAATGGCTTTTGCAGGGGGATAGGGACATTAGTATACTGGTTAGATTGCTTTCTGCAAAGACAAATGAGTGCTCAACCTGGCACATTGAAGGGGGTTTGAGAGCTCTGCTGAGAGCTCTGTTCAGGAGAGTCAAGTATATCCATCCCCTTTCAAGCAAGCTGTCAGTCAACCTAAGCCGTAATGTGTAACTTTGCCTCAGTATTCAGGAGACAATCCAGTCTTCCAAAACCCCACCTGATCCTCCTGGCCTTTCTCTCTTCCCCATCTCCTCCCTCTCCAAACCTGTTCTGTAGGTATAGAAGGGTAGCTTTAATGCAATGGGCCAACTGCACGGAATTGACATTATACGTGTAACAAGAATAAAGCACCATAATAAGAAATGTTACTGCGATATTTGTGTTTTCGGTTTGGATATTTCTTGGCATTCACTGGATTCCTTCTTTGCATGTTCATTGCTTAAATCATCTAATTGCCATATTTTATTTTAAACTGTTGAATATAGAAACATTTTTATTGATTATTATCACCTCATTTAACAAAGGTTTTTTTTTTATTTTTTAGAGTTTTGCCATTTACATTGCTCATTGAGAGTCTTTCAGGGTCTGTAATTTCAATAATTTATTTGCACCAGTTTTGGCTGAACCTGTAAAATAACAGTTAAAATCCATTCATTAAAAATAAAGAGAAAATCATAGATTGGGTCAACAGCAGGTACTTATTTGAGTCACTAAAGCCATGCCTCGAAGCATGAGGGAGAGCAGCCAGAAGTGGTTGGAAGGCCACCAAATAAAGCACAGAAACAATAGGAGATGTACAAGAACAGAATGTCTCCTTAAGGGGAGCTGCTCCCCTTAAAGAACCCCACAACAAACTTTTTAAGGTTTTTAAGTTTTTAAGGTTACCTTCTGAAGGGAAGAAAGAATAGGACTCATTATCTGCCATTACTGTGCTAGCAGTACTTTACTGCTGAGCACCTTCCAGCTGCAGATTGGAGAAGTCCTATGAAGCTCCACTCTACACTCTGTCAGGTTAATTATTAAAAGACCGACCTCTAGGGTTTGTGTTTTAACAACTGTAACATTTTCCTTCCCAAAGGAACAAATATTTGGCAGTTCTGATTTGGATTTGTGTGCTCTTGTCTGGGACAAGTCTCTTCCCTCCTTTCCCCAGCACTCCCGGAGTGGGGGCAGCCCTCCTTCCCCTATTCCCTGAGTCTCTAGGACTTGGTCTCTCCTGATGCACCAGGCGCTTGGACCCTGCTCATTCCTTATGAGCACACACAGATACTAGAAAATTAACAGTGCTGTTCATGAAGGAAATTGAAATTCTGTGAAAGTGACTTCTTCTGTATGTACTGGTCTGTTCATAGTGTCAGTGTCTTGACTCTTTATTACTGATATAAATAACTGAGCTGAATGTCATGTCATTAAAACTCTTTTCTTTTTTTTTTTTAATTGAACAAAATGAAAATGTTTCCAGGACATGTGGTTGCAATTTTCAGGATTTTGTTTTGAGTAAAATAATTTTTCTTGCTTTTCATTCAGTATTTTTCTTTCACATTTTGAAAAACAGCAATTTTTTAACCAAATAAAAATTGCAATTGAAAATAATTTTGGCAGACGATGAAAAAAAAGTATATTCAGGAACTTCTTCAAAAGTAAAACTTGATTGTATTTCTTGCAGAACCAGGAAAAATTATGAGTACCAGTAGTTCACCCTAAGAGGTGAAATAAGAAAATAACAAATGTGCATAGAGGTCAGTCATCTTCAGGACCAAACTAAGCCTCTCAGAGCAAGGGACACGGCATGTGTTGGCCTCATTGACCTTTGAGGGTGCAAATCAGTATACACCTGCAACTGAGTTTTTTTATAATCCTGGCTTTCCCTCTATCCCCTTTTCTTGCAGGTACACTTTGTGATTGTTGCTGGTCCAGAGTGGTCTCGCTGTGCAATCAGACAAGCAGTTGTGGCAGAGGGGAAGCAGAGACTGTATGAGCCCATCTTACTCCTGGCTGCAGCTTCTTGGTGAGAAAGACTCCGGTTGCAGAGACCTTAACAGCAGCCCTACCTTGTTACCACAGGCTAATGTGTTTGGTCACTCCTAAGCCTTTTTTCCTAGAGGGTATTTGAAAACACTAGGTTTGCAGGCATGCTAAGTCTGTATTTATTGGCCTTAACATTTCAGTGCTTGGGTTAAGACCTAGTATGCAACGCTATTGGGGGAAAGAGAATATAGATTTGAGAGCTGTCCCTCCTTGTACCTATCCTCTGGGGGCTTGGAGCATCCAGGAGTTCATAGCCTCCTATGGGACTGGCAAAAGAAAGACTCAAAAAAGTGATTTCATTTAGGCTATACATCAGTTTACATATAGGAAATTTCTAAAAGAGACCATAGGTCTGGTTGAAAATGTTCCAGGGTCTACAAACTGAACAAAGCTGAAAATCCACCTATCTTGCCATCTGAAGGAATCTACCCTGCCTGAAAGCATGTTTTGTGGTTACAGTGAAGATGGACTGAATGACCTGGATTTGCTCAAGTGCAGGTCTGCCGCCTAGAGGGACATAGACGGATGGAAGAAACGGGTCAACAGGGTCCTTATGAAACTCAAGAAGTTCAAAGACTGAGTCCTGGCCCAGGAGGGATGAGTCCATGGCAGCAATAGAGGCCAGGGCTGGGTGGCTGGGGAGCAGCTCCGTGGGAAGGCCCTGCGTGCCGTGTGCTAGCAGCCATGAGCTGAGCGGGGCCTGGCAGCAGGGACAGCCAGCACACCCCAGGCTGCAGAAGCCAGGCCAGAAACTGAGGGAATGATGAACCTCTCCAGCCCTTGCTCATGAGACCAGGCCCAGACACTGCATCCAGCTCTGGGCCCCTAGTACAAGAAAGACCTGGACAAACCAGAGTGAGCACAGGGAGAGCCTGACCACGAGGGCAGTCAGACAGCAGTGCTGGTTGCCCAAGGAGGTTGTGCCATCTCCATCCTCGGAGGTTTTCAGGCCCCGACTGGGTAAAGCCCTGAGCGCTGGGATCTGAACTCAGAGCTGATCCTGCCTTGAGCAGGACGTTGGACCTGAGACCCCCTGAGGTCCCTTCCCACCCGAGGCATCTTGTGATCTTGTGACCTGCTGGCCTTCAGAGATAAGTGATTTCCACCCACAGTCTACCCTCATCTTGTTCCCACCTCTGCTAGTGTAATTATTTCTCTGACTAGTTTTGAGCCTCATTCTGTGAAATGATTTGGGTTCAAAAACAAGGGAGTCCTGCTGTAATCATGTTCCGATTTTTAACTTTCACACAGGCATGAGCTCCTCCTAAGCCACATATTTCTCTGAGTAAAGGGAAGAGAGCATTATTATCCATTACAGGCCTTTATCATCGAGATATCCAGGCTCTTTCTGTGCTTTTTGAATATACATATATATTTTTTTTCTAATGGTAAAGCAAGATTGAAAGAACTGAGCAGACTCAATCAAGGGAGCAGGAGGCAGAGGAACGTCATTACCCACATAGACATGAAATGTTAGGATTGAGAAGGCAGAAAGCTATTCTTCTATTTAGCAGCAATAGGTTTTCATGGCAGCAAGTTTGGAAAAGCTTACATCCTTACGATTAAGCTGCATTCACCGTGGAGGGATGCCTGGCCCTCTCTTTCCGGGCACTGGTGCCATGGCAGTGATGCTGGGAGCTGGGGAGCCACTAGATGTCCCTTGTCACCCGAGTGAGGTACATGGCTTTTCCTCCCAGACGCCAGTCACTTAAACACTGTGTTGTGTGTATGTATCATGTAGCCTCAGACTACAGGCAGCAGCATGGTGAGTGCTATAAAGAAGCCAGTGTTTAAACTGTTAACTATGGAGAGAAGTTGTAGCTGCCTTAAGATGAAGTCTTGTATTAGCCTGTGAGATAATACCGTACACAAGAAGGAGAAAGGTGGTTCGTTAGCCTCTTTCTGCCTAATTTCCTAGTGAAAGGCAGAAACCTTCCCTTATTCCAGGAAGGTTTTTGTTCCGAAGGGGTGTTTCCACCAGAGCCAAAATTTTCTGGCGAAAAGGAGTGCTGTTAGGAAATGCTGGTTTGTTGAGCCTGAAGCCCTGTGTTAGACTAACTTTGGCTAGCTCCAAAGCAGGCTTCCCCAGGGCCGAAGGTGGGGGGTCCCGGCAGGCCTGCACCAGCAGAGCTGGTGGGAAGCACGGGGAAGCTGTGCTGGCGTATCCTTGCAGCTGCTCAGGGATTTTGACATTTTGGGTATGTTCATATTAAAGCAGGCCAGAAAAAGAGACCATTTCAGCGAACAGCTGTTGGACCCTAGGTGCTTTCTACTAGCTGGACATATGGTGGGGGTGGGAGGAAATGAGTCAACGCTGGCTTCCCATAAGGTCCGCGCGCCCGCGGTTGGCACCTGGCGGTGGACACGTGTGCCGCTCGGGCGCCCCGGCGAAGGGTGCCCCGCACCTCGGCCAGCCACGTCCTCCCCGGCTCGGGCCTCCACCGTGCTCGGCGTGCCCACGTCTGCTCCTCGAGAGCAGCCGCGTGGGGCTGTCCGCCTGGGCAACAGTGAGTGTGTTGGGAGTGTTTTTCAAAGGTAAGTAAAAACTGACTTACCGTAATCTCTCTGAGGATAGACTGCTGCAGTGCGCGATTGCATGACCCGAGCTGTTGCGTGTTCAGCGTCACCTCTGCCGGCCTGAGCGACAGAAAGGAAGTATTTGCTGCTTTCTACTTCATTTAAACCTCCAGGAGCCAATAGCCCTCGTCCTTCGTGTGCATCAAGGCACCCACATGTGCCACTAGGAATCCTTTAGCAAGTAATGTTCGAGCAAATCTGCTAATAACAGAGGCATGCACACAGATCACCGTGATCACAATTTGGCCTAACAGAACCTTTATTACTAACGGTGATGCTGGAGATGGAAAACCCAGCTTGGTTCTCATATCCCTGCTGTAAAGTAATAAAATAAAGAAGAAGAAAAAAATCATGAGTATGTTTGCTACCAAACCTTTATAAAACACAAAAGTGGAACCCTGCCAATGCTGTTGCTAGCAATTTTTCATAGCAGTGCTGCGCTCTGAGGAAGGATTAAGAGTGGAAGTGCATTTTGTATCTGCGAAATTAGTATCATGTGATTGTGTGCAAATGGAGGTTTTACAGTCATTTGGCATTTGTTGGCCTCTATTGTAATTATTCTGTGCTGCTTTTATATATTCGGAGTATTTTTCAACATTTTCCATTAGCAGAATTAGAAAATAAATTATCGTAAGAAATGTGTATGTGTCACTAACTCAAAGAACAGACAAAAGAACTGGTTCAGTGGAAGAGGTCTTACAAAAACTGAGCAGTTTTGTAGTTTGTCAGTGATATTTTTGTTGAGAACACAGGTTAAGGAAGGTTGGCTTTTACGTCGTCTCTTTTGTTCATCTTTGTTCAATGGCAGAATTGTCAGCTAAATTCTGATGGCAGAACCTTCTTCTTTGGTGGTAGCTGAGAATGATATAATATCATGTATAACAGTAAAAAGAAACCCAACCCATAGCTAGTATTTGAATACCAGAATAAGCCTTCAGGACTAAGAAATGAGCCTGCAGTACTAAGAATACACAAAAGTCTACTAAGAATTCTAACCATTAAAAAGCCACCTGATAAAATCCGTAGCAAATAAAAGAGGATCGTAAGGTGTAATTTAGAATTATTTATTTCACCACCTCTCTTATTTAACGTTAGTGTATTCTTGGCTCTTAGTTCATAACCACACACTAATTTTAAATGTAAGAAAAACTCTAACTTTCCACCATGCTAATTAAAGTGTATGTCACATATGCATCTGGGGAGAATTTTCCATGCTTTCCAGGGAGAATGGAAGGAAAGAACAGCAGTGCTCACTTTAAACTGGATTTTTTCTAGTACCTTGCAAAGAGGATTCGTTGTATTTTGATTAATCCATGCTTGGTCCACCTCGGACGTTTCCATGGAAACAGATTTTTTTTTATCTTGATGGCAACTGTCAGGCTCAGGAAGGCTAGCTCCACTCTGCACAAAACCACTTGAGCTCCTAAAGAACTGCTTGCTGGAGATTTAATGTGCATAAACAACACTCCAAAATTCCTCCTCAGTATTATTGTTGTCAGTACTAATAGAGAACTGTGTTCTTAATGATACGCGATGGTGCCTTTTCACTCCATAAGAAAATAGGAGAATAGGGGAATAGAGTATTTTCTATTCCACTGGGAGAGAGCACTTTTCTTGGCCCAGAAAAATTAGCCTGCAAACCTTTCAAAATTAAATTTTAAGTGTTCTGAAGTGCAAATATTAACTGTACCTAAATCATTTGGCTTAGAGACTGCTAACATTTAATTAATCTTTTCTTGAAGATTGGCAGTAATTTGAACAAATTATTCTTGTGTCACAATTTTTGTTTTTGTTTTTTTTTTCAAGGGAAAAAATAATCTCTTCAGGCATGCTGCTGTGATGTTGGGAATAGGTTTTGATGATCAACCAATAGAGGGAGCGTTTGTGTGTCTTATTAATTGTACATAGTGGTTGGAAACATGATTATCATTTTTCATGAAACTTTTGGGTGGCATAATTTTTATCTAAAATTATTAGAATCCTTGTCTGTTTGTAAAAATAGAAATTTTTTTTTTTTGGAGTGTGTTAGTTTTCAAAATATCCAAGCTTGACTTTTTGTTGACAATAGAAGTAGTTATTTTAAATTGATCTCCTGCTTTTGTTGTTTGGAAAATCAGAAGTTTTGGATCACAGAGAATTTATTGTTTTGGTTAAAGAGTAATTATTGGTTAAAAGTACTTTGAGGAAAACAATTCAAACACCTCTAATTAGTATTTGACTTATTGCTTTTATTATAGTGGCCCCTAGGAATGCCAGCCAGACTTCAAGATCCCATCATATAACATGCTGTAGAAACACAGAACATAAACATCTTTATTACTATAATGCCCTGGCATCAGTGTCTGTAAAAGTCAGGACAGAGACAAGAAAAGACCTATCGATTTGTTCGTCCTGAGAAATATTCTTAATAACGTGGAATCTATCGAATGGGAAAAGCAAAATCGCTTTGAGAGGGAAATACAGTTTTCAGGTTTCTTTCAAGCACGTATAGCAAATAGAGAGTGTATACATCAAACTAGAGAAAAAACTGGAAGCCTCAGGATGTGCCGGTACCTCTTTAACACGTTCGCTGCCAGAATCTGCTCATACAGTACTAATGCTTTTAGCACTGTGTGCTCCGATTTAATCTTTCCTCTTAAGCTTTTGGAGCACTCTGTTACAGTTAGCTCCTATAATTACACTTTATAATTCTTCTCTAACCTCAGCAGGAAATGTGAGGGTCACATTTTTCACCACTGCTCTGCGAATCGGGGTCGGATACCCATGTGAACGCCCCAGAGGCTGTGCAGAGGTTTAGGGCAGGAACTTAGGGAGTGAAATGCTGGGGGGGCACCAGGGCCTGGCTGCAATTATGGGAGCAAAACTGGACCAGGATTCGGGACATAACAACCTTCCTGACTGGGAAAGGTAGCAACGGCCCCCGCGGTCATGTGGGAAGGCCCTGGTGGTCACGTCCAGCCTGCTTGGCTTTGGAGAACTGCACGGCCCAAAGTCCAAGGTTTCTTTGGAGCTGGCTGTATTTCTCGCTGTATTTACAGGTAGGGCTGCTCTGAGGAGTGCTCCTGTCAAACCGTGTGAAACTCCTACGGTGGATCCTTGGTGTTAGTAGCATTTTTTTTTTTTTCAAGAAACTCCATCCCTGCTGGTTATGTGGGGATGCAACTATTTTTTTTGCTGTTTGGCCTGTCTCCCGGAATAAGAGACCCCCGCAGCCATGCAGCGTCTCAGGCTTTTGGGGACAGGAAGACATAGAACAATGTCAACGGCATTAACAAGTTCTTAAAAGTAAATGGGGAACGGTACAATCCGTGACACTGCCGCCTGCGACAGAGGGAGAGCCCTATTTATACCCCAGCAGGCTATTCCGAGTGTGCTAACGCTGGGAGTGAGCAGCTGTGAGAAAAACAGAGAATAAGTGATAGTACACTCTGGAATGGAAATCACAGCAAAGCGCCATATGTGTTGGCTAAGTAATACCACCAAAGTCCTCGTTTCAGCATTCTGACGAGATAGCTTCCAAGTAACTTCATGAATTTTCACGAAATATTATGCCACAAAGCAATCTCCAGAAGTCTCTGGAAATGCAACCGCTCTGACCCATACAAAGCACACGAGACAACACTGTGCTTGCCAGCAAAACTCAATCTCGAACGCTCCTGGAAGACCAGGCAAGGCTGTAATATTTGCACTTCTCATTGCATATCTCATTAACAAAGGTACATATCGTCCCCTGGGTGTACCGTTTTCCTAATCATGAGAGCCTTACGTGAGCAACATGCAGATGGACTCCTGCTTGTGAGACTGGAGCACTGCAGTATTTACCTTCTCTAAATGTTTTAAAAGAAATATGAGAACAGGATTATGTATTCCCTTGAGAAGGTAAAAAGATGCTTGCTTTTCCATGTGGTTTAGTTAGTTTTTTTAATATTATGACACCGATTATTATCAGTGTTTTTTCTTCAGTTTTGTTCTCAAGCTCTTCAACGATTTGAAAAGCTCCCATCAGTGGAAGGCCGTCTGTGCAATGGAGTAACTCCAGTTCAGCCGTGGACACAGCGGTAATGTTGCTGAAGCCCATGCATATAGCCCTGGGCAAGCCAGGATTTGCATTAGACGAGACCCTAGAGTGGACTTTCTAAAATTTTCAAACGAAGCTGGCTCCATTTGTGCCTGTAAACACAAGCCAGACTGTTAAAAGCAGTTAGTGCTCCTTTATGGCCTCATCTCTCAGATATCTTGGCGTTAAACATGATGAAGCCTTGAAAACCCAGCATGCCTTGAAAAAATCTGGCTCCTGAAACCCTGCCGAAAGTGCTGGCTCTGGGAACCAGCTCCAAGGCCCCAACAGAAATCGTGAATATGACTGTAGCTGGCCAGCCACCCCAGCGCAGCTTCCCCCATTGCCCAGGGGAGATCCCTCGTCCGTGTCCGAGAGCACCGGCTTTATTGCGTATGCATTTCTCTTCTGCCTGTCCCCGTGTTGTCTCAGAAATGCCTTGGCGCTTGCTATTATTTTCAATGGTGCAACATACTGCATCCGCCCTCGTGAAGGCACGTGCTGTGGGAGGGTGCCCTGCTCGCAGCCCTCGGGGTTTCCCCCAGCTCATGTCCAGGCAGCTCCAGGCGCACAGCCCCAGCCGCATGGCTCCTGGGGGAAACCATGCTGCCCTGCGGTTTTGTCGGGCGCAGGCTGCAGCTTTTCAGTGCAAATCACCTCAAATAATGTGAGGATTGTACTGAAGCCCAGCAGATGGGTGTTTTGGATATGTTGCGTCTCATGTCCTGAGGGTTATCTGAAGGCTCAAGGGCTGCTGCCATAGCGCTGGGGCTGTGCGGGGTAGAGCCGCCAGCCTTGGGGTGGGCTCGTCCCTTCTGCCCGGAGGAGGCCTGCAAGGGGATGGCCCGAACGCCGGCTCAGGGGACATGGGCTGCCTCCAGCTGAGAGGGAGCCTGAGAGCACGTGGACACCCCCGCGACGCCACTTGGAGTGACCCATAAAGGATTTGACTGTGTAGGTGTCCACCCCCCACTGTTTTGATTAATTTTCAGTTTCTTCCTCAGGTTAATGTACAGGTGCATAATAGCATCTCAGGCCAAAGCTTTTCTGGCAGTTTGTTAACACAGACAGTTTTGCTGTTTATTGTCTCCTCAAAAAAATAAGTGTACATTTTTCTTTTGAGGAAACATGAGGTAGATGCCAGAAGAAATCTTCATGCCAAATTTTTCTTCTGGGTTACTTGAAAAAAAAAATCTAACAATTTTGCACTTTGGTTTTAGAATAAGGTGTGGGCCAAAAGCTGCTGAGTCTCTTTTCAAAACTGAGCTAAGATGTCCATAAGCACATATCTCACTGGAAATCCCCAGGATACAGGTACTTAAGCAGTAAAATTTCTCAGGAATTTAAGGTCTGAAGGTGCAGTGAACAATCCATGAGATTCCCAATTTTGTAATCAATTTAGTCTCAGCTCCCAGGGGTTGCCGAGGTTATGTGCCTTACCATAACTGTTTAAAGGTCACGTTTAAAGGTTAAGTACAAGAGGTCTCTCTATGGCTTTGATGAATTGGAATAATTGGCAGTCACCACGCAGCAGCAGAGCACAGGAAGACTGTGAGCAGGATGGTGCCTCCGACGAAGTTAAGCACAGGTTTTGGGGCCACAAACTCGTAGGACTGCGCAACTGCTGCTTTCATCTTAATTGGCTTCATATTTGAGATTGCTGTCTTCCTGCTGGTGAAGTCACAGACTGTGGAAGTCTGAGGTGAAAACTAGGGCACGGAAACCAGCTCCTGAGCAAGATTCCTCTCATGACTCAGATGCCTCTCACCTCGCCGAGGGCTAAGAGCGCCGATGCAAGAACAGCATTTCCCATGAAGAGCCATAGTTCTGAGTGCAAAATTATAGGCACATAGTTGTATGGTTAATCATGAATCTGTGGGGCATTTTGAAAATGTTGCATAACAAAATTATTAGCTTATGTGATACTAGCTCCTCAGGGAAATTACTGTTGTATGAACATATACGTTAACCCTATGCCTATTATATTTAATGTTCTGTTTAGTTAAAAATAGCTTGCTCAATCATTTGACCTAAGTTGGCAGTGTGCTTACAGGTCACCAAATTAGTCAGAACTGTATTTGCTGAACTTTAAAGCATAGTTACTTAGGTCCCATGATGGGATTTGCAGGTTCTGACTGAGGGAAACATACTCCATGACTTTTTTGACACCTATGCAAAAGCCGATCCTAGGACCTTCAAAAATAGATAGTGCTTTTTGATGCTTCCAGCTGAAGAACCCTTAAGAGTCATTGATTTTCTAAGCATCTATCCTTTGAAAATTGTTTGTTTAGAAATGCTATGAAGTCAGTATCCCAAAACACTTAAAATTGTAAAATAATTCAGGTCGGAAGGGACCTCTGGAATCACCCTGTCATTCCTGAATAGCTGCTGCCATGCCAATGAAAGGGAAATACTTCAGTGACCTCTTGGTAATGGTGCTTGAAAACCAAATATTCTGTCCTGAAAAGAAACGTGGAAAGAACATGGACATTCTAAATACCAAGTACTAAATCTGTTGTTCTCTGAGTCTTTGATCTGCTTTATTCCAAAGTTTCTTAATACTTGCTATATTCTGTGTTCAGATTTTTTGACCTGGTCTTGCTTAGGAGCATAAAGCCTTGATTTGACAACTAGGCTTATGCGTCAGTTTTGACACCCAGAAAAATTACAGAAATTCACAGGTCCGTACCCTCGGTCCACTTCCATTGGCCTTAACCAGCTTGCACTCAGTTACTTCTGCAGATAGCTGTTCATGCACAGTGAACCACCATGATTTGCCCATGGTCCTTCATATCCTCAAGCATGTCATGTGGAAGTGTCAGGATCTGGGACACTAATGGGCCTTAATGGCCCTGATCAGCCTCACCTGGGGCCTCCCCACACCCATGGGCCAGGCCCCATTTAAGCTTTGCCTGGGGCTCTTACTCTCTGTTACAGCTCTGCTGCAGGGTGCCTATCTCCAGCCCTGTCTTCTGGGTGGCCTTTGGGCATGGCTCATTGCCTGGCTATGCCAGGATGGTTGATGGGCCCTGTTCCCTGGTTCTTCCTTTGTGTTCAGCCCTGATGGCCTGTGCCCCTCAGTGAGGGCCTGGCCTGAGTAGAGGTTGCCCTTGGCATCTAGCTCATCCTGTCATGGGACACCCTGTTCCCCAGCAGCAACAGGTTGGCTCATTCCTGAGCCTTTTTCCTCCAAGATGGTGAGCTGGTTGCTGTAGCTGCTATTTCTTAGGTCAGTGAGTTTTTTTATGCCCTATACCTGAAAAACTTCTAAGGTAAAATCAGCTACTCTGGTCTTTATTCTGTATTGTATTTACACTCATCTATGTTTATTGTAGCTTGTGTATTTTACTGTGCTTTAGTTTTTAATTGGTCACATCAGTGCCATGCCATCTGGTAGCTCCTGCCCTGCTGTGAATTCTGAGGGTCTTGCCCAGTGAATGGGAGCTGCCCCTTTTGATTCCAAGGGGCCAAGGTCCTGGTTATTTCTTATTAGTGTTTGTTGGATAATGTATGCTTGCCGCTTCCTTTGTTGATGAGCCAGCTTTCATCCAATAGCGTCTAAATAAATTTCTGTGGATATTAAATAAACTAGCTCTGATATTAAATAAACTAGCTCTGCACTACCTGAAATATCTCAAACAGGTGGGCTTACCTCATTTTAAGTAAGGCTTTTGCAGGCCTAAAATTTCAGAGTTCAAACACAAGTTTTTAATGCTTAATTCTAGTTTCAAAAACTCAAATTGCAGGTTTTATTGTTTCTCACTTAGCTGGAAAATGTTATTGGGTGCCTGTAACATGAGTCTTTGATCTCAAGACAGTCATAAGCCACATCAAAGCTAATAGGCTTTCATGCCAGGCATTCTTGTTTACACTCCGCCAAAAAATAGCAATCACCTCTTTTACAGAAAGCGGCAACAAATAAAGGAGGGATTGCCGGAGACTCTTGGCAGGGCCAAGCTGAGCTTCATGGCCTGCATGGCTTCCTTAACTGAAGATGCAACGCTTAAGGCAAGAGTCTTGCAGGCTCTGGGTATTTCCCCACAGTCTTCAAGTGTGGGCTTGTTCAGCCCTACCTGTGAGCTAGACAGGAGAGAACCAGTTCTGAGGTAAGACCTCTGAGTTCACTTGAACGTGATATGTGCTCAGGTTATGAAGCTCAATGCCTTAGCTGAGTTCAAAACCATCGGGACCATGAGCTCCTGTGGCATTGCTTTGGAGTAGGCTTGGACTAACCCCAGCAGAGTTGCAGCATGGCTGCTAATGGTGTTCTCTTGAGCGTTTGATTGTTGAACCTAAATGCTCTTTTTGCATGGCGTTTTATTTCTGGGTGTGTAAGATAAGCATGGGAATTAACTTTCTTCACCAGGCAAATCTATCATCTCCACAGACATCTGTGGAAAGATGCCTTCCTGACAGAAGCCACAAGCTTGCTTCATAGTTGTCCGTCCTTGTTACCTTTCTGGGATGCTAGGCTGTTGCACCTAAGCACTTCTGGGCTGTTTAAGACACTCACTTCACAGCTATCCTGTGAAGTAGAGCTGACTTGCAGATTCTTTCATTATGACTTAGCCTTGGCGTGCAACATATTTAGGGACCCTTGAGATGTGTGTGATAGGTCTTGTAGTGGGACTGTGAGGGAAAGAGGTGTGAGCTGGGGAGGCATATGGGGCTCTCACTCTCAAGTGATGAGAGGACAGTACC
This sequence comes from Struthio camelus, assembly GCF_040807025.1. NCBI lineage: Eukaryota > Metazoa > Chordata > Aves > Struthioniformes > Struthionidae > Struthio > Struthio camelus. The sequence continues at coordinate 64,733,404 of NC_090942.1, read as the reverse complement.
CAAAAGTTGGTGTAGTGGGAAGTCTCTGTGGCCTGCTTACAACCAGGACTTGGAAGAGACTGGATTGTGCTTGGGGATGATATAGAGTCTTTAGCTGTTAATGTTGGAAAAAAGTGTGATTGCATGTGAACTGTGGTGTTTCAAAGGTGCATAATTTTCACAGCCTTTGTGGCTGATCACAGGTTTGGCAACAGGCAGATTTCCTAGGTGAAGGCATTTTCCATTCAAACTTTAGGTTTCTGCCCTACAGCCTAGGTCATCTAGGGCTATTCAAATTAAAGATTACTACACTTTTCTTAACATGAATCCAACTCTGTAGCCTATTCTTGACAACTGCTAAAAATACTTGCTTAAAATAGTTTAAAAAGCCCAGAAAACCCTCTCCGAATTTCTGATATTTACATCAAGTATCTAGTATCCCTGTTTGTGTGTCAGGAGAAAGGATTTCTTTTCGTGCACGAAGGGAGCCCTTTGTTCATGAAGCAGTGTTTCCTGTAAGAGCTGAAAATGCTATGCCTTTTTTTCAAGGGAGAATATTTCCTTGCACTTCTCATATTAACTGAACACTTGACCCAGGAGAGCGCTGTTTAGCTATTAAACCAGCCACAAGCAGAGCCTGGGTTTGGTCTGCCAGGCGTTTAGCTTGGTGTCCGTGCCAGCATGAGTAGCCTTGCTGCTGCTCCCTGTTCCGCCCTCGCCCTCCTCTCACTCAGACACACTGACCTGCAGGACAGCATGGGGACCTGGGCTGAAGAAGCAGTGGCACAGCTGAAGGACAGGGTGTTTGTGTGGGAAACAAGAGCGTTGAACTGCTTGAGTTCGTACTGCAAATGAAAAAGAAATTAATTGTCAAACTGCAGCCTTAATCTCCTGCATGCAAATGGGACTTAGTTTTGGTGGTACAGCAGTCAAAACCATTCACCTTACAGTCATCAAAACGGGGCTCTTTCTCCTGTTAACTTTAACAGATACAGTAATGCTTCCGTTGCTGAGCACTGAGTGAATTATTGTGTTGGCTGATGAAAGGATCTGTAATCAAATTCCAGTGGTAAGTCATGGGGAAAATGAGTTTAGTTTCATCCTGGGCTTATTTGTTTTCACTGCTCTTGGACTGAATCACTTCTGGGGACACTTAAGAATATTTGTTCTTTAAAATGGTAGAAGTAATAGATTTATGAAGACATAACACATTGGTTTGAGGCCTTCAGTGACTCACATGCCTTATGACTGTCTTCTAAATAAAATATTCATAAGATAAAATTTGCGTAAATTACTTTCTACCTCTTACTGATAGTATGAAACCACAGTCACCCAAATGCAAAATATTTACTGTAAGATGCAAAATTTCTACTTCTGTGATCTACATCACAGTTCATTCTAAGTATAATTATTGTCAATCAACCTTTGAATTATTGCTTGCTAATGTTTTTGTTCTTTTGACTTAAAGGGTTTAATGTCAATAAATGTAATAGTTACCATGTATCTTGGACTTTTTAATCATCATAACAGTCACCATAATGTCTGGTCAAGTAAATGCCATCTTGAGCTTTTTTTACCCTGAGGGAATGCATTTTCAATTAAATTGTGCTTTTGAAATGCTAGAGTATATTCATGTGGCTTATCATTCTCCTCAGCATAAAATAGCTTCCAGCAGCTCTCAGATGACCAATTCAGCATCTCTTCTTCCTTCAGCCTGAAGCAGAGTTCTCCATGCCAGTTCGTTCTCAATAATGTCACTGGGCGTGATGCTGAAGGCAGAGAAGTGTAGTTTGCAAGTGTGTAGCGAGCAAGTCTTGTAAACCAAAATATTCTATGGCTTGAAAGCATCTCTCCCATTAATTTTATCTCCCTGTGTCTCCCAAATTAAAGATCTGCCCTGGCACTGCAGGGCTGACCCTCTGAGAAATGTCAGTTATCTGCTTTTACACTCAAGCTTGCCTACAGGGAAAAATAGTGCTGCTTGAAATCTGCTATCCAGCAATGTGTGTACGTGATCAGTGTCCTCCACTCTTGCACAACTAGTAAAGGGCATGAAATGGGAGTTGCTTTCACATTAAGCAAAGGGATACTGCTCTGCTTGCTGAGGAGCATTGCAGTAGGTGTTTAGTGGCATTTCTCAGTTCTTTATTGCAGTAGGTAAATAGTGGAAGATAGGTGAGGAGATAGGAGCATGCTAACTGACAACTATTTCAGCTGCTAAACACTTGGTGTGCAGAATCCATGAGAAACAGCAGGTTGTGACCCTTAGATTTGTGCCACATAGGTGTCAATCTGGACTTGTGTACATCTAAAGAATTATTGCTTCCTTTGCTATCTGATAGCACATTAGGTTGCCTTAAACCCATGTGCCTCTGAATCTCACCGTGGGCCAGTGCTCTGCAGTGCTTCTTGCACTTTGGGGATTTCAAGGTAATAAACATCTAATAACCTTGCTCCAGAGTGGTGTCTTCTAATTCTGCGTCTTCCAAGTGTCAGTTAGTGCTGTTAATACTTATCAAGCAAATGCAGGGCTGGTTGCTGTACCCAGCATGGGACATAGTTTGAAGAAGTGGGCAGCTTCTCATGTGGGACCACAGGCAAGAGAAAGGGTGGTTTTGCAGACATACCAAAGCTAGTTTTAAGCTAAATTAGCTCTAGGTATTTGCAACAGGGAGTTAAGTACAGGCTGTAAAAACCATCAAAGGAGGCAGGTCAATGTTTAGGAGGTTAATGACAATGTCCCCTGCTGCTCTGGTTATATTGCTCTTAGTACTCAAACTTGCTAGTGTAAAAGTAGCTTGGACAGGTCAGCATAAAATGCAGATGTGTCTACTAAAATGCAGTTTCTTATGTGGTAAAATTTCTGTCCCGTGAATTTCTGAAGCTTGTTTTAAATGTGCTGGTTCCTGGGGTAGCTGTGTGCTCCTGAGTAAAACTGCTTTAGATGGTTGATGGAACAAGGTTGTATGTTAAGCTGTCAATAAACAAGTTTTGGCTGTAGGTCTATTGAGTCACGGTGTAGGGAGAAGAGAAAGGTGGCAGAGGCACATGTTGCTTACAACAGGATGTCTGGATTCCAGCTCTTTCCCAGAGTTTTCTCTGGTCATCACCTAATAATCATCATTAATTCAAAAACTGGGTTGTACATGCATTTTATAGATAGGAAACCACAGAGAGCAACTACTTAAACCCACCCCTGCAAAACTGTTTCCTATGTAGAGGAAAAAAAGTAAGGATTAAAGAGGCTTGTCTCCTGTTCTCTCTCCCTGTTAGCATCAACTGGGGTGGCAGGTGTGAAAGGGTGTGCCTGTACAGCTCCCTGCTCAGTGGACTGAAAGATTAATTTTCTTGCTGCGTTGTGTGGAGCCAGGGTCTTCTCTAATTTGGTAGAGGGTCAACAGTATCTCTGGTTGCTGTTTCCAGGCAGTAGGCTCTTCAACCCTGTGCAGTTTTCCACATCATATGCTAGTGGGTCAATTACTATGCGAGTATTAATCTCTAAGCACAAATATAGGATTTATCCCACTACGACTTCCACTTTTGTGAAGATTTTGTTTAGGAAATAACTCTTGGATGTTCCTTGTATGTCTCCTCAGCACTCACCATCTGCAGTGGTCTGTCCTTTCTAGATCCCACCCCATCTCCATGATGTTATCTGTACTTCAGCTCCTCACTCCTACCCTGCCCGATTCAGTTTTCAGTCTTGTGATAGGCTTAACCCTAGCTGACCTGGGTTATGTAGTTTTGGTTAGAAGTTAAACTTAAAGTCACTCATTGCTTGACAAAGGCTCAATAAATCATTATGTCAGTTGTCTTTGGCCTTCAGTTCAAATAATTCGACTTTCATTTGCCATCCTCCCCAAGAATAAAATACTGAGGGGCCTGAGTTAGCCAGGGTGTCTTTCCCAAGAAAAGCCACAGTCATGGGTCTGCAAAGCACCCAGGTGGTTTGGAGCACCATTCATATATTGCATCTGCAGTGATGGCCCAGGAGCAGCCTGCTTCCCCAGTGTCATAGGCGATCTCCCAACTCTTCTCCCAAATTCTATAATTTGCCTTACTCCAGAATGGACTGTGAAGCCAGAGTGATAATGGCTCACACCTGCCGAGCCAGCTATGGCAGAAGCAGTGCTGTAGTGCTTCTGTGTCCCCTCTCCTGGGTGAGGCCCAGCCCAGGCCCTGCAGAGCTCTCCCACTTCCTTACTGCCTATTATGTTAAGGTAACAGGTCTTGCTGCCACTGGCACCTACAGTTACCTTCCTGCAGTGGGCACAGCTCCTCTGAAAGAGCTATAAAAGCATTTCAGCAAAAATGTGTCAGATAAGGGAAGGATTAAAGCCACTTGTGATCCATCCATCCCGTGCTTGCTTACATTTGTCAAGGTCTCAGCACATCAGTCAGACCATCTTCCAAACAGGCCCTGTTTTATTTTATAGGTGGTGAACTAAGACCAGAAATTTTAGGTGTTGGTACCACCTGAAATGGCAATTCTAATTTAGCTTTTTGGAGATGTCTGCCTGTAGAGTTGGTTTAGATAGAGAACTTCTGCTGAATGCTGCCTTGTGTGTGGTGGTTCATATTCTTAATGATATTTTTCCAGTTGATGTTAAGTGTTTTTTTTTGCATTGCACCTTAATTGTTACTATAATGGTCAAAACCAGACCAATTAGTTCTTTAAAACCAGAAAGGAGCTAACAATGTTATATGCATTGATAGGATGGAGCAGGGCTAAATCTCAACTCAAGTTTTCAACTCTCGAATTCCTACAGTATGGACGATAGGGTCAACGCTCACCAGAACTGTATAAGCCTGGGTGAAATTGTGAATCTTACTTTCTTGCACTAAATGTGAATGACGCATACACTGGCACCAGGCCTGGTATCAGAGTACATGAGAGCTGGAAGTACTTTGCGGCTGCACAGTAGTGCACTGTTTGAGTGTGAAGTGGGGATCCTCACCAGCTAAAAAGCACTAGAGCCACTCCTGCAATTGTTAAGCATTTTTCCCCCCATCCCTTTTATAGAATGTTATGCTGTAAGACACATGCAAGACACTATATTTGAAGCAGTATCATAATTCTTTCTCTTCTTCCTCCAAGGCTTCATTACCCACCATCCTTCTTTATCACTAATATTTAGTGTTAGTTTTTGATGGTTCTGTGGATATGTCAATTACTAATATCTGGGTATTCACTGATTTGGCAGAAGTGGACACAGTTCCATTCCATGACTGTCAGGACAGCTTTGGTGGTTGGTGATCCAGTCATCTGCTAGCTGTCCAAATTCCCTTTGGCCTTCCTTTTCAACTGTGGCTTGTTGGCCCTAGCCAACAGTAGATTCCCATTTCAGGATTAACTTTAAATTCCTGCTTGATATTTTGCGGAAGCTCAGACTGGATTAAATTTTTATATGGTAGATAATAGCTGAGTCAGCTTTACCACTTTCGAAGGGCTGTTTAATAGCATTTATTGCTCACAACTGTACTTTTAGGGGAATCCACAGTGGAATTCCTGCAATTTCTGAAAGATCTGATAAAAGCTCCCATGTTGTCCAAGGTTGGGAGAGATCTGCTGATAATTTCGTTCTCTTTGCCAAAGCTTCATAGCTTCCAGCTATTCTTTGGCTGTAAATGTCTTAGTAATATTGCAGACCAAAACCTTGAACAATCGATGTTCTGTGTAAATCTTTACAAAGGGGATGTGCTACTTTGTCAACATCGGTAAATCTTGTCTAGATCTACATTCCACAATTTTGATGCATTGCAAAAAATCATTACTGAATCCTACTGTTGGGGGTTGTTGAATCCAGCTGCCCAATAAAGGGGAGGCTGCAGCAGCTCCATGCCCCTAGGTCCAATTAATAGCAAGGCTGAGTATATATTCCCAATAGGTACACACAGACACGCATGTTCAACACATGTATGTGACTGGCCACAAAAATCAGCACAGACAGAAACATGCAGCACTTATGCAAACAGAAACCGCACCAATGGCTTCATTCTGTTTCTCTCTTTGGCTGGTCAGGATGAAGGTCCCTCAGTGGGAAATAAAGACGTACGTACGATATGGATCCCTCCAGTAGCTGGCTTAAGACACTTGGTTTGTCCACTAGCTGGCTTTAGATTCTCTTGTCTGTGCTTATCTCCTGCACAGATGCTTACATCCTAATGAGCCCTCTAGTTGACCTCCTTACCTTACGGTGTCTCAACCAGTTGTCCTGAACTTTCTGGTCCCTCTGGCAACTGACTTCTCCAATGATTCCACTGCTAGAGATGCAGGAACCTGCCTGACTCCCAGGCCACTTGTTCTACTTGACAGCTAGTCTGGCTTGATAGTCTCTAGTTGTTATGTGCTAACATGTGTACTGTCATTTGCTCAGTTGTTGGCCCCGCAGATATGTGATCCATATGACCCATGGTCCAACTGTAGTTGTTGGCACATGATTTCACTTGGTCTGTTCTCTCCAGCTGCTAGCACCCAGACAAATGGGTGCCTGTGGTCGCACTCCAGATGTTGGCACATAGGCCTCCATATGTGCACACAGAATAGAGTCCCTCTACCAGGAAAAAAGGTATATGTGGAGTTTAAGGAGGAGACAAGATAGAATGGGGTGATCAGGTGCGGGGCATGGCCGAAGAAGCGAACTGACCAGCAGCATGCTTGCCTGTGACTGCCCTCTGTTATCCCCCCATCCCTCTTTTTTTGCATGCCTGTTCCTTCCTAAACCATCCCGATCCCTCCCTTTGTCCACCTGTGGTCCTTCCCCATAACAATGCATAAGAATTCTTGTGCAATCCCCAGATGCTCTCCCCCTGTATTGCATGATGTGTTCTGCACCCCAAGGCAGTAACCCCTCTGTCTGTAAGGTGATCTGGCAGTACCTTGTGAGGGGCCAGGGTAGGGGCTCATTTCTCTGGTGAGGTTATTGGGGTTCCTCCATCCCCCTCGATCACTCTTCCTCTGCTCCTTTGTGTGCCTGGAAACAAGCCTTTTATCACATAACCTAACATCTAGCACAGCCCAAAGGTATCTGTTGTCTTCAATGGTTGTGACTGATCTGGATGAGTCATCTGAAGTGCATAAAAATAACTTGTGGGTTAGAAATAATTTTTGTTGTGCAGTGACTTCATAGTGATTAGTATGTTCCTGATAACAGCCTCAAAACTTATCTTAGTTCTACTTTTCCATTATAAAGAAATCTTAGATTATTTGGGGAGCTCAGTTTCCTTGCTTGGGTCTTTGGTTGGCTTGAAGCAGAGGGACTAGCCTGGGGTACTGCAAACTTTATTACATAATGTCGTCCCTGTTTTGGTTTTGCTCCCGTAACTGGCTGTCTTTAGATAATGAAAAAAGGAAAAAATATATGTATATATGGGGAAATGTTTTTATCTGTTACTATGTTTAATAATTATTGAATAATGACTGTTCACGTGCTGTTGCTTGGGGTTTGTGGTTAGCAAGCATGATGTAATAGTTCAGTAGCGATTAGGTAACCAAAGAAGAACAAGCTGTTCAGGAAGGGTTGCAGATAAAGAAATACTAGACAACTTGCTTGAATTTTCCTTAACTTCAGCAAGAAGCAGCTTTCAAGAAAGGTTCTCCATCATCCAAGAATGAGTCGACCCTCTGTTAGAGCTACTGGCAAAAAGATTTTGCTACCTGTCTCCCTCACTGCAGTGTTTTGCACAGCCCATCTACATGTTATATCTTTCACTTACTCAGCATCTCATAAGTCCTTCCTCCCTGCCTCCCAGTACTCATTTTTCTTCCAACCAAAGATATGTTCCCCTTCATAATGTAATGTCACTGGCACACTCAGTTTGGTGACTTTTTAGAAAGTACTCTTTTGTACTTTGTTAGCATCATTGCTGTCCCATTCTTTTAAAATAGTGGCATTGAAGGGTTTTTCTCTGCATATACTGCAGTTTCTGATGATATTGATCCATAACATTTTGCCCTTAATCAGATTTTGGCAACAGCCAGTGCTGGACTATGATTACAGATCTGAGCATGTTCTTAGGAGAGTATTCCTTGAATTTATGTCCTTGGGTGACGTTAGGCTGGCACTTGGATTTTCTGAAGTGATTTGAATTGCACATGTCTTCCGTACTCATTTGCAAAGGTCTTGACCAGTTTATCCTTCCTTGCTTAGCTTCATAACTATTGCTTATGCTTCAAATTTGTAGTGAGCTATTATGATGAATATTCTGAAATAATTGCCTTTGTTTAAACCAGAGAAGTGCTAGCAGATACGCAAGCAAAACTGACATTACGACATTTGTTTTTTCATTTCAGGGACTTTCTTTGAAAAGCAGCTCTATTAAATCATATAAACAAATCACTGTGCCTCAATTTTTGTCACATCTCCGGATGCTACTGAGGACTAAATGCTATAATATCCCAGGTGCTGTATGAAGGAGGAAAGTTTGTTCCAGTACTTTCTTGTCTGTTTTCTGGTTTTCAAAACTTCTAGCAGTAGGCATGAGAACAGACTGAGGCTTTTTCCTTCATGGGAAACAATGTTTAAAATTAAATAAAAAATAATGATGGGAGTGGGTGATATCTCAGAAAAACTGTATATGGGGTCTGTAACTTCCTGTAATTAATCGCTTTCATTTAACTTAATTATTAGTGTTGTTTCGAGGTAAAAAAGAACAGTAGTCTTTTTTAAAGGCTGAGAAAGACTCTCATGTGTTCTAGTTATTAATCGTTTCTGTTCTTTAGACTCTGATGCAAGAAGCCTATGAAAATGCTTTCTGAAGAAGCTAAATAAGACTTTAGTTGGCCTTCTCAGTCAGCTAAGTATATCTGAAAATTTTCTCTTTGTTTAAGCACTTTCCCACACTGATCAGCTTTTGGTAACCCAAGACAAATAGTACAGGACATCCAATAAGTAAACCATAAAACAGAGCTGCAGGAACACTAGAATTTGATATAGAAAAGGCATTTGATGGTGTGGTATGGGTTGCTATGCCACATACCATAGACACACTTTAAACATTTTTAGGTTTAAAAGAGGAGTACCTACAATGTGTAGCAATCCTGCAGTGGATATACAGACTTTTTCATTAGGTAACAAAGCAAAAATGCTTGTCGTACTGATTACTACAATCTTTGCCTTTAGAACTTCTAGCTACAGCAAAAAGTGGAATGCTTCTTCCTGCATCCAGATACAACCCACAAAAGCTCTTACATACCTGTCTCTGCTTCTTATCTTTCATATTTCCTTCTACTGACTCCACTTAGAAAATATATCGAAAGAGTGGAACCATTTGATATGGATTCACCTTTTCATTTATGAGAAAATAACAAATAATATGTATACTACAAATAGTATGGCGTAGCTTTATGCAGCCCTCCTCCCATGTCCTGTTATTCTAATACGCATCCTGTAATTCTGATAGTGCAGACGTTTTTGACAGCAATCACAAATAATTCTGATAATGCATGGCAGAGCTGCTGGTGGAGATACAGTGGTTTGCCTGTTTCTCCCTTTCACCGAGACTCTTCTCTCCTGCATTATGCCCTACAGAACGTGATTCTGAAGACTAATGCAATTCTTGCTCTAAGCTATAACTTTTAATGTGTTTGTTGCACTACATTAATTGCTAACATCTGTCTATACTGTGGAATAACTTCATCGGTGCTCTTATTTTCCACTGTGAATCATACTCAAAGCATCTGCCTTTGGAGACAGTCAGTAGAAGGCCTCCTGTCATGCAGAGACATGTCTTGGCAGAGTCAAGAGTGATGTCTTAATTTGTGCTCAAATTAAAAAAAAAAAAAAAAAATCACTGAAGAAGACTAGGGTAGCTGCCAACAAAGATAGAAAATAAAAACTGAAAGACGTCGTTTATTTCCACAAGCCCATAAGTGGCTGGGTGAGCACACAGAGGTCAGTCATGACTGCTGCAACTTGACCCCTGGGAATTCCTGAGGGACAGAGATGTTTGTAGTAGCCCATGTGAGAAATCTCCATCTTAGTCCAGGCTTGTAGGAGACTTTTAGCATCCACAGTCCCAAGCTGGAGAAAAGTGTGCTGACTGGATTGTGGAAACAGACATATCTCCTCAGTGTGTAGTCCTCTGCAAAGAGAGATATCAACATGAGTGAAGAGAGGGGTAAAACTAGCTGATGATGGCATGTGAATATCTTGAAGGCAGGTCACAGTGCTCACACACACGAATGACGAATACTGCAGATAAGGACTATGGGCAAAGCTTTGCAGATATTAAGGCTGGAGGGACAAGTATGACCATCAACAGGTCACAGTATTTTATGCAGTAATTCCTGTGAGCAGGCAGGGTAAGTGGTGTGCAGGCTTAACCTTAAGCATGTACTGAAGTATATTGTTAATAGAAGGCCAGCTTATTTTCAGTGCAGTGCTGTGGGATTTTTTTTTCCTTTCCTCCATGCCTGGAGCAGATAGAGGGAGAGGTAGAAGCAGTCTTTGTAGTCTTCAATTAATTAGCAAGTGGGAGGACTAAAGGGCAACTAGGATGAATGAAAGTTTTGTTAAAACAAACTGTCAAGGTCACATTTCTCTCATTTTCCTTGAGTCTAGTTTTTATTTTTATTTTTTGTCTAGATTTGTATCCATTGTAATTGAGATGGCTAATTAAGGGAAATGTATTAATAGAGAAAAGGTTAGAAACACAGCAAATGGTTCAAAGAGATCTTGATTAAATTGCTCTCCATCTGAAAGAGATGCTTATTTGAGTGGCAAATAAGTTTTGAGTTATGATATACCTTTAGTCATTTCCTACTTCTCCTGCTGGTCTTCATTGCTGACTATGTCAAGAATAGCTCAAATAATAGAACAAAAGTAAACTTTGATTTTGCTTGAAAATCATTTAACGTGTGAATTTATGGGTGTTTGGATTATAAAGCCATTTTGCATAAACAGATGAAAAGGGGCAGATGCTGTAGTGTTATACTATAATTTTCCTCAGTAAAAGATAATTTAAGAAAGAAAAAGACTATGAAAAACAAGAAAAGACTTTTAATCTTAGCAAAAACTGAAAGAGGGGGTGGACACAATGATAGCAGAGACTCCCCATAGAACCTAACAAAATGAATAAATCCATCAGGAAAAAAACCATGGTAAGTAAATACACATGCTCAGATCTTTGATACTATTTTTCTAAAGGAGTCATATGCAAGTGGATAACTGAAAGCAGGTTCTTTGGGATTTATCTCTTGAAAGAAGACAATGTGCCGGTCAACATTCATTTATTTAATAACTGAAACCAAGTTAAGATTGAGGAAAATTGTTTACAGGTAATGAAATGTGCAAACTTTGAACGACTTAAGAACAAAGGGCTCAGTCCTTCATTTCCTTAGCTTTATAATGTCCATAGCACCATTGAGGTCATTACCTTAAATAAAACCACTGAGGAGGAAAGAAAAGCATTGTAAGCTCATAAAAAGAGAGTAAATGAACAGGAGAGCAAAGTAGGCAGGCTTGATAAGTTGGGCAGGGACAAAATCAGGCTATAGTTAATGAACTAATGGATAAAGTGGAAAAATAGCCTAGCAGAAATGACTAAAACATGACACAACAACAGGATGTATTTGAATGCCATGGATCCTTGATGAACACAGAAGAAATATGCAATACAAATTCACCAGTTTAAGAGAAATTAGCACTACGTAACGCTGCTTCTAGAAGCATCTCGGGTTATATTTCATAGAAAGGAAAAAGTAGCATATGAATCAGATGTTTTAGACACCCTTAGCTATATAACTAAACCTGTATATTCAACACGAAAATTGGATTTGTGTACTCTTCTGTATATGTATTTTTTGTATGTGTGTATATAAAATACTTTTGGGCATTCTGACTTAGCTGTAGGCCCTGTTTTAAATGAAGTATTAATTAAAAAAGATGTAATTCTCCTATACAATGGAACATAACATAACTATAGGGCCAACACGGATGGGTAAGGCTTGCATTTGCAAATACTTGTGTATGTTAATTATAATCAGACATCTCTGAGTAACTCAGCCTAAATGATCTTCCTTTTTTTGTTTCCTCAGTATTCAGAGGTGTATCAATGAATGATTTCAAACCTTTTTATCACTATATCTGGTAATCTCAGTAAAATGGTTAAAATATTATAGTGGTTTGAACAGAAGCTATTCAAACAGTGAGATCAAAGGTTTGGGGAATAGAGTTTACATTTGTGCACCTAGATATGTAGTACTTTGTAATATGGTAAACTGAGGATTAACTGTGGCTGTAGAATATGCAATTTTATTTACTTTTATGTAGGGATGGCAGTATCCATGGCAGAGAAGAATTTTACAGCAAGTTTGGTATCTGAATTACATGCAAGGTTCATATTTTATACGACCAGGATAACCCCTAAGCTTTAAATTAGTATGTTGTCCTTTTACTAGCAATTAGCTTAGTTTAAACTACCACTCTGTAATCCTTAGTTGTTATTTTGAGAAAAGAGTAAATTATTTGAAAGGAGAAGAAACAAGGAGCTCTGTCTGAGCTTTGAAACCCTATGAACTTTAGGGCTGGCAAAGAACATTAAGCCGTTCACCCTTTCCTTTTTATTTTGTTGTCAGATTTTATGGATCGCAATCTAGAGAATGCAAAGGGATGGCAAATTTCACAAGATTTTTAAACCGTAATGGTAAGTCAGTGCAAGGAGAAGTATATCAGCCACAAAGTTAGTTCCTATCAGAGATCTTTAACATATTTTATTTTGAATGCTACAGCCAAAAAGATTCCGTAAGGCAAACAGTTATATCCTATATGTGATGATAATCAAATTCTAGTCCCAGTCAATGGAGAAACTAGAGAGTAAATAGGATAGAAATACAACTTGTTTTTATCTTCAGGCAAATTAAATCCACGGTATTAAATCCAAGATATGGAGGGCCCCCTTGGCAGGGGGGGATGACAAAAGTAAGAAATTAATCACTATGTGGGGTTTTGATGATAAGCACTAACAGAACTTAACATTTCCATTGTTTTATAAAATCCAGCAGATCCAAAAATAAGTATGAGGGATCTACTGAGAATTAGGTTAAGCCTCATCAAAATATCAGTTGTCAAAGTTCAGAGAAAAGCTGTATGTAGCATTGTATTCAGCATGTTGAAAAGCAAATGCAGTTGGATTTACTTTTTCTTTATTTAAAGCATTATAATAAGCTTGCTCAGTCTTAGTGAGATATTGCTAAAGTGCTTACACAAGTGGGAATGTGCTTTACCATTCAGAAAGTTTTATTTTAGTACTAGAAGTATTTTAAAATGTGATGCATTGCATTAATTGAAATCATTTAGTGATTTAGCATAGAATGAAATTTGGCATACGCTTTCCAGCCCTTGAAGCTAGGCTAAATTAAATTTACCTGAAACAGAAGTCAGTTATTAGCATATACAAAGATTGAATTTAAAAATTCATAATCAAATTAAGAGTTTTGCACATGAAAAGTAAAGACAGACACGAAGCTATAATAGCTGTTTTAAGGTGTTAAGAGAAGAGTGGAGAACAAAAAGCAGCACTAGAAAAATTGGATGCATTTTACTGATAACTTATTGTTGATTAATACAGGTAGTTATGAGACTTTAGAAAGAGCTGAGGTGAAACTGAGATTAACGCTGTTACCAGGTTGTAGAGACTTGTAAATAAACACATTGAAGTTGGTAAGACCTGAGCATGCTTTGAGGAGGACAAGGGCCAGTGACTCGGCGTGGGAAGGGGAGTGGGTGCCGAGGATGATGCAGAGTTCTTGCCAGCAGGACACATAGCACCCGAGCCAGGTGCCTTGGAGGTGGTGACCAAGGTTGTCTGAGAGTGTCGATGGCCAGGTGAGTCGGTGATGATGAGGCAGCATGCAGGCCAGTGTGTCAGGGTCAGCAAGGCACCAGCCTGGACATGACACCTACTGCATAGCCTGGGCAAGGACAAATGTGTGAAGGCAGCTCCTGAGCTAAAGGGGTGGAGGTCCCAGGTGAGGCTTTTCCCAGCTCGTTCTCTTTCACAGCTTTTTCTTATCTTTTTTTATCCACTGTTTTTATCTGCTGTTTTTATCCACCCTGACCTAACTTTATACCTGCCCCCTATCAGAACTGACCTTGAGGAAGCAGTTGTAGAGCCTCTTGGTGGGCTCTGGACCCAGATGGCATAAATGGCAATGTCTCAGTGTGGGGACAAAAAAGAAGCAAGGAGAAGAGATATAACAACCAGTGCATTGATAGTACCTAGATTAGCAGGTCATCAGGATCCCAGTGCATCCATGTGCAGCTTGGCTGGACATCCCGATTAAAAAAAACAAAGGTCGACCTGCAACAAAAGACAGCCTGCAGACTGAAGCCATTAACAGATATAGCAGGAAGATAAAGAGGAAGGTTGGAGCTAACAGATACCCCTATCAAGAGACAAAAGAGTGGTGAGTAAATCCTAATGACTCCCAAATGTGAGACAGGATGAAAGAATCACAGTCACTGTCAGCTGCCAAAGGGTACAAAAGGGTAGACATCCAGAACCAGCAGGACATCCCCAATCTGCAAAGACTCCTGGAAAGGTGGTGAGGATTTAATAGCTGCATCCCTTGTCCTCCTTGCCACCGCAAGTAATCCTGGCCAGGTGACTTGGAGGTGTGCATCCTGGTGCCGGAATGCTCTTGGGCATGTGCATCTTGGTCCTTGTCAGTATGAGTGTTCATGAGTGAAATCAGTTTGTTTCAAAACAGAATTGTCCTCTTCCATAGGGTCTCAAATTGAACACTGCTACACGAATGCTACTGTGTTGCAACATTAATTGTATTCCTTCAACTGGGTAAGTAAAAAGATGGCACTTCTAAACATAGAGCATCCATGTTTCCTGAAAGCTTCCCAAGTGTGACCACAGCACAGAGTTAGAAAAATCTACAATTAGTTTTTTTCTAGCGTGACTAAGTCATTATAGCAAAGACATAAAAGCTGAAATTTTAACCTGTATTAGTAATCTGAGATATACTAGCTGTCTTCAAAAGTCTTGCTTAGTCTGCACCAGCACATCTTTGCTACTGACTTCACTTCTACTAGCTAGATTCAAGCTAGGCATGTAATGGATGTACCCAAGTGATAAATTGATAACTGAGAGGTTTATCTTCAAAATGTTCTTGGACAGTGGTAAAAGAATTGTTATCAGGAGCTTATTCTAAAGATAATAGTCTTTTATCCCTAAGAAAATACACCAAAACCATCAATCCAGCTGAACTGGAAAACAGGGCATAAAACCTCGTAGAATAACAGCTAGAGATAAGCTAACTGGAGGCCAACGCATCCTGACTGACTCTTGATCCTGGTTCAGGAACCATATGCCTTCTGCTATTCATGCAGTTCTTGGAAACAACCATCCTCTCCATGAGTTTACAAAGGAAATTCTTTAACAGACCTCTTCAGATCCTTGCATGAAACAGCCAAATTTTGATCAGACTTCCTCAGGAAAGAACAGTTCCAAAGACTAAAGGCACTGAGAGCTCTGCAAACTTTGGAAACTGATCTTGTCCCACTTATGTATTGGGAGATTAATAAAAGCTGAAAATTGCTCACATGCCATAGGATGGTACCATATTCTGAAGAAAGGAATATTTATTTTTCCTAGGACGTGGGATGTGTTGCTTTCCTACAAAGCAAGAAAAGTTGGAATGAAAACCTCTGTAACGTAAATCTGCCCCTTATGGCAGTAAGATTCAGATTCCATAGGGAGTAGATTTAATAACCTAAGCATCTGCCATAGAGACTATGTAAATATCCTTCTTCAAATAACAAAGAGTAGTACATCAAAGGTGACAAAGAAAGCAATTTATTTAACAGTGGTAAAACCATTGAGAATGTACCTAGGTAGAAACACAATTTTGTCACAAATACTCTAAGGGGGAAACTGCTGTGAACCTCCAAATATTTCTGTGCAGACTTTCCTTATCTTTTTTGGTATATTTTAAGGCCAAGCGCTGTGGCAAAGTTTTTATGGTGAAGTAAGCTAATTATCTTTAAATTGTAACTTGCAGTGTCATGATGTTATGGCAGGAGCATGATGCAGTGCTTGGTTTTATTGCTGTTTGTCATCACGTTAAATTGGCTTAGTTTGGAATTGCAGCAAGAACATTAGCATTCACAACCATTAGTGTCTTGAACACTGTCCAACCCATTCACTTCCCTCTCTCACCACTCGTTCAGTAATTCTACTTCATGCCTGTCTGAATGCAAGAGATTCTTTCAGTTTTCCCTTCTCTCCTTACTGCTTTTGCCGAGAGCTGTTTTAGATAGAGTGGAAAACTGCCTTGAAGTTTCCCAATCTTATTTCAGTCTGTGATATGGGTAATTAGAAGTTTTTTGCACCTTGAGTTTTGCTCATTTTGTATATTGGTGAGTTGTGAAAGGACGTTTAAAGTACAAAAGCTGCACATGTTTGAACACTTCAAAGATTTTCACTTTTGATTATGTGCTAATGGAGGTCATAAATCGGGAATTACACTGAATCTTGAATCAAATGTTTCTTCATTTCTGAATCAAAATTTTTTGATATCGCAACCTTTTGTTCCATTTTCAGCCTGAAATTCATCCTCGTATTACAAATGTACATAGGAATGGATAGAAAGCCCACAGGGAAGTCAGAAGAACTGGAATCAACTTAGCGGGAACTTAGTCAATTTTGAAGTGCACAGAGAATTGTATAGGGTGGAGGGGACCTTGGGATGTCATCCAGCCCAACCTCCTGCTCATGGCAAGGTCAACTAGGTCAGGTTGCTCATGGGCTTGTCCAGCTGAGTTTTGAGTACTCTCCAAAGATGGAGACTTCACAGCTTGTTGCAGCACCAATTCCAGTAATTGACCACCCTCACTGGGGAAGAAGTTTTCCTTAATATCCAGCTGGAATTTCTTTTGTTGCAACTTGTATCCATTGCCTGTTGTGCAGTTGTGCCTCTTGTGCTATCACTGTGCATCTCTGAGTAGGTCTCTGTCTTCTATGGACCTTCCCACTAGGCTGTTGAAGACAGCAAGATCTCCCCTGAGCCTTTTCCTCTTACAGCTGAAGAAACTCAGTTTCTCTGCCTCTCCTTGCATTCGTGTGATTCCCCAGTCTTCCTATCCTGGTGGCTCTCTGTTGGACTCGCTCCAGTTTATCAATGTCTATCTTCTACTGGAGATCCCCAAACAGGACACCGCACTCCAGATGTGCCCTCACAAGTGCTAAATAGAGGGGGAGGATCAGTTCTTTTGACTTGTCGGCTACCCTCTTGCTCATACAGCTCAGTATATGGTCAGTCATATTTGCCACAAGCGCTCACAGCTAACTCATTGCCAGGGAGCAGAGGCCCTGTTCAGGCCAAGCAGGTCCAAGGGCCAGCTAGGAAGTTGGCCAGCAGGGGCAGGGTCCAGGTCAGGTCAGGTCCTGCAAGGTAGGAGGTTGGGCACTGGCAGGGCTGCAGCCTCCCTGTGGCCAGGGCCAAGTGCCAAAATGCCTATGCAGCCCTGGAGCCAAGGAGGCCCTTAGCAGGGTTTCTCATAAATCTGTCTCACAGCCTAGCTGGTTTTGTAGCAGCAGCAGCCAAACTTACAAATGCAACATATCAGAGCTGACCTTGAGCCACGAACAGCCAAACCCCTGAGGGAAGAGATTGCTGAGGGAGGAAAATTAGAGAAAGATGGTTACCAGCTGGTCAGGGTGATCAGAGCCTGTCTGTGCCCTGATGCTCATGTACTCATGACAAAGCAGGAAAAAAAAATAGACTAAGGTCCTACATGGAGGTCGTGGGACAATCGACTACCTTGCAGTCCTGGACTGTGTGGGTTTCGTGTGGCATGAGGGAGGGGAGGAGGGGGAGAAGGAGATTTACTGCTTGACTCCACAACTTGTTTCAAAGATCAAAATTTACTATGCAAGTTACAACGGTACAAAGCAACAATTCCTATGAACAGAAATGTAGCTCAACTAGAATACTTATTTTCTAGTTATACTAAAAGTTATGCTAACGGTAACTACTTAGTAAACAGACAAAGCTAGCTAATTTATACTAATTGTAATTACTCACATGAATGAACTAGGCAAGCCAATTCTGGTTGATCTTACCCATCATTACCTCAGGGGCCAATGTACACTCAATCCCAAGGAAGTAGCTGCGGGAGGGCATCCACATCCTGGGAGGCTCCACAAATTGTCAAACCTGCTGTCACTCACAAAAAAGCCCAAGACAGCCTCTGGGGCCAACCTATTTATACCCTTCAGGGGCAGGTGGAGTCACTAGGCCGGTTGCAGTTCTCTTCACATAGTTGCAGTTCTTAGCTTTTGGCTGCTGCAGAGTTCAACTTTCCTCTGACTGTTATGACAATCGCACCCACGGTCATGTGGTGGAGGGGGTGGCCAAACACCCCCAACGGCAGGCTGGCTGCCTTGAGCACTCCTCAGCACTGAAGAAAGGAGTTGGAGTGACTGCGAATAACTGCTTTACCCTTACAGTGGTGGTCCTGAGGAAAGATCCCACAGCTCAGGTAAGGAGGAGTTAATTCCAGTCCACAAGGATTAACACTGCCCCAGTAGTGAAAGCAGGTATCTCTCAAGGTCCTGATGCTGAAGCTGGCCTTATCTCAAAGTCTTGATATCTTCCCCTTCGGAGTGTGAGACACAGGAATGCAGACTCCTTGAAACTGGCCCCAAATGGAGAGGGGGAGCTGGGAGCATCCTCCCACAATAGTTGCTTTGAATATGCTTGATGGTGATTCCCCATCAGCCATACTCAGACCAAACTTACTTGCCTCAACTTCAGCTGCCAGAAACTTACATAGCTAGTCAAGGTATCCCAGATAGGTGGACTTAGTAGTTACTGCAAATGCTTGTGTCTCTCTGCACGCAACAGGACAGAGACTAGATGGTGAGTTAAAATCCACCATCTAGCATCTAGCCTTTATGGAACTAAATCAGATGAGATGACAATTTGGACGAGGCAAATTCCACACTTGTAGAAAACAAATGCTTGCATTAAATGAGTTTCACTTCAGCGTCAATTTCTCCTTCAAACTTCAAGGTCTTATCTTCAAACTGTCGGGGGGAAAATCATGGTCGCTCACTTGCTCATGTTAAGGCGTAGTAAAGTTTTTCTTGTTTAGTGATGTGGTTGGCTATACTCTGGGTAGGCTGGTAAAAGTCTTGGAGTGATTCTTCAGGGGTTTTCCAAATAAATCAACGGAAAACATGGGTTGAAAATGTGCTAAAGAAAGCTCAGTGTTTAAGTAAGACTTTGCAACCATTCTGTGTTGATAATAGGAGTGTACTTCTGGTGCTGGAGGATCTATGCAGGTGTAATTCAAGATCCACCAAACCTCTTTGGGTATATCGTTTGAAAACAACTGATGAAAGTGAAACTCATTAAAGAGAAAAATGTTTGAAGCTGAGCTAGTTGGAGAAAAAAGGACTTTTATCCTTTGGGGATTTCCAGTACTTTAACACTATTTTTTTTTTTCAAAAATAGTGGGTTTATCGTGGGAGTTAGTCTTGCCAAAGAGCTCCACTCATCATTAGGAGAGTACGCTTCAGTTACCTGAACAACAGCTCTCATAAGGTGCCATAAAAGTTGAGGTAGACGCAGATTGCCATTGGAGTAACATGAAAACATTTGTATGTGTTTTGATAAACCAAAATGTAAAGGGGCTAGGTTTTTCTCCCCATGGGAGTATATATTTGGGAAGCTTTAAAATTGACTTTTTCACCTAACAATTCTTTTGTTACACAAAATTCCCTATCTACTCTAGATACAAAAGAGGAAGCTTAATGGCTCACAAGTAGAGATCTTACACATAAATCTCTAATGCAGGGTATGCTAAGCTATCACTCCTTGTGCCCAGCAATAGCAGCAGCTGAGCCTCTTCTTTTGTAGCACAAAACACAGCTGGAGCCACCTGGCAATACCATGAGATCCAAAAGGAGACTGTGGAAATGACTGGGTTTCCTAGGTTTCACACTTGAGCAAAGCTGGAGAGAGCAGAGCTGAGCAGGAACTAGAAGTTCTATTTTTTTCAGGAAATTCCATGATTCAAAGTATGCTTCCACTAAGTCAGATGTAAACATTTCTTGTTTAAAGAAAAAGTATCATTCTGTAAACAGTCAGAACACTACACTTGTTTAGAAATCGTGATAGTAGGATTGCTATAAATATAGTTTTGTCTG
Source organism: Struthio camelus (assembly GCF_040807025.1). Taxonomy (NCBI): domain Eukaryota; kingdom Metazoa; phylum Chordata; class Aves; order Struthioniformes; family Struthionidae; genus Struthio; species Struthio camelus. The sequence goes on along the minus strand of NC_090942.1, from coordinate 64,713,259 downwards.
TATTTGTTCAATTTGTTTCGTGCTGCAATGTCTACTCAGTGAATCAGCAGTTCAGGATTAACTTTTCCGAGGAGCTAGGAACTCCAGCCACTGCTGAGTTCAGCCAAAGCTGTGGATATTGAACGTTTCTAAAAAATCAGGGTGTTACTTGTACATCGCATACATGAACTGGAAAGTCAAAATAGTCTTTAGCTTGAACTGATACACCAGCCAGACTACAGAGAAAGAAATTGGCTCTGTTTCCATAGACATCTTCTTCAACCCTTTGCTTGCAAAAGTCTTCGTTATTACTTTGAACTTCAAAATTTCAAGTTTGCTCAGGGCTTTTTTTCTGTAGTATCTCTGTTGCTAACTTTATTTTAAAATTCCTCCTCTGTCTTCATGAAGTGCTGAGAACATCATCTAATTAGCAGAACTGGAATTACACTTGCAGTGCTGTTACATGAGATTCTGACCACGACCACCTGCAGCCAACCTTATGAAGGAGAGAGAGACTGTGGTTTGGTGGGGAGAAGTGTTTTCCTTAAGCTTGACAAGGAATGAGACCCACTGCTAAATTTGCCAAAAGCCTGTAACGTGCTGGCAGTCTTCACCAGCGTCCTCGTCTAATGCTGGGTGTGGAAGGACATTTCCTTGTGCCAATGCTGTGAGTTGCTATTGCTGAGCCATGTGGCTGGGGGAGGAGCTTGCCTTTTTTCTTCTGGAGACCCTAGGAATGGCAGTGCAGATGGCCAGCACTCAGAGGTTTAAGGCTTACCCCACCCAAGCCTTATTGTTTTCTAGTTATCTTGAAATCATGCCTAACAGTGGTAAAGATGAAAGTAAATGTACATGAGAATTTGTTTACATAGTTCATATGTTGGCAACAGAATTGCAATGAATTTGGAGACAGAACTAAAAAGAAAACTGTTCTTTTATCCACCCATACTTACATGAGCTCCAAGAAGCTTTTCTCTATGCAATGAAAGATATTTAACCAAATTCATTGCTTAGGATCCTTTCCGGGTATAACCTTTGCACCTGATTTATTCTCTGTAGTTCAATTCAGAACATGATTTAATCACAGTGGTGATTTTAATCTTTTCCTTAGGGATTACCTCCCATCTGCCACCTAACTTTCAGAAATACATTTGGTTTTGGGGCACGGCTAGGAGAAACCACCTTCTGCCTGCATGATGAACAGGCTCCGTTAGCAGCTCTCCTTAACTCTGAAGAAACTGTTGAATTTTTGTAAGCAAAATACTCTTGTCAGCTTGGTAGGGTCACGTTCATATCCTAAGGCTAAACCTTCCCCCCTGCCCCTCATCGCTAAACCCTGACTTTTATATCGACACTGAAGTGTACTGTTGCCTCTGACTCTACAATCATTTCAAACAAGAGTATACAACAACTTCTGCATGTAGTTCATTGCTTGTTCTTCATTGGTGTTAGTGTCAGTAGTAAACATGTCGATGTGACAATGTGTTAGTGTGTCTAGCCCCTAGAATATCTATAATGTAATTTAATAGACATTCAGAATTTGAAATGAATCATTTTAGAAGGCACAATGTCTCCTGCAAAACCAGGAAATGTTAGATGTGGACACTCTTAATTCTAGCTTTTTATTCCTTTCCCTTTCCTTTGTTCCGATTACATGATTTACATGAAAACAAACTCTGTCAGTTTAGGGTTAATCTGTTCCTGATGCTTATTGCTTATTTGCCTTGGAAGCTCAGTCATAATCTACTATTTGCAGACTTAATTATCTCCATAGCAACTAATTGTCACTTATTAATAATAATGCTGGAAGTAATTGAAACAGGGTGAAGGAGAAAGTATACTATGTACGAGACATGTTGATGAAATTGTTTCCAAATAAAACGTCTTTCAAATCTTTTTGAGGAAGTACTAGCTGATTTTAATGCAATAATCATAGAGAGAGAGAAGAGCCTTGTCAGGCTGTTCCTACAAAACAAAGTGTTTAAACATTTATACAAGGTATAATTTATGCAGGGCCTGATCCCATACCCATGGAAAACAATAGAAGGATTTTGATCAGTTTGAGTAGGCTTTGCATCAAGATCTTTTTAAGTCATTTCTGAATCCAATTTAAATATGCCTGTGAAGTAGTCATTCAGATTTTATGATTTTCCATAAAATGAAGAATTCAATTTAAAAAAAAAATTAGATTTAAATCAAGCTGCTGTTGTGCTGCAGAACAAGCAATTGAAAATCAAGAATTATCTTTGACCATAGAATTTATTCCGTAGTTCTATAAACTCAGTATGGAACAGATTTCTTGTGCACATTGAATGAAAAGCCTTTCATACTTTCAAGATCTCATCCCTAGACTCCACAAAGAGGAAGTCACACTTTTGCTTTAGAAATGAGGAAGGCAGAATTAATCCTAATAAGATTAATCCTGATTGATAGGAGGCACTCCAAACTTGGTGCTATATAGCACTCTCCTGAGTAATGCCTGCAGGAGGGGGCCAGAGGTCTAGAATATACCTCAATGTTCATTTCTAAGTGTTTTTCTACTTACGACCCACTTGTGGGATGAAGGTGGGGAAAAAGAGGTTCCTAGGCTCTGTAGAGAGAAAAACATACAATTCTGCAGAACAGAATTACACCAGAGAACCTGGCATAAATCTGCCTCTGAACTTGCAGGTCTTGTCCCGTCTGCTCAAGGAGCCTGTGCTTCTTGCAGCTCCTTTCTTCTTCCTTCATCTCCTTTGCAGTTCTTCTTAGCAGTGATAGCAGCAAAGCGCATTGGGATGCTGGTTGCGTACCAGCATGCACCCTTGCTAGTGATGCCCAAAGCAAGTCCTGCCTCAGAGCTTGTGGCTCGCCAGCACGGCTCCTGGTGAGGCTGCGCTATCCTGGAGTTCCCTACTCCTTACTGGAAGTATCAGTAATCAGCTGGATTTGATGATACTTCTAATAGCAATAAATACCCACACGAATTTCTCACCTGGGCAACAAGCTCCTACAAATAAGCATTTACTCTGTGCAGTAGGCCCTCTTTCCATATCCTGCCCCAGGAAATCCCACTGATTCTTTATGCAACAGGATATCGAGGCGAGGCCAGAGATTTGGTTGATGCACACCACATGGCTCCTTTTCAAGACTATTGCTTTAGCACACCCCTCTCTGTACCTCGTGGGAGTGGGGAACCTGCCCAGAGATTAGGTTGCTAGCCTTGAGCTTGGGAAATACAATTCAGTCTTCTGTTCCGCAGCTGATTACTTGGATGATCTCAGGAAAATAATTTAGTGTCAGATTCTTCAAGGTTTATTTTCCACTGAAATTGGTTTAGGTTAGATGCTAAGTATCTTGCCATTCTCTGAGGGGCATTTGAGTTCATATCTGAAAAACAGAGATGGGATGATTCATATACTTGATAAATGTACTAACAATTTTGAAGCTGTCATACTCGATAGGTTTGGAAGCCATGAATTTACCACAATAGGGCTATATGGTTCCTGATGTGAATTTAACTTTTCTTCTTTGTGTGAAAGGAAGATTTATGCTGTAAGGATGAAATTCTTTTAGTATTGAAATTAATGGTGAATTTTACTGCTAGCTTCAGTGGATTCACTTACTCTTTAAGGAGCTTTATTATTTATTTTTCTCTTTCCATAATAATTATTTCAACTGAAACAATCTCTCCTTCGCTATATCTGTACGTTAGCCACACAGCGGAAACGTTCAGCCTCTCTCAAGGCAATGATGAGTTTGTCTAGATGGAAAAATACCATACCATGCAGATAGCGCACAAGCTAAGAGAGATTAGGAGGGACTGCCCAGTTGCCTCGTTTTTCTCTAGCGCTTGAGAGATTTATATTCATCTGATCTCTCAGCACTAGAGTCAGTCTAGCCAGGATAATGTGACGCTCACTGCACTTCTTAGTGGGGCTGATATGGACAGATTGCTTTAGCTCTTTTAACAAGTTCATTCAAGGCCTCTGTGTGGCCCAGTATTGTGCCATGCAGGTGTATCTTGAGACACTTGTTAGAATACACTTGGACAGAGTTCAGTGTCGAAAATAAGGGTTGCCTGTGGCCACAAGCTAACGACTCTTTGCTTAGGGCTTTACTGACTGAAAAATGGAGGGCTGCTTTCTCCTAAACATCTTAGTTGTTGATTGTTTTCTTCTCTTTGCAGCCTTCTCCTTCTGTGGTAGTCCTTTCTACCTGTTAGACAATAATGTTCTGCCTCTTGTCCTTTCAGGCACAAACTAACGTTTCTTCCTGCTCATTTCATTGTGCACGAGTACTACATGAAACGCTCTTAGCAGGAGTATTTACAAACCTGCACAAAACATTTCTTATTTGCTGCTTGCTGCTGGAAAATTAGTAGAGGAAATACCGGGCAGTGTGGAGGAAAAGTGGTGCAAGATTTTTCAACATCAAATTTTTTTACTCCTGAATTTAAACAAAATAAAATTGGTGGATTCATACCTCCTTCCCGGAAGATATGATGACTTCAATAAACGCACTTGACAGAATAGAATTAAATGCTTTTTTTTTTTTTTTTTTAGAATGGAATACTTTTTTTTCTTACATCCTTTCAGTCTAGAAAAGGACCGAAATTGTTGGGTACCATTTGCATAAAGCTGAAGCAATCACAAGAAATACACAGTGCTGTCAAACTGTCCTGGTTTTGGACACCTGAAATGTTCTTATGAACAAGTAAGAATCCATACTTTATCTCACGTTATGGGCTTGAGCATTTCTTGGGTGAGTTACAGCCTGCTCTGTACTGGTTAGCGCAGGATCTAGGCAACCAAAAGCCAGTGCAGTGTGCCGGTAGTGCATAAAACAAGTTGACATTTATTTTCCATAAGTGTCTTTGGTACCAAACAAATAAGATTTACTAATAACAGGCAGTCTTTGCAATGAAAGAATCCTGATTTAACCATTTTGCTCATATTAACGACTGTTCTTAGTGTTCAAGGTTGGTCAGACTGAGTTACGATGTCTGCTGTTAGAGAGGGGCCTTTAGTTATTGGTTTGTCCAGAGCAGTTGCAGGGAGAGGGAATTAAGGGGAGCAGCAGACTAATGTGAAAAAGCTCTACAAAAAGGAAGGATATTTGCTTGCAGAATTTCTACAAACTGCCTTAAAATTGTAGAAATTCATTATTCAGAATTAGTCTGTGAATAATTCATGCAAATGTATTCCAGTGCTACAACCACTTCACCAAGTATTTGCTATTTTGGGGTATACGGTTTGCCACCTATTTCTGCGTGATGGATACTGGTTGCAGGAAGTGTGGTCCTTAGTCACCCAAAAGATCTACACCTATATTCGAGTGACTGCCTACCAAACTTTCCCTATGTGTAAATAAATTTTATTTTTAGCAACATGCATAGAAAAGACAAACAGAAGATAAGGCCTGCACATGTTGGCAGGAGGAATGTCAGTACAGAGGTACTCCAGTATTTTTTGTCTTATGGCACTCTGGTTGTAGTTACCTCATTTCCAAGACGACAGCTGGCTGTAGCTCAAAGTTGCTCCCTCCATTAACTTCAGGGAGTCCCTGGGGGGTGCCTGGGGTGCTCCTGGCAGCCCAGAGGAGAGCAAGGGGGCTGGTGGCACTGGGTCTCTAGCCCTCACTCACCCTTGGAAGCCTAAAGCCGAAACTCTGATCCTATGCACTGCAGCACGGAGACTGTCTGGCAGCAGGGGTTAAAATGGTCAGGGAAGGTGTTTTGCTCTTATTTATGAGAACATGAAAAATGTAATATTTTTCTTGCCTCCTTCCCCTCCACACCTTGTGTTCCATCCCTGTTTTCTATTAGATTTACCCATTTGGGGAAAAAAAAAACCCAACAAGAACAACAACAAAAACCAACCATAGTATGAGCATGGCTTTTCATCTCTCTGCTGTATCATGTGCACTATACTACTCCTCACCACCCTGGCAGCTCAGAGACTTCTCTGATGCAACTCTTTGCCATCCAGTACAGGGCAATAACGCTCCCCGTTACACCAATGCCGAGCTCCCTGGCCCCGGGAAGCAGTATGCAGGACTGCAGGTGAACAGGACATTAATAAGCCCGGTGAATTTTCGGTTTTCTCTGAAGGAGAGTTTAGCCGTGTTCTCTCCTGCTGTGCAAAATGATAATGAGGCAATCGATCGTTAACAGGTGCAGCGAGCTGCTTGGAGGGCAGCGAGCCCTCGCGCTCGCTTGCCACGCTCAGCGCCTGAATCTTAATATCGTTCCAGAAAGAGTGACAGAATAATAATTCCCATTTCATGTTAAGGTAGAAACCTGTTAAATTCAGCACCTTCTGGAATTAATGCCGTTCTTTTTATAGGTCTGTTGAATTTGCCAAGCTTCGGTTCAAGAATTTCTATGGTGAGGAATTGCATCTTTGGGAAGTATTTGTGTAATGAATTATTTACACATTATGTGAAGTTTTACACCATTTTTAGAAGTTTTAAAGTATCTGAAGGTTTGAGGGGGTTTGGGGGAGGGTAGTTCTTCTGTTCTTCTTCATTTTTCATTACATTTTTAAAACTAAATTGGTTGTATCCAAGTTTATTTTTACTTGGTGCTGTGGTATCAGTCACCTTTGGATAAGCAATGGCATTGGCCAGGCACAATGCCCTTACTGGCTCGGGGAGGGGATGTCAGTGCGGGGGCCCTTCTCACTCTGACCCTATGTGTCTTCCCAGTCTTGTAGGAGCTTTTCTAAATCTCCTTGTTTTTGCTTTTGCATTTTCACTATATGAGGGATTTTACGTGTACTAGACACGTTCCCTTCGTTTTCTTTTTTCATGCTTTCTTTGTTATGCCCTAAAACAAGCTCTACCCAGCTCTCAAGGCTGCATTCCTTTAGTGACCAGTAACTGAGCATTTGTAATTTGCGTTTTTTCCTCTGGTATCATCCTGTACCTGTGCTTTCAAGGCCTCTGCTATCATTCTATGTGTGTATAGGGGCTCTTGCAACAACTTGCCCATAAAACGTTAAAAAGAAATGAGCCTCATATATCAATTTGCATCTCATTCTGGGAAACTCCTACTCAGCTTTAAATATATTCCGAAGTATCATTTTCAATATTTGAATGCTTTAAAATTGTCATTGAAAGACTAGAGTAACATTTTTTCCTCTTCCTTTTTGAAAGTATTTTCTGTTTTCTGATCTTTTTTGTATGTGTGTGTGTTTTTGTTTTGTTTTTTTGTTTTTTTTTTTTTTTACCTAGAAACTTCCAGAGGAACTTCTTGTGCTTAGAAACATATGTACACAGGACTTGAAAACCATCTGCTTCTGTGTCACCTGAAAGACTTTGCACAGAAAGCTAATGCATAATTTATAGTAGAGATTTTTATCATGTTTGGAAGTTGTAGCTTATTTACCTCATTGCGTGAGGTGCTCTACAGTGGGGAGGATGCTTTTCTTGGCCCTAGGATCCTAAATCTAGTCTCGGTACAGCCAATATCAACTCATGGGCTTAACTTTGCCACGTCTATTCTGTACCTGGTAGGCTGGTCCTGCAATGCCTTGAAGGCCAAGTCACTTCCTAGATCCAGCAGTGCATGCTCTCCTCTCTCCTTCTCGCCTGCCTCAATTATGCTCAGTCCTACAGATTTCATCTGTTTTTATGGGATGCAGTGTGAGGACCCCTAGGCAGTCTGGTCCACCTGATATCATAACTGAAGGGCAGGTTGGTTCAGAGTAGGCTGTGTCCACACAGCATGTGGCTCCTAGAGGGCAGAAGATGTGTCAAAGCAAGGGAAGGACCCAAGGCTCCCTCTTGGAAAAGACACAAGGGCTGCTTCTGGGCTGACTCAGCGTGGAATAAAGCAAGCAAGTCACATGAATGGAAATCTAATTTGCTTTTAAGCCCATTCTCAGGACTTCTCTAAGCAACAGTTAAATGCAGCCTATTGAGTTGGCACTTCAGGTGGGCTACTCATAGCAAGCGTAATCAGGCAAGTAAACGAGTCCTGGGGGTGACGGCGTATCCTCTGTGCAGCAAATAGTGAAGCTTCCACCCCCGTGGGATTGTGCAAGCAGCATGGAATAAAATACCTTTGACAAAGTGTATCCAGGAGACAGAAAACTTTGATTTCAGATTGAAGCAAGCAGAGATTATTTAGTCTTGGCAAGCCTACTATCTGAAGGGAGGGTCTCCAAACGTAAACAGAGGATGATCTATATGCTCTCCTCCTGCTGTTTTGCTCATGACAATGCTGGGAACAGGTGCTAGTGAAGGTGAGTGGGTCCTAAACACTCAAATCAAGGATGGCTGCCAAAGAATATAGCAAGTAACATCTACTTTTCAAAAGTAGATGTTTGGATTTTATGTTCATTGAACAAGTGAAATTCTTTTTCTCTTCCAGGTTGGCATCCAGGATGTTACCTGTGCTCAGAAAATGTCTCCTCAGTTTCAAAAGAGTTAAGTTGAACAAATATAAACAATAGTTTTCTACCCGTAATCAGGATTTGGGACAGAACAGCTGCCCAGATGGCCAGACACATAGTGGGTAAATCCTAGATATAGCCTGGGCATGCAGTTTTGACTTGAGTTTTCATTGCAAACCGGCAAGTTGTGAGGTGAAAGCCTCACCTATTCTGTGTGCCATGTGCTGAATAATGAATTGAGGTGACACCATGTTTCTAAATCTAAACTTGCTCCTGGGGAGTGACTGCTTACCGTGGTGCTGGAACAGCAGTGAGTGTGCTCGCGTGGGCACATAACCTGGCTTCTTGGTGCTTCCTGTAAAGTTGCCTTTCCTACAGCCTGTTGTCCTCTGTCCCAGTTCCAGTCAATGGCTATGATGCCTTTGCTTTCTGATGGGAGTTTTTTTACGTTAATACTGCGTTTTCTTGTATCACTTGGAATTTTTTTATAAAATCTGACCAAGCAGAGATTTATGATATATACCATTACACATCTGGAAGTTATTCTGCCATCATCCTGAGCATTAAAATCCATATACCCTCTAGTAGGTTCTTTTCCTCCCTACTTCACCTTTGGACCTTTGTAGTAAAGCATAATATATTAATTTGAGCCTCAGCTGAATGTGAAATGCTGTTCTAAAGCACTTTATCCCCTTCCAGGTGGTCTTAAGTAACTCTTAATATTATTGTCAAAGTGTCTTCATGTCACATGTGACCTCTCATAGGCTAGTAAGCATTCAAAATATCATACCTTATTATATTACTCCAGTTATCGTTTTCATGCCAGTACAAAACCAATGTTCTTACATTCTTGCGTTAGTGTCAAAATGCTATGCCTCCTGACTTTAATTCACCATTTCATCATTGCTCTGTTGCTTCTTTTGTTTACTGTTGTGTTAGGAAAGCTATTTCAGTTTTGCCTGAAGTACAGATTGCGTTTTAGTGAAGTTTTCATGAAACACTTAACTGACAGGTTTGGCTGGGTGCTTTTCTTAAAGATCTTTTTTCAGCATTTGCTGTATTTATTTATGTTTCTTTTATAAGATAGAATCCTTCTCTGATGGAGTTATAGCAGAGAGCGTGAGGAAGGCAGGAAGTAACTCTTTGCCTTGGCAGTGAACGGGGAGAGATCTGTTCCCAAGGTGGGGACAGATCGTTGCTGCTGGAACTCTGAGTGCTGTGAGGATGCCTGTTGCATTAAATGCTACCTATGTTAGCTCCTATTCTTTATGCTTTAACTGTGCTCTGTGGGCGTATGTTTTCTGGTGAATACAACACAAGTTTTTTTTTCTCTGAGAAATGGGCTCAAAAAAGTTAGATTTCCTAAACTTGTAAAAGGGGTTGGTTACGGGAACACTTGTGCTGCTCTCCCTGCTGTTGCTAGCAGTTCATTGACCACAGTGGTGGCAAGATTGGCTATAGGAGCTACAGAAATGGGAGCAGAGAGAGCAAAAGGAGGCTGTGCTTGTCTTATGACTCACCTACTGCAGAATATTCAGCATTAAAAGTGAGGACACACAACATTTGTAAGGATTCTAGACAACTTCACAGCTAAAACGACTTATGCCTTTTGAAATGAGGTATATTGCAGTGCTGCACCAATAAATAACCTGTGAAGGCCAAGACAGTGCTTGGTGCTGGTAAAAGTTAACCAGTGCTTGTCAGTGCAGTCCATTTTTTTAAAAAACTTGGGGAGCACCTGTGTGTCCTAATGATAGTCGGTCATTGGTATATGTGGTAAGAGGCCTAGGAAAAAAGGCAGGGGACAAGGAGGGAAAGTCTCCACTATCTTTGAGTTCTAGACACATAGATCATATTTCAGGATTCATTATGTGCTGCATTATGTCATTCTTTTTATATTTTTTTCAGCAGTCAGCAAGTATGAAACAGCTCACAGCTGCTTTGGATTAGTCTGATGCTTCAGTGTCTTCATTTTGCTGTGATAAAGTAATGTTACCTTGGCATCATTTCATTCAATGACTCTAATAGATCTGAGCAAATACTGCTTTGGGTTTTTTTTTTTTTTTCTGTTCAGAGGCCAAACTGAAAAAAACAGGGAAAAAATCTTGTACTGGGTCAGAATTTTCTGAAGTCTTCTTTGGCAAAATGGAACAAAACAAAAAAAAAAAAACCCAACCGTGCCAAAACCTTGAATGAACCAGAATGTTTCATTTCACCAAAATGGAATATTTTATATTCTCATTATAAAAATTCACATCCTCTTTTTAATTGAATGACCTTTTGAAGTGACAAGTTGCAAAATTTTTCTTTGCAAACTGTGGGAATGAAAGGTTTCGCTATTTTCAAAAAATCTTTTTCCTCTATTCTCCTTTCAGCCAAGAATTTAGCTGAATTCAGTTTGAATTTGCTGATTGTTCTCATTTTTGGTCAAATTTACTGTTTTTGAAAAACCATCTCATGTCTTTTCCTTTTGCCATCAAAGTGATTCTTGAATTTTCTTTCTGTCCTATCAATTGGATATTCTCCCAACTTTACCAGTTTTCTGTATATTTCTAATTTAGTCTTTCTGGTGAAGAGCAACTCAGTTTTGTTGCTTGATGATTTGAAAGTTTCTGTCATTTGCTCTTTGTTGCCATTCAGATCCTTCATTAGCTGTGCCTGAACTCATTATTGGCTCTTCCTTCTTTATTTTGTGATAAAGTTACAGGCTAATGAGGAGTGTGGCAAATTATGTGCTTTCAAAAGTTTGATATTGCTATCAATACACTTTCTTCATCCACTGACTTTAGTTTAACTTTGGAAAATGTGCTTTTTTACCACAAACCTTTCCTTTGCATTCAGGAACACTCAGTGAAAGCACAAGTATGAGATTGTGCAATGAAAGATGAATCAAAGGTTTATATTTAGACTGGCATGTTGCGCCCTCTTGAAACACATTTTGCCTTGAGGATGCTTGGCTCTGCCAGGGAGGGCAGCAGTCCTCCAGGCGAGAGACCATCCCTGCCCAGAAATATTTCTGTTGCTGTTTGTTCCCTGTGCCAGCAGCTTGGTAATCTGGGCCCTTCCCAAAGTACATGTTGCTCTGGGCATAGGACACTGTAGTGTATTCAATGTATTTGAAAAATGTCTATTTTCTGGTTTTATTACAGAAATAAGAACAAGAATTCTCACTAAAAATTTCCAGTTAACTTCTCTCCAAAATCAGGATCTGTGGGCTTTTTTCCAAGCTCTGCACAAATGATTTTCATCAATCCATCTTTAATTCTTTTACATATGCATTATATGTAGTTAGTAAACAGTGTGATTAAAGTAATGAAGATTATTTTGGGAAGGTGAATGCTGTTTCCCATGCTCATAATTTGCCTGTTCTGACCATGGAAAAGTGGCCTTTTTGCATGAGGTTTTTTATGCCTGCTTTGTCTGCAAAGCTTAATTTTAAATATTCCCATAAAAGCTCTTCCTTTTCTGTGCTATGTACATGAAAACACACTCTTTAGTTAGTTGGGGCAAGGGAAGTGGAGATTTGAAAATAATGCTGTATTTATATATAGAGCTAAATAGGCTTGAAAATAATCCTTGTAAGTATTATATTTACATGACCAAAATTAATCAAGATCTGATTGTTTGAAAACTACAGAATGGCATATCGGTAACAATTTAACAAGCAAACTAATCAGCTGTTCCTCCTAGTACTAATGAAAGGAAAAGATGCTTATTAATTCTGCTTCTAAATGCTTGGGAGCCATGCACATGCTTGCTGATGAGAGCCAGATGGGTCCCTAGATAGTGACATTATTTTACAGGCTCATTTCTAGTTTCTGTGCTAACGCTTTTCTTCTAATGGGGAGCTTCTCCCCACTGACCTTATTTCTGATTGTGCTGCCATTCTTGGAGGCAGCTGGTATAAGAGTCCTGGCTGGCGTGTCATTCTGGAGGCAGCTCCTGGGTAGTGACATACCTCCAAGATTAGAGCCCACCTCCGAACCCTCACTGCTGCCAGGGATTAAACCTTTCGTTGGGCTGAATCATCAGCAAGAATTCACAATTAAGGTTTGTTTCTTTCTGAATGAAAATGGATGGACCGTAACTAGCTTGTTCAAAACATACCTCCCTTGCTCATCTAAGAGTTCTTCCCAAGGAAACATGGAGAATTTCTCATTTTCATGGTGTATGCTCAAACTTGCTGTGCTCCCCCCCCCCCCCAATACACGTTTTCCCATAGCAAGTTTGGAGACATTCAGGTTCGGCCATGTCAGAGGCTGCAAGCCAGTTTGGGGGCCCTCTGTGAGGGGTGGTGACTTCTTTGATTTCTTGGCTGCCGTGCGGCATGTGGAGGCAGTAGGGGAGGTTTGGGCAATGGGCTCCACGTGCTGCTCATTGGCTGATTCCCTCCCCAGGGTATCCCCAGCAGAGGAGGAGGAAGGTCAGGTGGAGTTATCCCATGTGCTGGGCCTGGCCCGAGGCTGCCAGCTGGACCTCTCTGAACTCAGTCACTTGGCCAAGAATAGCAGGCTCTTGGTGGATGAAGCTTTTCCCCGTAGTTTAACAAATCTAAAACTGCCTCATCTCTGAAGTCTTTTGAGTGTAACTATGCCCTTTATCTTTTATTTTTTTTCTTTTCTTCTTTCTTTTTAGGCAGCTTCCTTCCCTTTAAATTTAAAGTGAATATAAACGTGTCAGCTTCCCTAGCTGGGCCTCCTGCAGAGCTACACTTGGTCCCTCAGGATGTACTGGCAGAGCCTTCTTTAGCAGACTCTTTTGCTGAACAGCCCATTCAAGGTTTCTCAGATGTCCTTAAAATCTGGATCCCTGAACAAATATTGACCCTTTGATTCAAAGAGATTCGGGATTGGGATGATGTTGCAAGAGGGTGAGCAAGAGTGAGAGAAGCCAGGCAACGAATTGCCTTCTGGGATCTTAGATCATTTAAAACCTCTTGCTTTCTTCTTTAAGAATTCTTATTTCTATTTGGCTACTTCTATAAGCTTCAGATTTGACAAATGAGGGTTTCTTCAGCCAAAGAGAGAGCTCAAGACAAGCTAAACCAGCTCAGTCTCTGCACAGGCACAGGAAAACGCTTCATGCTCATAGAAAGCCAGTGTCTTTTTAGAGTTAGCAATGGCAGCCACTTCTACCACATTTATTTCTGCTTCCAGTAACATGGCCTGTGTCCTGCTTGTGCAAATCTACATAGAGGGAGGCCAAAACATTTCAACAGCCTGATGGCACTGGGTGGTGTGGGCGAATAGCAGGGAGAAGAAAGGAAACGGTGGATAAGAGCAGTAGGGAGTGACATGCAGCTTGTGAGCCTTAGGAAAGGGGAGGCTGCAGACCTCTCTGCTTGCTTTTTTATAACTGAAATGCTTCTAGTGGTTGAAGGAGATAACAGCTCCTAGATAACACACTGTTAGTAAGCTACAAGGGCTCGTTTGTGATCTGAAGGAAAGAAGGCCTATTTTGGAGTATTGTCCTTGAAAGGGAGGGATTTCAGGCTTGTGTGTGCCTGTCTGGATACTGATGGATTAAAGAGCCCTAATAGATGCACTAGAGCTGCAATGTGAGCTCTCTTTGCGATGACAATTTGCCTTAGGCAGAAACACCACTGGAGAAGCAGTCAGAGAGGATGGGAATCGGGTCAAACTGATTAGCAGCAAAAGCCTGTCCAGCTATAAACAAGCATATGGGAGAGGCGAGCCTGAGCCCCGTGGCTATGCAGGGGGGCACTGTGCATCATCAGCGCAATGCACTGCACTTCCATGTCCACCAGGACAAAGCCATGGGTTGGAAAGTGGCAGACCCTGAGGTGAGGAGGTCAGGAGCAGCAATGTAAGGAAGGAATCAGTGCAATTAAAGGACTGCAGGAGTTAGTGAAAATATCAGCTGGGTGCCAGTTGGCTTTCATAGGAATGGCAGCAGGGGCCTCCTGGCAACCAAAGATGTTGAAATGAGTTGTGTAGCTTTTTGGTTGAAAGGATTGGAGCAATACCCTAACCAAGGTTTGCCTGGAATTACTGAGAATTGCATCAAATTTGAAAATACTTTGAGCAGTGGAAATTTTGGAAGCTGGGACATTTTGACCAGGATTGCACACAGATTAAAACTGAAGATAGTTGAAACGGTGTCACAAACTGTTGCTGGTCAGTAAATTGTGGAGACTCACAGGAAGAATCAGGAGAAGGAGATTCTAGTTGAGTTTGTGGCAAGGGTTTTGTGGTGCCTAGGGAAGCACCTCCTACTACATATCTCAGAAAACTTCTTCCCTTGAGGGTTGCCAGCTTGCCAGTAATAAAAGCTGAATGTAACAGGCAGTTAGATAAATCGCTTTGGAATTTTGCAGTGATGTGAGACTCTGCTCGGAGAACATAAATCGGGACTGGTTTTTCTGGTGAGGTATGGAGTCAGTCTCCATAGATACACAAAACTTGCCACCCTTTTGGGAAATGCCTCCTTCGGTTTTCTGCTGCAGGGGTATGTAAGCTATCCCTAGTGGAGAACGTAATAATACATGCTGCAACAGAGGAAAGGATGTTCCAGTCCAAGCAAAACACAAGAGCAACTAAGAGCCAGAGAGCTTTACAGAGATGCTTGGCTGGTGACTTTTTTCCGAGGAGGAAGAATTGGCTGTTGGCTTGATGTCTTGAAAATAGAAAGACAGCCATACCCTCCCAGGCAGGATATTTAGTAACCGTCCCTCTATAAAAACATGGCACTGAATTAGGGGAGATTCTAGACTTTGTGGAGAAGGAATTACTGCATGAGAAAAGTGAGAAAAGAAGTGTTGACCAACCTCTGCCCACACTGTGCCACTGTGAAACTCACAGGTCCCATTTCTGAGCACCGCTCTGGGTGAGTAACATGGCATTTCCTCTCTGAAAAGCAGCATGCATGTGTGGTAGGCAGGCCATGTTTGTGTCACTCATTTTGCCAGTTTTAAACAGAAGTCTGCAGAGTGACAGCATTCTTTTCTGAAGTGAAACACTGTAAGAGTGTGGACGTGGTAATATGTGTGTGTATGTGTGAACAGGCGCAGATTTGCTTCTTGTCTGTCAGGGAAAAAGGTTACTTATATATAGTACTAGCTATAGGTAGGGAGCTGCTTCTGCTTCCTCTTTGGTATGTCTGTCTGTTCACGTTTGCCTTACCACGTCAGTGACTTTGCTTATGTTGCCTGCAAGCAGGAGACCTGCAGGTGAGGTTATACAATACTGTATTTATTATTACAAGTCATGTGGCATACCTTGTGTTTGGTTTGCTCTTGCCTCATTTCTCCAGCTGCATTTACATGTGACTGGGCAGTCTGTCTGCAAACAGTGCAGTTGCCTACCCTCATGTCTTCTGTGTGAGTGGCAGTCTCCGTTGGCCCCCTATTCAAAGGACAAATGACATCCCCTGTACTACAGATTACAATGTTATCTGCTAGTTTCTTGGCTGTCTTATTTCACCGGGCCTGACAACGTTGTTTTTCCATCCCAACCTGGACATGTCAGGCAGCAGTCTGCCAGTGTTCAAGCCACGGATTTGGATCCATGAAGGTGGCTATTGGAGTCATTTGGGCCTGGCCAGGATTTCCATGTCATTGTGCCAGTGTTGTGTGGCAATACAAGAAACTTTGAGGGGCAGCACCTTATTTTCTGTGAGGATACAGTACCTACTATCTTGCCTCAGTGCTGGGAGGTACCACAAGGCATGTAATAAATAATTGCATATATTGACATAGTGTTGAAAAGAAAAGCATCCTGATTCTGCATTAGCAGGATTCGGCACACTCTGACTTCCTGGTAGCTCTTAGGGACCTTTTAGCATAAAAGTTGTTTGTTTCATGACAGAGTACCAGGGAGGCAGATCCTAGTTCTGTTTCCTCTCCATTTCTTTTTCATTTAAGTAACAATTAACTGAACTGGCTCAAACTCAGTTTTTCTCAAGCGCTTTACAGGGAATTAGTAATGCTCAGAGGCTATATGCCTAAATGCAAAACACAAAATTATTTGTAAATTCTTGGCATGAGAATATGCTTGTAAATAAATCACAGATGAGGAACTGGGTATTTTTAAAAAACACTCCTAGGGTGTTGCAGTGATAGTTATTGCAATTATAAAGAAGGCTGTTGACAGACAAATAAACTAGTCTAGAAAGCCTGGTGGATTGGTTCCTTGAGACAGTTCACCATGCTCAATTGATACAAAGCGAGGAGCGGTGTATTTGAGTCCAAACTCTCTACAAACATCAGAACTATGTTGTATGAAGGCTTGACATTGCTGAGAAACGTATGACAGAAGAGTTTTGCTAATGTCGCATACGAAAACCTACAGTAGAATTTAGAGAGAGCAGAAATGACTGAAATTCCAGACTTGAAAGATAAACATAGTAGACTGGGATAAAACAAAATAGCTTGTCCAAGCTATTTTTAAATCAGTTTATTCAGGATCTGTACTTCTGTGGCCTCATGGGCGTTTTATGTGATCAAAATAGTGGATATGGCTTCCTAGGCTCACCTGCCTGCGGAGCTGTGGGCAAGCTTTCACGTCTATCAGACCTTAGCTATGGCTTTTTTTTTAATTGTTTACTTTTCAAAATAAGTTAAAGTAGATTAATTCAACTCTTCATCCAGTCTTTCATGCTGAGGAAGACCTTTTGAAGGCTTTTGAAGGCAGTTAGTTAATTAAACTTTGCCTGGAATCGTCAGCTTGGTGAATCTCAAACTGAGAAAACAAGCAACTGGATTTCGGTTGTTTTGGGAAGCAAAGGAGTAAAATTCCCTCTCTGCCAGCTACAAAAATTCTGTCATTTTTAACTGCAAAGCTTAGGGACTGGGAGAATGATAGCCATGATCCTGCAATACTTACTCAGATCAAAGTCTCTTTTGAAGTCATTGACGTTATAGACATATTCAGGATTGGAAGAAACAACACTGAGTTTTCACTTCGCACCTGAATAACATACCAACTTTAGTTTGGGTTTTGTTCATGCATTAGTTATGTATGTTCGGAAATTAGTAGATGGCTGTGGCTATATGTTGCTATAAACATTATTTCTGTATTATTTCACTATATCGCAGGTAGTTACGTTGTTTCCTGATTTGTGTAGACCATTATTTGATCAGCAATTGCCTAATGTTTACACTTTGTAGTTCATTTTGTAAGATTGGACTTTCACATGGACTAACTATCACAGGCCTCTTATTGCCTAGTCCTGAAATTATTTCCTTCTAATACCTGCTAGTAAGGAAACCACAAGCTACTCCTGAAAGGTGAACTCCATGAGTTGTTTTGCATAAGGTTGTGGTTCAGAGTGTGTTTGTTTGCTGCCTTAAGGATGTCTTCACCCAGACCTTCTTCCCACCCTCTTTTGCCGCTGCTTATTTCTGCCCTCTATGCCAGCATAGTTGTTTGTGCAGTGAACCAGATCAAGGAGTTGACTGGGCAGAAGAACTGAGGAGCGCTGCACCTAGTGTGCAGTTATTACCTCAAACTGTTCTACTAATTTTGCGTTTGTGCTGTGTAATGACTTTGGCAATGATTGCCATTCTCACTGGAGTCCCTTTAGGCTGTTGAAGAGATGCAGAGAAAACAAACTAGTCCTTTATTATTTACTTTAGCGCTTTAAACTTTTGTTTACAGTAGCGTGGAACTGTTTTAAAATAAAGGATTATTTTTTAGATATAGAAAGTAGCTTCATTCTATGTGGAAGTTGACTGCAATCAAACATGTTATTTGTAGACTGTCACGCACTGAAGCAATTTATATTGCCTGGCAATAAGCAAAATGATACTGTGACTGAATGCAGTTCACAGTCCAAACCAAAAGCTCACCTCTATGGAAAGCAGAGTGCTATATACAATAAAATACAGCTACAGTATGTGCTACTTATTTACATGCAAGCCGAGCTTCCTGCCATGATGGCATAAGGCTGTAACTCAACCTTCTGTTTTCAGTGTTAAGTAGAAATTAGATAGTTTGAACTTCTCTTCAGTGGCTACTCTGCTGAGAGGATCCTATGTGGATTCATTCACGTTTAAAGTGCTTTGATGGTTAAAATGCTAATTATGGTGACGTTGTCACAAGAATTACAACTCTGTTATATACTCACCATGTAACTGAAACTCATTAACACTTTCTAGTATTGGATATAATAGGCTGAAAAATATTTTAGTAACCTGCCATAAATGATGAATGGGCGACTGTCACAACCTCATGAAACATTTAAAGTAGTGTACTGTAGCTACGTTTTCTGTTTGCAAAGCCACTAACAGGCAAGGGAGGAGTGACTTGCTTGTAAAGGCTGTAGGCTTCATTATTTAAGATCCCCTCCCTGACATGTGAAACTGCAGGAGCACCTAGGTGGTGGTGGCTGGTGGCATAAAACTGGCCACAGGCAGGCGCGTGGTGGTGGAGGTGGTATTGGCTTTCTGTAGGTAGCAGAGGTGACTCGGTTATGGCTTGTGTGTGGTCTCAGAGGACTGAACGAGGGGCTGAGGGGAGGTGGTGGACTGGTGCCAGGACTCTGCGTAACAGGACCGTGGGGGAGATATTGGAGCAACTTTGCGTCCAGTTTCAGGCTGTCTCTTGCAATGGGACACAGGGCAATGACACAGTTTGGGGAAGGGGCCGTATTCTATTTTGCTCACATGCTAGTAGTTGTCTTCTCCTCCCCTCCTGTGGGCCTGTGGCACTCCTGGTGTCCGGAGTTGCTCTACAAAGCTCAGCTAATGTAGCAAAGCTCAATGAGAGATCATGTAGGGGGAGAAGGTGATTTTATTTTATACAAAGCTGATTTCACTTACATTCATTGTCTCATAGATTTCACTTTCTGTCCTTCGTGCTCAGAAGCATGAAGATATGTCTGCAAGTGGTCTGGATTATTTGCTGTGACACAGAGAACAAGACAGGCTAGTTATTTAGCTCTCATCGTGCCTCCTGGGTTGCTCTTACACTGGCAATCATGTACTGGTTTTTGAATGCGTGTTTTGTGCCCTTTAGAAAGGTGACAGTGATTATGAATCTTTTGTCTCTCCATCTGTCCCACCTCTGTGAGTCATTAGGCAAAAGTGCTGATTTACTCACTCTTCTTTTGTCTCTCTTTCTGGGTGGAAGCTGTCATGTGCTTAGGTTGCCCTTTGTTTACTAAATCTGGATGTTTAGGGAAACTGCAGGTAGTTATGCTGGGATCTGGATGACCTACTAGTTTAGGTGCCATTAACACATGCTATTCTTTTATCCCTTCTTGTCGCTTCTTCTGCTTCTTCCACACCCAGACTTTCCCACTCCTACTCTATCCCTACCAAGCTCAACATTTCTAGATAGCTCTTCACAGAACAGGAGGAAGTACCTGCAGCACTTCTGCTTCTACACACCTCACCAGGCTGGGATCTAATGGGGCTGCAAAGGGAGAGGACTAAGGAATGTGCTTGAAGATATTTCCTACTGGAAAAATTTCTGACAGCTGCGGAAGTGGTTCAGGCTTGTCTCAGCTGCACAGGTAGCAGTGGAAATACAAGGTTATAAAATTAAAGGTGGATCATGTGAATGTGTATGAACATGACAAGAGAAGCTCAGCATGCTTGCCTTTTTTAGGGTGATCTCCCTGAGATTTATAGTGAGGAGTCTACCAGAGAGACTCTTGCAGAGCACAGTTGTGTTAGATCTACAGCAGCTTTGTAACACCTACGAGCTAGAGCCATGCTGCAGCGTCCACAGGCACTGAGGTGACCAAGGTTATTAAGGAGAGGGCCACGGAAGAGGCCAAACTTTGCCCGCTCTACAGCTATCTATTGTTTCAGAAGTGCAGGGGGATCAACTGTACCTCTCCCAGGCCACAGGTAATGTCTCAGTTAGAGTATTGGTGCAGGTACTTGCTTTGCTGGGAGATCAGTGATGGGACAGGAATGCAAGAAAACTGTGGTAAACAGGCTCTGCTCAAGGGACAAATTTTGCCCGACACAGTGGACAGGCTCTGCCCCTGGTGGCAAGGAGACAGGACCTGACAGGGTGCTGTTGCCAAAGGTGGCAGAGCCCCCCTGGCTTATTTCGGCACACGCCACCTCCTGTCACCTGAGGAGCAGGAATTCAAGGCTGGCTGCATGGGACGGCCAAATGCTCCACGCAGGCAACATCAAGGCGCAGCAGGCTGGAAGTCTTTTGCCTGCCAACTGTATCGCTATTGTTGTGTAGGGCTAGGTGGGAATTTTGACATCTCCCGTGCCTGCAGCCAGGTCTGGCTGGTGGCGTTGTCCCTGTCCAGTCCGGCAGCCAAGCAGAGCAGCCGTGCAGCCCTGCACTTTACACCCCCAAGTGCAAACTGGAGTATAGTTACGGGGCCAGCACCTCCCGCAGGGCTGCTGAGTCACTCTAAATGGCCACTTCCCTGACTTCTGTCATGTTGCTGTCTTCTCTTCCTTAAGCAGTGGGTTTGGACAGGCGGCTGCTCACTTTGTCCCCCTGCTGCCCAGGAATATGTCTGATCCGAGTTCAGGCTGCAGGGGATGCAGTGGGATAATCTTTTCCCAAAACACAATCAAGCAAAGAGATTCACTGGCTCCTCAAGCAGGGGACACGGTACTCTGTTGCAGGAGCTAGTGAGAAGGTCCCTGGCTTCATTCCAAGGCAGAGATAGAAAATGGTGATCAATCGTTCCTTAACAGAGATACAGGGATGTGCTAAGTTTGCTGAAAAATCAGGCTTTTGTCATCTCATATTGTTCCCAACTACAGAAATAAGGAAAACGACTTATCCTTATAGGGAGGTTGTAGACATTAATTAATGCTTGTGAAGCACTAAGTACTATGGCAATAAATTACGTAAGAGATCCTATGAGGATATCACAAATTGTGTAACCAGGGCAGTGTTTGAATCGGTTATGGTAAATAAGGCATGAGGACATACACTTAACAACGAGAATAAAATAAGTTCATTAAATGCATGCCTTCCATCATATGCAGTGAAAGGCCAAAGGTTCTGTGCAAAAAAGTCTATGTGATCCTGCAATTAAAAATTTTATAGAGCGTATAAGAGTTACAAATTTAAGTCATCTGGGAAACTTTAATTCAGGCATTTCCTATCTTCTGAATGCTTGAATTTGCAACCTTAGTGCTCTTTTAATGTAAGTTTTTATGTAATTCAATAGAGATCACTTAAATATTATTTTTCCCTTGCTTATCTCTCCACAGCTGGCAGTCAGATCCTTCTCCCATGCTGCCTTCACCATCTGGAACAGACTAATTGGCTTCTTGACTTGCATTAAATCCCATCAGTAAATCCCATCTTCTAGGCCTATAATTCCTCTCCACCTTTCTAATAAAAGAAGCCAGTCTCATTCCTCGAGAAACCTTCGTTCCATTAGACCTTCCTTCCCTTCTTTTAGCTGCTCTGTATTTTCAAATCATATAGATGAGTCTACAAGATGTCCATACATCTGCTTATATTTATTAGTAAAAAGGGGACCATTAGTGGTTTAGTATTCTGTAGTTTCCCATGTCAGATCAACTAGTTTAGAGAAGTATTTAGTTCAGTCTAAACTAGGTTTTAATGAAATAGCAGCAAACTGACTTCCTATATATGGAAGCTCAAACTGACTATTCTCTTCCTAAAGAAATATGAGTTCCAATACCCTGCTGAAAATAGTAAAGGTAAATAAAAAGCAGAGAATCAAGATCACATTCAATTACCATCTAGAAATAAAAAACAAATAAACATATTTTAGTTTTGTATTGCAAATGTATTATAAATACAGTCACCAGGAAATAAAAATGTCCAAATCAATAAAATGGTTCTGGAGCAAATGCAGTACTGATATAGCAGCTGAAACACCATCGACTTCAGTGGCTTTGCAGTTGTTGAACGTACATCAGCTGAATTTGGCCCAATGTGTTCTGTTTCTGAGACAGAAACGTAAGGATTTGGACTAAAATAGTGGCACAATAATCTCCCTCAGGCAGAACTTCATTATGATCGGTACTTTAACCTCTTTTCAATAAAACAGGAGAAATGATACGTAGCACAGGGGAAGGTTTGGTATGGGCATCAGTAGGAAGTGGAGTGGGCCTTTGGGTGCTAATGTCTAGGTGGCAAGTATATTATTACGTATTCTTTTGCCTTGCGCTGCTAATTCTAATATTTTATTCTAATTGTTCCAGTAGTTTATATTTTTCCTGCCATTTTTCTTTTCTCTGCCATTTTTTCATGAGACAATCTTTGGTTTGCTTTTTTCCCCCCCAGATTTAAATAATCAAGTATCTTGGTTCTTTCTGTCACTTTGAATTTTTCAATTTGCAGCACAAGATGTCTTTTCACTTTGAATAAGACTGGTACAGGGATGCAAATATGGCCTGCCTCCTGAGCCTCCATGGCTTTACAGAGATCACAGATCAAATGCCCACATCCTGCTGTTTTTCCTGGAACCAGAGAGGCGCTGGTTCTTCAGCTATTACAAGCTCTCCTAATTGTATTGCAGATGAGATTCCCCATCCAAAAAAGGACAATCGTTCATGCACCGTGTGAATTTAAAAATCAGTTGTATGGTATTCACTGCATTCTGCAAAATCTTTTAAAAGCAAACAACAGTAAGACAGCATACAGATCAAATTTAAAGCAAAGAAACCAAGCCTTCCCTGCTGACAAACTAATTTGCATTGCTCCAAGAATTACAGAATGAAGCAAAATTATTTCATTGCCTTCTTTCATCATTATGCCACAGTACTAATTATACTCCTGGTGTTCTAAAGTCTATAATACTATTTTCTGCCACTGAGTTCCTATTTCTTTATTAACTTAATTCTTTAAACACATTCTTAGTGCGTCTAGCAAGGATCTGGTAACAGTCTATCATGTTGCAATGTCACCAGTGGGTAAGCCTTCACCCACTGTGAAGACAGAAATCGCAGAACAATGACTCTGTAGAATTGAAACTGTAGAAAAATGGTTAATATTTTCTCAGGTGACCAGCGTATGCTGTCACAGAAAGTGCATTTGAAATCACCACATATTAATTTGGAAAACTAATGGAGTCTAGAGCATAAATAATACAAGCACCTCTGCTTGCATTTAAGAGACTCTGGTATTGTCTAGCACCTTCCATATGCTGTACATCTGGAGGGATCCTTGCAAGTCATTTCAGGTTTGTGGAATCAGTGTTTTCCATAGACTTCAGCAAGACTGCCCTTTCACTTCAGAAACTATTTCCAACTCACTTTGGTAAAAGCTAAGCTTTTAACCAAGAAACAAGCAAAAAGGCTTTCAGTCAAACATCTCTGACAAAGATGGACCGTCTTCCACAGCTCTGGCAAGTTCAAAGCTTGACACAAAACAAAGGTTGATTGCTGCCTCATCTAGGAAGTGTTAGCAAATGGGCAATATGCCTTCAACATAGGCAGGCTTTAATAATAAGCAGTTTTAAGGTGCTTCTCTTCCATGCATTGCTGGAAAGATGTGCATGATGACGCTGTTCTTGTTAAGATTATGATTACGCTATTGACATACAGAATACGCAGTCAAAGGATTAACACTAAGGAGGAACAGTGCCTCATGAAAATTGAGCTTCTGCTAGTACAAGGACCTCTTTAAGGCACCTTAGTCCTATGGCCAATTGCAGTGTGACTTTGGAGAAAATGTTCTTAGTCCTTAAACTAATACTGTACCGTTTGTCTGTGGCTTCCAGGGGTCATTTGCCAGTGGGAGATTTCTGGACTCCAGCTGCCCAAGATACCGCTGGGACAGGGGCTGCAAAAGGCGATGGCAAAGGGATTGGCTCTGCTGCAATTCTTCTGGAGCCATGCTGATGAGAAATCCTTGGCCAGGGAGAAGCAGTGAGTCCCTGCAGCCTGTGTTCTCTACCTGGGCAAAGGGAGGAGAGCTTGGGACCAAGGCTGGAGCCTAACAAATGCTAAACCCGTAGGAAATTCCAGCGGAAGACTGAAGCTCTGCTATTAATGACTATGTTTATGCCTAAATGAGGTCTCCAAACACAGGATGCCTGTCATCAGTACGCTTGCCTGGCAAAATTTAGTGGCGTGGTTTCCAACCATACTTCTAGGAGTTGTCACAGGCTTATTTAGAGGCACTGTCAGACGTGACATTGGAGCCTTTCTTTTTTATGGCCACATTTTTCTCTCTATTAAATGATTACAGGTGTATTTCCCAGTGAAGCCAGTGGAAATCATACGCAAATATTTGGCATCAGCAGCTGAGTCTGTTGTGTAATTGAAACCAATGGAACATTTTTCAAAGGTCTTTCAAAGGGACTATAATGAGGGAGTGACTGTTCACGTTTTTAATAAGTTGACAATAGAAATCTTTATTTTCCAGTTTTTTTTTTTTAAGTAAGGTTAAAAAGTACTTTTGGTATTGACTGAAGCAACGCATAAATGAGGCTGATCCTGGGGAGATTTTCTTTGACGAGTTTTGTTATTGTCCTTGCTGTCCTAACTGCTACTCTATTTAAGTGCTCAACCTCCCCTGGGTGAAGACCACTAAGATAGACAAATTATTGTAGTAATTTTGTGATAAAAGCAAGTATTTTTAAAAGGCTATTTAAGATCATTAGAACAATTTCTCTTTTTTCCTATACTTAAAGGTGTTTTGTACCTTGCTTGCTCTCCTGTTACTAATTATTTTAAAAGAGACTTTGTAATACAAAAAAGATCTGTCACTAAACCAGTCATTTTTCTGGCACACTGCTCTGCAAGTAATGCAATTGCTTTAATAAAAATAGCGCAGCTTTAAAATCATAATCTAATCACTCATTTCTTTGCCTTTCATTCTAATAATGTAAGACATAATGAACTCTTGGTAGATATACTAATAACTCGTAAGTACTTCTATAGGATTTATGTTGTCACTTAATATTATTTCAAAGAAAGCAGGACAAAACATAATTCTTGCCACTTCATTCAGTTACTCATTTTGTGGTTTTAGGCTTTCCCACTACCACTGAAAAGAAATGATCAAATTAGCCGTTTTAACAAGCATTTGCTAGTTGCACGTATGTACCATTTGTTTAAATGGCTTGTGAAATCAAACATAGACTCAAATAATGGGGCCTAGTCTCCTTTCTCTGAATAATAACTTCAAGGAAGATCCACCTCCCTCTCAGGGAAAGAATGGAGAGCTGGGAATGCTCAGGGGAATAAAAGGGTTTAATGCACAGCACATAAAAGGCTGAGTAGAGGAGTCTTTGAAAATAAATGCAGGCTTCAACAAAAGATGAGAAAGAAAAGAGTACAGAGAGAGCGGAGGACTTCTTGTAGTTATGGGTAGTGCATACAGAAGAGGTTGCTGAGGCAATATATAATACCACGATCTAAGGGTGAATACGCTGTAGGTACAGGGCTGTAGGCAGAAAAAACCTGCGTTTTGATGAGGTGCACAGGATGTGCAGAGGCTGGCTGTGGCTAATGGGGGAATGAAGAGACCTGAAAAGGAAGTCAGTCTGGAAAATGACATCAATTATCTCAGAATGAAATGTTTATATTTCCACTAGTATACAATGAGCAATCCTTAACAATCACAAAATGACAAAGGAGGGAAAATGAGAGATGAGGCATGCAGTTTTATCACTTGTGTCATTTAAGAATACTAATATTTTCCCCTTTCACATATCTCAGATTCTGGCCTGAATGAAAATAAAAGGCATCTGATTTCTCATCAGACCACATTGAAACAAAAATCATAATATTGCATTACAGTTACACATTGTCTGTCTACACTGTTTGCATTTCTAGCAGAGTCAAATCAGAAGATTCTCTTAGAGCAGGACTGGAGTAGCCTGTAGCCTTTCCAAGTGAGTGTTTATATCCATTTCTCCAGAGAAAGAAAAGAAAAACACACATAAAAATGATCAAAGAAGATGGTAGATGAGACACTGGGTGTTATCTTCTTAAGTTAGTATCATCTGAGAGGATTCAAAAGGCAAATAAACAGTTTTATATTTAGCCATTTTCTCAGATTTTGTTAGCAGTAAGTTGTTGATAGGTTAAATATGTAATTGAAAAAAAAAACAGTAAGACTGCAGTGAAGTGAATTTGAGCTGTTGTAGCTGAAAGAATAATTTGACGTAATATTTTTAATTGTGTCAAGGCTAATGAGTTTATAGAGAGGTAGTGAAAGATCATCATTGCCTGACAAATTTCCAACAATATGTGTTCATTGCTCCAGATATACAAGTAGCAGTTAATTCATAGTATTAACTCACAGACGGCTGTTATTAGTTTCGATCTGAGATTGCCTATTGGACTAGATCAGTCAGGGGTCTGATCCAGCATTGTAATGCTCATGTTGTAAGTGCTGTTTTTCTAGGAGAATTTGCAATGCACAGAAAAGATCTCCATTCAAGCACCTGGGCAGCCTGTGTCTGGAAGAGCATTAAAATGGTGCTACTCTTTCACAATGCATTGTTGAGGCTCAAATATTCCAATGTTGTCTGAATATAGGATATGAATCTTAAACCCAAATTTAGTGATGAGCTCTGACTAATGGAACTGCATTGTCCTTGCCAGGTAGGATAACCAGTGGTAGATGCAAAACTTTTTGATGCAGAAGGGCATCATCAAGGCCTGTTTTGTGAACGGTGTAAAACTTTCACCAATGTCACGTGAAATTTCAGGAAAGCAAGAAAAGTGAGAAGGGAAAGAATTTCAGACCAGAAGTCTGGATGGATGAGGGCAGAGGAGCAGGGAAGGAACCACAGTTATAATGGTTGAGGGCTGGCAGTTGACAGCAAATAGGGAGATAAATACAGTACTTTGCCCTGAGAACCACTGCAAGCTTTGGGAAAATTCCTGAGGGACTGAGAGCCTTCTGGAGATGTCAGCTACATGTACGTTAGCTACATGCTGGAGGCCCGTATGGTGGAAAGTCCACACAAAGGTTTAGGACCTACTGACTCCATCGAGTGTTGGAGTGCCTTGGAGCAGAGCTCCTGGTTTGGTTTCATTTGACAGGAATCTAGACTAGAGTTTGTGCATATCAGTTCTGCTCTGAGAACCTGACTAACATGTGACAACTGGGGACCATGTGTGGATTTGCTTCAAAGCTACCCAATTTTTGTGAAACAAAGTACTAAGGTAGACAGAAGAGTTGTGATTTAAAAATATGGGAGTAGGTCTGTTCAGGACCACGATCAATATTTTTTCTCAGATGCTCCCCTTCCCCTTCCCCTTTTCTTTCTGAAGGATGCTATTTCGAGATGTAAGTTTGAAATAAACATAATTACTATTTCTAATTACCACATTTCTGGCTTTCTGCAAAATGGACAAAATCAAAAAGAACACTTTCCACAGAGGATAGTTTTGTGATAACACGAAGAGCTCCTGTCATACTTAGTTTTTCTGCCACGTTGTAAATAGTTTAAACACAAATAAGTGTATGTAGTAGCTGATAGATACATTGATTTTGCAAGTATAAATCTTTGAACAATGTCACTTGTATTTTTTCAGAAAAATGAAGATTACAGCCCTGAGGAGGGGAAAAAATGTAGCCATCTCTGAAACCTGATTTCTGTGGTTGCACCACAGAGTGAATTATGTGGATGTCTATTGCCTGAAGCTTAACTTTGTTGATTTCCTAAACTCTAAAGAACAGATTAAAAGTCTTCAGCTTTGCAGAAGCTGTGCAGAACTGACATTCGTAAGCTCTACCATCTTGCAACTAAGCTCTTTTCTGGCTTTCATAACAGTAGCCCATCTTGACGTTCCAGCTTTGTGAAGCTCAGGTTATGGTAGCATATCTCAAACCTTGACCACCTGGGCAGCTACAGGCAGAGCCAAACTTCCCTGCCCCTGCTTTAAGCTGGCATCCTGTGCGCCCGCCATGGTCTGGAAGCCTTATGACTGCTCCAGGTGAGAGCCAAGCTGTGCCAAGCTGTATCAGCACCAGCTGAGCTCCTTTCTCACCTCTCTTTAGCTCCCAAACTGGCCTAAACCCCAACCACCTTGAGCACACACATTCGGTTTTGGTCCTGTCGGCCCCTATACATATTGCTGTTAATGGAATTCTATCTTTACGAAGGTTTCCAAACTCTTCTACTGGCATAAAGTACTTATCAGGTGCCTTTACTACCAGTCACACCACAGGCTGTCATAGATGCTGGTAAAAATAAGCAGGGCAGACTTGGCTTAGCTCATCAACATTCAAGAAACCCCACAATGTAGGAACGTCATCCTCTGTTGATAAGAATCAGGAAGTCAGTCTTTAAATTCAAAATTTGGGTTGCCCATTCATAACTGTACCTATTTGCTATCTCAGTCGTAGAGATTAGAGAGGAAAAAGATGCATTAATGTCTTTTCTCATATGTCTTTCAGTGCAAAATCATTCTCCATGTTTAAATCTTAGCCTAGTTCAGTTTTCAATGCCTTTCAAAGTGTTCATAATAAAATTACTCAGGTCTGGAGGACTCACTGGTAACAAATGTTCTCTGTTGCAATATTTTAGTATACTTTTATGGTTATGGGTGGATCTATATATTTTGAAATCATTTGGCTAATAACTCTGCTGACTAAGGCTGAGCAGAGTGAAGAAATGAAATACAAGCTGGTATACTCCCATTTTAAACTCTACTGCCCTATACTGTTCCAGTGCTGAACCCTTTTGAAAAGCTTCTGAGCTTCTCAATTATAATGTTGTTTCTGATGTAGAATGTTATCCATCAGGGAATGAGATAAGACAATCAAATTTACTTCACTTATAATCTTATTACTTTGTAATGGGTCAATAGACTGTGAGAAAGTGTATCTTTCAAGCTAGACAGGATCCCAGAAGTCCATCCTTCTGCTAACTGTGTCCTGGAAAAATGATTGTAACATAGATTAAAAAAAAAGTCTATGTGGTTGAAGACTATGGAGTCAGTAAGTGATCTCTGTGTGTATGAAACAAAAATAACATGGAGTGACAGCAAATGGCAAACAGTGACATTTGTAAAATATTCAAGGCATAGTCACCAAAGCCCAGAGCAGTGCTGAATAAAAGCTATTAAATCTCTGATTTGGGAAGGAAATTACAGCAATGTAGCATGCTTTGGGGGGGTTTAATTTAATCTAGAAGACCTACAGTCTGCTACGTCTCAAAGTCTCAAAGACTTTAAAGTCTCAAAGACTTTAATGTGAATTAATCATCTCATCATACATTTTTTTCCTAGTAAGGATATGGTTTTATAACATACTTAACAAAACTGGTTTTTCTGTAGCATCTTCCTTTTATGGTATGATGCTACCCTGCATCTTTTTCTGAGAACTTAGAGATGAGCAAAACTGATGGTTAAACGTAAGTGTAGCAAAGATCTGGACTGTAGAGCAATGCACTCATAATGAGGTATACGATAGGAGTAGTTACATTAAGAAGCTCTGTGCTACACCAAGATCCCCAAGATTTTGGCAAATCTCTGAACCTCAGCTATGTTTATCCTACAAGCTGTCATGAGCACAGCTCTGTTGAGGCTGTGAAGAAGTGCAATCCCTAGCTGATATAGCTGTGCTAGTATAAACCCCTAGGGTACTGCAGTTACTTTAGCAAAACTTTATGAAGGGTGTATATAGATAGTAATATATTTATGGGTGTATATCAATATTCATGTATTTATGTCACTCTACCATTTTATTGAACAAACATCTTGGTCCTTCACCTTCTTCCACTAGTCTTTTAGGCAGAAACATAGGTGCCAAGAAGAGTTCCTGAACCTAAGAGAGGAGTAGAAATGGAGGGCTATTAAACTGCAGTGATCTCCCATTAAATGGGAACTTCATCAGAATACATTCTTTGTCTGCCACTCAAAGAAATTCACTTTCCTAAGCAAACTAGTAGTGAGTAATGTGAACAGATAGGCTATGGTCCCTTTCCCCTTGCCACAGACATGTTGCAAGTTAAAAAAAAGAGAAAGTCTGCTCTGATGTGTTCTTTCCCAGTGACTAGAGAAAGAAGGTGGTAAAAAGGAAGAGGGAAAACAGCAGTTATCTTATACTCCTGCAACAGACACTGAAATGTAATGCAGAGACTGAGATGGTGATTTGCAATAAGTAGTTCCTTACTGGTATAGTTGTGCCTTTCTGTATTCATGCTTCAATTATTCTCTGTCCCACTAGGCTTAAACTCTGAATCTCAGCAGCCAAGATATATGGATAATAAATCCTCAACGCAGACAAGGAGTGCTGAAGCTCAGGAGTCTCAGCCCACAAGATGAGCGGAGAAGTCAAAGGTGAAGACAGTGGCTGAAGCTTGCCAAGTCGTAGAGCAGTGCAGAAGTGTGCCAGGTTCTTGCTGGACTGGAGCATATCACCTTGGTAAGTGTCCAGTAAGGGGGCCCATTCGGGTCTGCAGCACTGTTTTGTGGTGTAGTATCACTAGCAAAGTGATTTTACTGCAGACCTCAACTCAGAAATATACCAATTTTCCAAGCTAATGCAGCGCAAGGCCTTGAAGACATATAGCAACCTATTTATATAGTGTATTTATTTTTTCCAGTAAATATGAAAAAAGCACCGCGATTCCAGATTACAGTGTCAGAGATACATGAAGAACATCTGTCAGTATGACAGAATCATAAATCATCAAGCTGAAATCCTGACATGTATGTTTTATTGGTGAAGTTTTTTAAAATGAGATATAATTAGGTAGCTTAGAGTCACATGTTATCTATTTCAAAACTGTTATTTTTTTCATGTGAAAGGTGTCAGATAAAACACACCAAGCGGTTTAAGAGATTAGTTAAAAATAATGGCCGCTATTTACCATAGCTGTTCAGGGTGCTGCTAGGAATGGTTCCATGTGAAGCAGTTATAAGGAAAATAAATCTGTTCAGGAGAAACACCATTAGTAACAGAAACACTGCTAAAGGCTCAACAGCAGACCGTCCTGATGCGGAAGAAAGATAAGTAGTAAGAGATGGGTATGGCTGCATCAGGAATTCTTCAGTGACCTGAATATCAAAAAGCAAATCCTACTAAGAGTGAAAGCAAGGACATATAAGTGAGACTGAGTAGTAAAACAGTAGCATAAACACCTAGGGTTAAGATCAGGAAGACTAAGGCACAAAATGAGTTACAATTCTCCAGGATCATAAAATGCAAAAAAAAAAAAAAAGTTCTATAAATATCAAGAAGTTAGAGGAAGAGAAGGACCGAGAAACAATAACAGATACCCAGAGTAGGGTGAAATGCTCTAATATTTATTTTGCTACATTCTTCACATGCACATAAATATTAGTGATAGGTACTTAACAACACTATATTTTTAACAAGGAGAAGAACATATGCCAGAATAGGAAAAGAACAAGTTCAAGTCAAAGAATGTTTGAATAAGTTAGATATATGCAAGTCTCTAGAGCTTACTGAAATTCACTTAATACATACTGAACTCTCGACTTCTCTCTGAGAATTCATGGAAGAAGTGATAAGTCAGAGGGATCTGCAGCAGCAATGTGGCCAAATATGGCAATACAGCTGGGATTACACTTCTGATTTTTCTTGGTGATCAGAGATGTGGCTTCACAACATACAATACATTTTGCAAATTATTTTAAGCTAGACATCCAGTTGATTTAAAGATTTGCTGTTCCTTACTTCTTGCCATCATGATGTTTGGCTAAAAAAAAGAAAAATATCATAATTCAAAGTAGTTAATAAGGTTTCTTAAACTTGACGTTCACAACAGGCTCAGATTTGGGCGCTATTAAGCAGCTGCTGGCTGTGGCCCTAGTCTGCAGGGTTATAACCATTTCTGCTTTTGAAACTGGGAAGGGAAGAACCTATGAAACTGTGAAGTAGTCTGCTTAATTTCAATAGCTGGAAAGACAGTGGGACAAATTGTTGAGAAGTAAACATATGCACCTCATGAGCATAATAAGGTAATAAGAAATAGCCAATATGAATTTGTCAGACTAATCTACTTTCATTCTTAAACAGTGCAACTTGTTCAATAGATAAAGGAAAGCAGTAGAATTGATGCATCTTGACTTAAAGGCTTTAGACATTGTCCCAAATGCTCATAAATGAACTGGAGAAAGCTGTCCCAGTTGAAATCACCCCCAAATGGTTCCACTGCTAAAAGTAAACATATATGCAGTTGCTGGCAGTTGCATTAGGAAGATGTTCAAGAGGAGTCTTGCGTAACTTTGTAGCAGATAGGATTCTGTTCAAAGTTTCAGTGAAGACTTAGATAACAGAATTGAAAGTATTCTTATAGGCTTGATAAATTCCATCATATAAAGAAGATTTGCAAAATACACTCAAGGACAGAATTAGAATTCAAAATTATCTTGATATGTTTGGAAAGATTCTGAGATCCAACACTAAGAAATGCAACAAAAGCAGTCAATCACAGAGGACTACATTTAGGAAGAAGAAATCGAAAGTACAACCACAAAATGCCATTGCAGATAAGGATATAGTGATTAATGAGGGCCATGAATTCAATATGAGTCACCAGTGTGATGCCATTGAAGAAAAGAGATGAATGTAATTCTGGATTCTCTTGAATTGTCTACTAACAATTGTATATGTAAAACGTAAGAGATAATTAGTCTGCTCTTCTTGGCACTGACGAGGCTTCAGCTAGAATACAGTATTTTACTGTGAGACACGATAATTTAACAAAGATGTAGATAACTGGAAGCAATCCAGAAAAGATCAACAAGGACAAGGAGTCTGGCAAATTGGATCCATAAAGGCTGCAAAATTTTTTTTTCTTCTAATCTAGAGAAAGTAAGGCTATGCAGGGTTTAACAGCGTTCAAGTATGTAAAAGATTGTAATAAAGTGGTACATGTTTTTCATGTCCAGCAAAGATGTGGGCACCATGTGAAGGAAACTGTAACATATTCTAACTGGAAGAATGGATTAACACTGGACTAAATTACCCAAAAAGTTGCATAATGCCTGTCATTACTGTTTTTAAGAATAAATTCGAAGGTCTGCTGTTTACAATTATCTACTTAATTGGGGTCTTTCTTCATAGCTACAAGATGGACCAGAAGAATAATTCTTAGTAGGGGGACGAGATCAATGGCACCATGGTAGAGTCTGGAAGTTATTGCAAGGTAATCCATAAAAGAATTGCTCTAAGAAAATATTTGAAAACGCCACATGGGGTCCCACACACATTCACTGTCCAGTGTGGAAGATTGGACAGGTTGTTCTCTGCACTTTTTTAAAAAAGCTTGTTTTCCTTCAATTTTCTTTTCTTTTCTCTTCCCCCTCCCAAAAGGTTAGGTACAGCTTTGATTAAAAATATTGAGAAATAACAGACTACATTACCCTCGAGATCCTATCCAAGCCTTCATTTCTATGATTCATGTGGAATCAACAGTATTTTTCTCAGTTATTGAAGAGCTTTGTAAGCACAAGTTAATAATTAACTAGCTCTTTTCCCAGGGCAGTAATGACCTAATCATTTATGCTAGTTGTCAAATGAGGAATTAAACAAATATATCCAAAATAAACACAGTTCAAATCGTCTTTGCCAACGGAAAAGGACAAAATCTTGTTTCCATGCCAGTGGGTCTGCAAAACAAAAGGCACAGAAATAGATACTAGTGAAGCTAAGAAACTGAGATTTCTAAATCTGGGGAAAATTCTGAATTTCAATAATTGTTCCTATTCAAAATGTTAGGATATTTTCCAGTTTGAGAACTTAGAAAAATGGGAATGGGAAATAGAAATGGGAAAAAATAAAAGTGTTTTGAAAAGGTTGCAAAGTTCTGAAAGCTTGAATTAAAGCCAAGCATTTCAACATTCAAAAACCAAAACATTGCATTCATGGTGTACAGCATGCATACCTTGGGCAGGAGAACACAATCAGCATTATAGGAGCCA
The DNA here is from genome assembly GCF_040807025.1 of Struthio camelus. Classification (NCBI taxonomy): domain Eukaryota; kingdom Metazoa; phylum Chordata; class Aves; order Struthioniformes; family Struthionidae; genus Struthio; species Struthio camelus. Next base: position 64,679,116 of record NC_090942.1, on the reverse strand, counting down.
CAGTTCTCTAGGGGCCTTAGAATACATGAGAAAATGCCAACTGGAATTACAGCGCAAATAAAGCAGCCTTCAGCGATATGATACTTTCTGTGTTCTTGAAATAATTAGAGCTCAAAATAAAACTTTTTTAAAATAATTTTTCCCAAAGGAAGACTGAAAACTAAGGAAAACTAAGGTTTTCAGAAAATGTGCTCTTTGTCAAAAAGTCAAACCCATTTAAAAGTTCTGATAATCGATAGTCACTACTTTGTATGAAAAACTGCCTCAGAAGAATGTTTTCTAGAGATATCTATGCTCACCACAATACACTGGGATCATCCAAATGCAACTATGAAGACTGAAAGTGTTTGTAGTCACAATTGTTATTTCTGTCTAGTAAAAGATGGACATAAGCCTCAAAGATAAGGTCAGAATCTGGACCCAAAGTGACTTTCCTAGAATTCGGAAATATTTAAGTTTAGTGTTTATTGATTAGGCTATACTTAAGTGAATGTCTGCCGGTCTTGTTTTTTGAAGAAGATACATGACTTTCAGACACCAGAACAATGGTTTCCTACTACATAAGAGGTTCATCTCTTAAAACAAATGCAAAACTAGGGAATTTTGCTGTGCAGATGGATGATCATAGGCCTAACGAATTTGGTTAGCTTCAGACCTACCATTAAACCCCCATAGAAGACTAAAAACCTGCAGAAGTTCAAAGATACTGGGACAAGCCTGGCACGTGTCAAGGACAGCTTTAGTCCCAAAGTTAAGAGAGACAATCAGATCCAAGTGAACAAATCGTAGCTCAGATGAGCTTGCTCAAGGCAGCCTCAGTGAAGCCATTTCAGTGCTTAGACCTGTAACTTCAGAGGTGGACTGGCTGGTTCATAGGCCAGGATGTTATGTACAACCTCATAGCACATGCCAACAGTCTAAAGTGTCTTAAGCAGCTTAAGTGGCTTTAAAGGCTTTAAGCAGCTTTGAAGACTTAGACCCTTTAAGCTTTTAAAGCAGTTTAAGCTGCTTAAACTACTCTAGGACTTTAGCAAGGGCCCCAAGATACCACTCCTTGCCAGATGAGTGAAAAGAAGCTGACTTTGCATTGCTGCTCCCTCCCAGCTGATTGAAAGGAAGGCGTTACAGGAGTGCTGCTCCTTGCACGGGAGGAAGGGGAGTCCCCAGCTGGATGCACAAAGCATAGATACCACAGCTCTAGCTTCCCCAAGCCATCTAGGACTGTGATAATGCGGGCTAGATCTTCAATGGAGATGGTCAGCACAGCTTCACTGAGGCTACAGATCCAGCCAAGACTGTATACAAATGCAAACAACTGATATTGACCTACTTTGGCAGAAATATTCTATAAAATAATGGAAAATACACTCTCTCTTCTTGATAAGTTTATTATTTCTTCCTCTTTTGCAGCTACTTCCCTTCCTCAGTCACCTCCTTTTTCTATTTTCAGCTGTTTTGCTCAGGCTCTTTCAGTATCCATTTCCTCCCTAATTAGTTCTATGCAGGGTGTTCCTACTGCTTATTATTTTATGAAGGAAAACGTGTCCTGATTCAGCCTAATCAGTCCACAGAACCACGTTGCAGATAATCTTTCACTTGTATCACTACAGTTTTACTTATATCTACCTATATCTTATACCTAGCTGCATAATCCCAGACACACCAGAAGCAGCTGTTAGAGTATCAGCTGTAATAACAGGTAATGAGTCGTCTAGAATTGTTCAGAAGGAGAAACAGAGCACCCGGAATTTGCATAACATTTCCTGTCCTTTCTGAGACTTCAGGAAGGATGCTGGAGGTCTGGGGAGAGCTTTCCAAAAAACGGGCAAATATGTCTTCCCATGTTGGTGATCTAGCAGGGTGGAAAGGACTTTGTTTTGCGTTTCCATTCCACCTCTCTGAATTTGGAATGTGCTGTCAAACCACAACACAGATCTGTTCTTATCAAAAGACGTAACACTCCTTCCCCTTGCCTATAAGACAAGGACATACAACTGAGTGGCTGTTTAACGTATATAGAGTCATTACCGTCCAGCACCCTTGTGCTTAATTCCCTTAGACCCATGGGGTCAAGTACTCAGGCTATAGTGGTGGCAAACTTAAGCATCTGTGCTGGATATGATTTCCTGGCTGCTGAAGACCCCTCAGCAGGCCTGCGGCATCTCCTTTTTCTCATATTGGAACTCTCATTTTTTTAGGAGGAACATTCTGCTTTGTTGCATCTTTAACTTGCACATTTTACTTGCTTTCTGAGTTCGCACCCTAATTTGGGTGCAGTCTATCTAGAATCCTCAAATCAACTGGCGCAGTACTTTTCACAGTCCTACCCTCTATGACTCTGTGTATATCACATTCATAACCACAATTTAGCTACCAAATGTAACTGTGAAATCTATCATACTCAGATAACATGTGCTCCAAAAACTTGAGGACAAAGCAGGAAGAGGGACCATGTTCAGCCTTGCTCATTGGTCTATTTTTTGCTGGTTATCTATGTTATGCATTCCTATTTGAAGCTGTGTATCACCACTGCGCGTAGTGCGTGCACGGCATGATCAGTGCTGCATATTTATACAGGCATCGCTCGGTGCTTTGGTTCAGTCTTGTTTTACACCAAATACCAATTTTTCCAGCAGCCTGAAAGCATATTTGCCTCTATTTTTATCAAAAACAGCAATCTCTGGCATGATCTATTCTATTAAGTTATCAACATATTTTAATCTTGTTTTCCAGGTTTTTTGTTTTTTTTTCTCAAGTTATTCAGCTTTCAATCCTTACTTCCTTCAAAATGCGTTCTAAAACTCTGTGTGTGATTCCGGTAGGATTCACTAGCTTGTGAGTGATTCCATCATTTCTGTTTCTTTCTTAAATATAGATTTCGTGTATTCCTTTCAATGGATACCACCAGCAGCTAATACATTTATTAACAACTTGGTTTGCGAGTAGTGGAAAACTAGGAGCACAGTCTCCCGGGGTTTGGGTCCTGTACCCGTAATATCCTCCGGAGTACTGTCAGCTCCTCCTAATGCCCCCAGTGAGTTTGGCAGGACTAAGGGCAAGGCTCCAGGGTTGCCCGTGGGCTGCTTGGCCAGGCAATGTGGTTAGCTGGGCAGTCTCCTGGCAGTTCTCAGGCTGGAGACAAAACCTGTCATTCCCTTAGCTGGGACAGCAGTTTGGATCTTGCGCTCCTCCAGCCAGGTGCTGATTTGCATGAATGGTTAATGATAAGAATTAATGAAGTTAATTAAGGTTATTTAATGAAGTTAATTAAGGTTAAGGGCGAGCATGGGTAACTGCTCTTTTGAATTCTGAAAAGTTATATGTGTTCACTTATTCGTAACTCACACATTTTCTTTTGAAAATTTTTCTTTACATCTGAGAAGAGAAAAGTCCCCTTTGTGTTATGGGAGAACATGGGAAGTTTCAAACTGCAAATAAGGAAACACTATATATCACTATATATATATATATACGTATATATACATACACACACACACAAACACACACACACACACACACATATAACACTAAATATCAGGTCCTGTATATAGGTCAAGATTCAGCAAAAACATTTATACGTATGCCTAATTTTCAATTGGATCTTAATTTCCTTCAGCATCTAGGAAACTTTAGTCTATATACAAATTTACTGTGCTGATTTAGGGTGATAGTTGCACTGCATGTTTGCATATCTTGCTGAACAAAGGTGTGTGCGTGCAAAAAAAATTGTCAATTGCATTGAGCTTAGTGAGCTCATGTGACTATACTGATCCACCCAATGGATAAAGCTTTTCCAAAGCTGTTGTTGGGCTAAATAACCAAGAGCTGGCAAGGTGCCAGGATTCTGTTGCCAAGCAGATCACCAGATGGTGACAAGGTGCTGGGATCCTTTTGCAGGGCAGATCACCAGGTGCTGGCCAGTCCTTGGGGCTTGCTGCTCTGGCTTCCAGCTGCTCAGGCAGCGAAAATGGAAGGGCCAGTAGACTCACCTTTCCTTCTTTCCCCAAATTCAAGACAATTGTCTCCTTGATGAGTCTTTAGGATTACAGCTGACCTTGCTACAAAGAAATATGGAGTTGCACAATCCAGATTGCCACTTTTGCTCTTCTCATCATCTTCTTCAGCATTATTCCTAAGCTTGGCACTCCCACATTTTAATCTTTTTAATAACCTCTTTTATCTGGATATAAAGCATATAAACTGATAGTTTATTTCAACTTCAAAAATTATACAAAACACGTATGTGAAATATTTTTTCTGTAAATTGCGACACCAGCCCAATTCATTGGCTCTTCTGGACACTAACCTAAAAGGTGAGTAGAATGTAAGATTTTAGGAAGAAAGTTAGCATTTGCACTCTACCAATATTAGTTTCACATGGCTGGCATGCTCTCTTGTATTCTTGCTTCTGTAATTGGGCTGCGCTTCTACCTCCACCCATATCCTGCCTTTACGCACATCTATGTGTATGGATGACTGTGGATAACGCGGGGTGAGCCAACCAGCCAGTAGGCTGAGTCACCCCGGGAAGGTAGGCCATCAGCTGGCAATTAGGAAGGAGAAAAAGGAAGTGTGCCAGCAAAGCAAATGATTCAAGCAATGCATTACACCCCATGTGCTCAAATGGATATCGCACAGTGTTGTGCTATCACAAAGAAATGCAACAAAGACCACAGATATGCATTTCCACAACAGCCTTCACAGTAGAAATTAAAAAAAAAAAAACCAAAATACAGCCTATTTCTCTTCATGGACCACTTTAATATCAAAGGTGAATACAACAACCATGAAATGAATGGAGTAGTGGTGTATTGCAGCCCTCTCAACATTTTTGGTCTTACTTTCATTTAGGTGTCTTTTCCTAGGCGTGGAGGCTTGAAAGCAAGACCACAAACACAATTTAAGAGTACACAACTATTATGTTATTTGTTGGATTCTATATGCAGTAAATAGCTGGGACTAACATGCTATTAACCTAAGCGTTGTTCTGCTCACCATCTCTAATGCAGATATCCACTGAGTTTTTGCTGAACAAGTAGATTGCTAATCAGGTGGGAAAGTGTCAAGTCTCTGCTGCTGCTTGCAATAGGCTGATCGTCAGTTTTTCTGAGTGTTATCTTCCGACTTTTTTTCATTAAAGTTTTACAGCTTGTCCAGTTAATTTTTTCTGCAGTGCTAGAGTGACTGTTACTGACTCAACAATTTCACTTGTGTCCTTGATCCTGCTTTTCGTATCTTGCTTGGCTTAAGTTTATGTGCTCTCGCTCATAGTTTAACAACCCTTTTTTAGTACAGCCGAGCTAGGGTCTTATGGGTGACCCAGGCCTTGTGTTACAATAGTACAGGTGTGGGAAAGAGCCAGTAAAGTGGTGGGAGAGAGACTGATTTGTGTTTGTTGTCTGACACATGTCTTCTAAGCACCTGGTTCCCTCAAAAATGTGGACCTTGCCAGATGGCAAAAAAGACCTACAGAATTAGTTACTGACATCAGCATCAGCTGAGGTCAGATGTGCCACATACCTGGTGGTATCAATGACAGTCTTTGTAATCCCAAGCAGAGAAGCCTGGGAAAGACAGACTTCAAAAGGAAAACAACTTAAAAATCAGTGATATGAAGCTGAAAACTAAAGAGTGCAGCATGATATTGTGATTTGGACACATACACGTTTTTAAGGAAAAAAAGTGTTTACTCTTAAGTATAATTAACCACTGGAATAGGTTGCCTAGAGAGGTCACAAAGTCCTTGGAGGTTTTCAAGACTCAACTGGGTAAAAATGTGATCAGCCTGGTCTGAGTTCAGAGCTGACCCCGCTTTGAGGAAGTGGTTGGACTGGAGACCTCCTGAGGACCCTTCCAGCCTGGATGATTCAGTGATTTTACGCATTAAGTTGCTGTTGGAGCCAAGGGGAGGTGAAGCAGAGAGTGAGTCTTAAAAATGGAGAATGCCCAGCGTGACGCTTCCCGGTACAACTGAGTCACCATAAGAGCTAGCTGCTGCCACGTAAGGTGAGCCTGTCTCTCCCTCAGTCCTGACTGCTGTTCCTATTCTCTGTTTTGAGCTAGCGCTGGCCCTTATCCAACGTCTCTGTGAGCTGTTTCAGTTCACTAACCTGACAGAATCTGACTTTTTTTAACCAGTTGGCTTTCTGTTGATTTAGTTAGCTGAACTATTTCATCAAGAGACTGATGAGCACCACAGCACCAGGAGGAGGTGGGAAGATGTGGTTAAGACTGGAAGGAGTTAAGGTGGGGCAGGGCCCTTTCAGGGGAAGTGAGCCGTTAAATTTGCTTTGCTGCCTCATGAAACAGTGTGACATATCTTCAGCAGCCTCAACAGGCATAACAACAAAGAGGGGTGCATCATCAAGAAAAGGAAAACTCAGAAATGAAAACTCTTTAATGTTAAGACCAATGGAAGTGGGGAACTAAAGAAAAGAACACAAAAGCAGATAAATCAATTAAAAATAATGTTCAAGGAAAGATAAACAGAGATATATTAGAGACGAAACTGGAGCTCCTGTCATGGTAGGAAACCACAGACCTTGTTTACCAAGTGACAAAAACCCTCTGTGGCTAATTTAAACAGGAAATGGGCTGATCAGAAGCAAAGATAGGGAAATGAATACAACAGAGACAAAATAAAGAAAAAAATGAGCAAAGTATTTTAAAGAAGTATTCAGCAAAAACCCAGCCCTACCTTGACACTAGATTCTGCTGAAACATGAGACTTGACGCAACAGGAGATTGCCACCGGCTCAGCAGACATCGAAGTACAACTTACAGCCTGGGAGGTGAGCAGCAACCATATAATGAGAGATTATTTGATCATAGCAGAAATGCTGCAAGCCCATGATGTCTCTGCAGAACTGATATTGACCAAGCTGTTGAATAAAATCTGGGGAAAAGACAATTTTTGATGACAGGGAACATGGAGCTGTTAAAATCTTTAAGAAGAGACTGGAAAACTGCATCACTGCTCTACAGTACAGGGAAGGTCATTTGCAGTGGAATGCCACATAAGACAAAATAGATTGTGGATGCAAAGTTGGAGAATGGTCTTGACACAGGCCTAGGAAACTCAGTGGAGACTGGATATTCACACAAAAGAGCATCCTAAAAGAGCACGTGCAATGACAGACTTTGTGCATCAACAGTTTTGTTGATTTTCTCAGAGAACTTGACAGCAGCTTCAGGAATGCCTTGTGGATCTGCAGCACTGTGCTTGTACTCCATCACCATGACCTCGTACAGAGGGAGGGATGGCTGCGTCTGGATGAGCAGCTAGATAATAAACCGGTTCACTCTGAGCACTGGCGTAAAACAAGGCTGCACTTGCTTCCTGTTGCTGTATTGCATTATCGTACATAGCTAAAGTGAGGTGCCAGCGTACCATGGGTGGATTACACATATCTTGCAAGCTTAGTCTTTGTTAGTAACATTGTGCTACTGAGCCAGCTACAAAGATAAATAATCTAGCAAAAAAAAAAAGCAAGCCAAACAGGTTTCCAAATCACCTACCAAAGCAAGCATCCTTGAAAGCTCAATACCAAACATTAGTGTCATATTAGAAGACATCAGACCATATTCTACTCCTCGGTAATCGGGAAGGAACTGGCAGCAAAGGTAGGAGAGTCTTCAGTCACATATATTCACTTCAATACCGTGTGGAAACCCAAAAGAATTTCCCTTTAAGCCATAAGATGGAGACCAATTTGTATGAGGAGGACACTTAGATTTTAAAAAGACCCACCTAGCAGGGATGTCAGGGTGGTCAATCTCAACCATATCAGTTTGACAGAAAAACCAACAAATGACAGAAGAGAATGGAAAATAGTAGTTTCCACTGTATATTTCAGTGTTGCTATAGGAGGAAGGCAGTAAGAATAATGTAAGAGATATTAGAAAACCAAATATATTCCCTTGATTGCTTTGTTTTCTCTGTGAAACAAAACTTGCATTAGCTGGCTTACTTTATTAGCTGCCACTGGAGGCATATATACGGGAGGTATAGTTATGCACCTTTCTGAAGGGAAAGAAAATAAAGCTCTTGCTCCAGAGATGCAGAAGGTAGCTCATGTCCAGGCTGAAGCATTCTGCCAAATGCTTCAGGGAGCAGGGGCCCTGCTGCCAAGGCACTGCCAAGTGATTGCTGCAGTCATGATAGACTGGGGAGAAAGTCTACATGCCAAGAGGAGTTGACAGGTGCAGCACTTAGGTAGTCATGCCACAGTGGAAATGAGAGGATCCCTGATAACAGGGTTCTTGTCTTTCAAGTATCATCAAAGGTATGTGGAACTTACTGGCATCATAGGCAATGACTGTTTATTTTGTATTACCTAGGCTGAATGAGGGATACTTAATAAAACGGTTGCGTTTCTAGATTTTTGTCCATATTAGAGAGAAAGTGGCTGTTTAATCCTAAATATTCAGGTGTGCTGATGATGATCTGAGAGGTTACGAATATCTGTAAAATAAGTTGTCCTTTTCATACAAGCGATTAACTACGTTGTTTCAGCTTCAGCTTGCTAAGGTTGAGCCTGAATATGCTTTTTGAGGCGATCCTGTTGATGCAAAAAGGAGTCATGTAGACTCCTTTTTCCCTGAATACAGAAAGATTCCAAAGCCAGGATATCATGTCTCTGCTGTAATTCCTAGCCCTTTTCCAGCAAAGTTTTGACAAAAAAACATTATTTCTATACTTTTTAAAAGCCAAACTCCGTAGTCTGTTCTGTGTTCTTGGATTTCTCCTGCTTTTCTCATAAAATCAGACCCACACATAGCCCAGATTCCTAAATGGTATCTGGTGAAATTTTTCCACCTTCATGTGCTATATATATTTCTATGTCCTGGGCAGCAGCATGTGTCTGTGTTTTGAGTGCAGACTGCTGTAATTTTAGATATCTGCCTCCATAAAGGAGCATCAGTGTTTCTTACATGTATTCATAATGAGATTGCACTCATTATTTTCAGATACTTTTAACCTAATTTCCAAAAAAAAAGGAAAAAAAAGTCTATCTTTCTGAATAAAGTTCTCCAAGTTAAATATATATATATATACATATAATATATATATATATTTTTTTTTTTTCACTTCAGGAGTCTTCCCACCAGAGCCTAAGTATATTTATGCATATACCAGCTAAAGTAAAGAGTCTTTATTCAGAAGAGGATCTTAAACGCGTACCCTCTTTTTAAGCACCTACTAAAGGTAAGTTAAGTGTGTGTTTACATACTTTTCTGAATGGAGGTGCACTGAAGAACAGGCTTGTTTCCTGTAATCAAAACCTTCCCTGGAATGGCACTGCCTAGACTGTTGCTGCAAGGCTCACAGCAGCAGTGGGATATAAACCCAAGCTCCTACTTGCCTCACCAGGAATAATTACGCATTATGCCCATTACACCTAATCATACAACAGTTATTCAGGTAAGATCATGCTGTGAAGTATCCTGCCTTTAAAGTGATGGAAGCATTGAGATGAAGGCCGTGGGTCCCAAAATATGGTCGTGATGAAGCAGTGTCTGCTCTCCGATATTCAATTTTGTTATTATTTTTGTTAGAGCATTCAGTTATTGGCGGGAAGGCACACTTACACTGCCTTAGAATATTCTCTGCTGTAAATGAGGTTGGGTTAGTTACCTAACAGGCCAGGCAGAGATAAGGGGTAGAGATACACTCCCAGCAGTGAGTGGGGGCAAAATTAAATAAACAGAGTGCCTGTCTGACCTGCCCTGCCAGCTCCTGCTCGCTGTGGACATGGCAGCTAGAGGCGGCTCTGCACCGAGAGCTGCAGCAGCACTGAACAATGGGGTGACCTACGCCTTCTGTTATTATCTGCTAATGCAGTATTTCTCCTTCAGATTCCCACTGTAGCCCTGCTCCTGCGCCAGATATTGATTGGGTGGAGCAGCTGTAAGCGTTAGGAGCAGCTAAGACTCTTCAACAATTTCAGTTCTTTCTTGGATTAATATTGGATTAATTTCGTCTCTGTGAAAACAATGACTTTCAATATGAGACCTGTCTCTCTAGGCTAATCTGGCAGGTTCAGCCATAGCTCACATAAACTGGAACATGAAGACTTGTTTTGAAGAGAGAGCAAATGTGAGCCAAGACACAAATATGGGCCCCTATTTTCCTTTGAGAAATATGCTTAGCTTTTTGTTTTTCTCTTAGCCAGTCTTAAGCTACTCCCCTGAGTAAGCAAAAGATCTTTTATTTTTGGTAGATGCTTGTGGAAATTACTTTGGCATTGTTATTCCATAAGTCACATTCAAAATGTTCTAGATACCATACAAACTTGGAAAGACAGCCTGTGACCAGAGCACACAGCCTAGAAAATGTGATAAAATGTGAGGACAGTAGATACACTGTACAAAACAGATAAATCAGAATGATTGCATATTTGCACTGTGTTTTTCCACTGCGGTATCTTGTAGAGTGCACAAAATAAACCTATTCCATGTAGTGAAGACATATGAAAAAGACATACTGGAAGAAATATTTATGTTGTATTAGCATATTCGCTGCTGTAAGTGAGTTTGGGCTAATTAGTTGTCAGACGCACAGGGGTAAGAGGGAGAGATAAGCTCCTAATATCACATCAGGAAAAAATAATTAAACAGAACAAACATGACTTATTTTTTTTCCTCATTTCAATTGCTTGACTTAGCAATCTTGGTAATGTTCTTTAACATATTATTTACCTTCTTAGATTTAAAAGGAAGAAAAAAGAGAAAACTGAAAACAAGCTGGAAAGCAATGATGCCTCATTTTCCTCAGCAGAATGAGAATTGCAGATTTAGCACTGGTTTCTGCTACTTGAACTAATGGAGTACTGATACCAGTCACAGGCTGTCCTTTGAATAAAGCATACCCAGAAGAGGCTCGCTGATGAGCAGGGGTGAGAAACATGAACCGAGGATTTGTTTCTTGGCTGAGCTGATGAGTAGTCAGGTAGTCCTAGACTCATATTCATTTCGTTCAGATGTAAGCTAATTTGCTGCACTTCCTCCAGCCTCACCATCTTTGTCCTTTGTCTTCCCCACTTCATCCAGATCCAGCAACTCACAGTGCCTCCCTGCGCTGGATCTCCCAGTCCCTTTAACCCTTTATTCGCTCTCAGTATGACTTTCTTTGTTTCCAAAGAAACTTGGCCGGACCATCTAGCCCTCCAGTCCCTTGTCCTGACCCTGCTCTTCTTTCAGTACAGCCCTGGGATTCAGTATATCTGCCTGCAACCTTCTTTCCAGTGTATTAAAGTAACTCCCTCCTCTGCACTGCGATTCCATCAGAGTGGTTGTGCAGACCACAGAAAAGGCAGGTGCACTGCTCTCTTTTCAGGTGCCTTGGCCTGTTTTATTTTCACGGCAGCAGAGGCCTATCCAGATGGGACCTTTAGGAAAGTTTGCTGTTAAAAATAAAGCCATCTTTATTACACATTTAGTATTGGTTTTCAAACACTGATTTCATAAGGACAAGAACAGCACACTCCTGACACAAATAGTTTTGCAAGTACTTAAAATCTTGCACCAAATTGGAGAGACCTAGGCTTTTTTCAAAGAAGGCACCAGAATTTTTAAACACAACATATTTTCCTTTACAGTCTGTCAGACATATCAGACATGTCTGGATTGCTTTATGTTAGTTCCTCCCTTGAGAATGTGTATCAAGTAACAAGCCCTTAATTATACAATTTTACATAGTTTAGATAGGACAACAGGGTTGATATATTTAATCTTGAAAAAACATTCCAAAATTTTAAATGACCACTATACAGACTTCTGTTCCTTAGAGAAGATAAGAAATGTCCCTGTAAGCAAGAAAAATTAGATCCTGCTGTGCCAAGGCCTATGTTCTAAGTAGCTCAAGGTGACCAGTGCACAGCTCCGCCTGTTACATAAAATAATTTGTAAAGGTCAGGCAAAATTATAGACAAAATGGGAGTTTGTTCAAGCAAAAAGATATAGCGATAAACTCCAAGGACTATGTTGAAATCATGTCAAGTAAACAAGAAGAGACTAGAATTAGTGGAACAAAATTTATATACTGGAGAGTAAGCTTAGCTGATGGACCAGACTGTGAGAGGAGGGACTGCTCTGTCTCTCTGGTGTCCCTATCTGATGTATCAGCTGCAAGGAAGCATAATTTGACACAAACTGTAAGCACATAGGTAGAAAGAACACAGCTGGATATCACTGTTGTCATTTAACCCATCCCCTGCAGGCAATCCCCTATGGCTCCTTTGCATTGGGCATTTATTACCATCGTGAAAGATGTAGAGACCTGACTGGGCCAGGAGGAGGAATCCAGGCAGCCTCACATCTTCACTTAGGTGCAGGGGCTAAATCCTGGACAACACCTGGAATGCGACTGGGATCTGGCAGTCACTGCTCCCTTGTTTGTGCTTTTCCTTCTCTCCCTCATTTCTTCCTTTCTCACATAGGTTTCCCTTCGTTTTCTGTTTAAGAAGAGTCTGGCTCAGATGTTAAAACCATATCTTCTGGAGAACTGCTGTGATCCTTTAATAGACAGCCACCAAAAAGCAGTATTAGAGACAGGAGGGCACTGCTACTATTTTCCATGTTTCAGTGTGACTAATGTGACAATATGCTGTACCTGAATTTTTCTAGCAATGAAGTTGCTATTCAGAGTCAGCATCAGAATTAGGAGCTAAGTTCTCTCCCCTTGGTCCCTTCTTTGTCCCTTGTCTCTCAAGAGAAGGAGCGGACTTTGACAGCAGTTCCAGCCTATCTCAGTTAACGTAATAACTCTCTTTTCCATAACAATAATAATAATTTCTCTTTCTTGTTATCGCTGTGAGTCTGTTAAGCAATGGTGTTTTCCTCATGCAGTTTCTCAACTGCTAAATAGGAGTATTTTTGAATTGAAATTTTTAAAATGAAAGACTTTTTTGCACTTCATATATTTTTGTTCTCTTTTCCCCTCATTTTGTTCCATCTTTAGTAAAGGGTTTAAAAGATTTGGGGTGGTTCTTCTTGGCTTGAGCATAAGCAGGCTAAGATTTGTGCATCTGAAACCCCAAATTCTTCACCCCAAAATGTTTATAGTTTGGCATAGTGATCCTGTTGCTTTAATAGATTTGACCCACTGGGTCTATTTATCTTACTGAAATTTGACTCAGCAAAGCTAAATCCCCTTATATCTTTCTGTAAGACAACTCACTTTATGTCCAGATACAAACCACTTTACCCCCTAAGCAGTGCAATCATCTCCTGCATTTTTTGCTCTGGCCTGACTCACATGCCAGTTAGCACTGCTACAGTTGAATAGAGAAAGAAATCATGATGACTTGATAGAAATGCACTTAATTTCTATGGGATGCTTGGTGAAGATCAGAACAATAGACAGTGAATGAAATATTATGTCCACCACTGCTGTTTTTCCTTGGCTTAGAAGAGACTCTTATGTAAGGAAATGGTGGCCTACTATCATGGTAGCAAGCAACATTCTTGAATGGAGTCCATGACGTAACCCTTCTTTCAGCTTGTTGTTACCTGATATTTGAGAAACTGATCTGCAGTAAGAAGCTCTGGACTGAAATCTAGAATGATCCCAAAGTCAGGGCGTTTCTTCTGTTTGGGAGGTTTCTCCATATGATTGCAATGAAGCACCTTATGAAAACAGATATTATTCTCTAATTACTCCATATTCTCCAAGCAACAAAGTTTATCCTCCCTTCCTGCCATACTCTTTTCTGCAAATATTGGTGCGTCTTGGTTTTATCCAAAATAATTCACATGAAATATCAAATGAGCCAAACAGAGGATTCAGCTGTGTAAAGATGTGCTGGAGCGCACTGCCATAGGAAAAATGATAGTTATTTTCATGTTCAGGCTATGAAAGGCTGGTTTTGGCTATCTCTTTTCACCCAAACATTTTAAGTCCACTGGCTCAGAATCTAGAGTTGGTCAAATAAGACTTTTCTTTCTTTTTTTTCTCCCCCATATCGGATATACTTTAGAATCTGGGCAAAATAGTCTGCTTCCTTAAGTCACAAACTAGTTTTCTCCATGTTTCCAGGGAAATCTACTTGAAAGATGTCCAGCCTTTTTGACTTCCTAGTCTGGCCAAACAAACTGGGATGTTTCTACCCAGGGTACTCTTTTATTTTTCCTTCCGTAGCTCCTCATTGACTTAAATCCATGCAAACATAAAGGAAGGACTTGTGACCCAACATACAATACCTTCCTTGGCTGAGCACATTACATACTGTGCCCAAATGCTCTCAGTATTCTTAGGTTGCTACATACCAGCTCTTACAGCATTCAAAACACTGTTGCACATCTGCTTCATTTGCATCACACTGCCTGACTACAGCATTTCCAGGCTATACTAAGCTTGTGATTGTCACAGGACTGCAGCCTGAACAGGGAATGACTGTACTACTGCTTTTATCAAGACTGAAGTATGTGAGGCAACTGTTTACTTATTGCTCTGGATCACTCAAATTTTAGTGGTCTGCAATATCCCTAACAAATTTGCTTTATTATTCTACAGATCACTTTTTTTTTTTTTTATCAGTACTTGTTGAAGAGGCCCATCCCTTTATTTGAAATATTATTTCTCTTTGGTGCCACATTTTTTTCTCCAGAAGTCCTTAGGCATTCTTCTTTATATAATCCAGTGTCTTGGCTACAGTGGACCTTAATTAATAGCATAAGAAGAGTGTGGTATATCTGATATGACTACTGAATGACTCTAATCTGACATAATCTTGCTGTAATGTTGTTGGAAGGTGATTAGTATATTGCAGTCAGCACAGAGCTGGCACAGCATTAGCAGGAGAGCATAAAGGTTGCAACAGAAATGTAGGAAAACTAGAAGGAATGCTATGAAGTGTGGCAAAAATGAATAAAGGACCAGAAAGTCTGAAATGGAAGGAAATACTAACAAAAACCACATATATTAAAACATACTGAAGGGTGAAGACACCTACTGTCTGCAGATACCTGAAATGCAGATACAATCACAATGAGAAGAGAATAACTTTTTTGATAGAGAAGAATGTATGTAGGACACACGAGGTAGGAAAAGGAAAGGAAATCACTCACAAATGCGCCTTAAACTGTTAAAGCTGTTGGACTGTGGCATCATATCCCAAGGGCAAGAGTGGAAATCATAACCTGAGCTATTTAGCATTCACATCTGGACAAATCTGTAGAAAAAATACTGAAAGGAAAAATTCTGCACTGGCTTACTGGACAGCCACCAGTGATTTAAAGCAACTTCTGTCTCGCCTTCTATAAATCAGTGGGCAACTGACTACATGTCTTTTTGTAGTTTTATCATAGCTATTGCCTTTTAGCAGAAAATGGTATTTGTAGTTTTTTAAGTTAGTGTACATATATTTTTAACTGCTCCTATTTTAGTTGTTAAATTTTCTCACAGGAAAAAATGTTGTCATGCTCACAGCTTGATATTAACACTATTGAAGGTCCATTTTTACATTAATCCTTCTCAATTTATTGCTCTCCTCTAATTAATCAAGTAGAAGCTAAGAAATGAAATTATCTATTTTCTCAAGGTGAACTAACATTTCAGTCACACTGTGAAAACGTGTTTAGGGATGTTAACTTGGTCTAGTTCTAGTTACTTCAATGAGGTTATTCCAAAGTATGTTTGCTGATAATCTGAATTTTGGGCACCTTGTTATATACTTTTTAATAGAGTATAATCTCTGTAAGAGTAATAATTTGGAATAATTTTGTTTTGGTCCATATCTGAAATGAAAATTATGTCTTTAGCTGTAAGTTGTGTCCAAAGATGGATCAAAATGCATCCAGTCACTACTTGAAGGAGCAAGAAAAAATTTGCAATACTCTTCTATGTTTTAAACTTTTACTGGATGAAAATAATAGCAAAACAAATTATTCTGAGTTCCTACTTCATTTTAAGATTTGGGATATCTGCTAGCTGAACATTTTATCTGGATTCCAATTACAAAAGTATGTGAGACATCTCAGTGTTCAAGATCCCTCCCAACATGCCTGTGGGACAGGAAAACACCATTTCTGTGCAAATGGAAACTGAGCTATAGACTCAGAAGTTTGCCCAGGGAAGTTTGTGATATTAAAAATAAAAATAAAAATTCTAGTCATCTTTAATCCAGAGTATGTCTCTAATAGCTGAACCATCATCCTTGACCCTAGCTGAAAAGTCAAATGATACTTTCAAAAATACATTAAAAGTCAAGATACTACAGATCACTAGCACAGTCCTTTCTGGTACTTTTTTTATGAAAAGAAGTAAAGAAAGAAATTAGACTTTTTAGTTAGTTACATATTGCCACCATACTGTAGAGTTGCATATATGTGTGAAGAAAACAAATCTGGAGTGCTGCATTGCACAACTTGATAACACTGCAGTTAGGTTTTTCCTTGTATTTACAGACTGGTGTATTTTAAAATCTATTCAAGAGTTGGAAAATCATAAATATTCAGCTCCACAGATCTGGAGGTCAGATTTCTGTGACTGTAATAGATAGCTTCTGCTTATGGACTTTTCCAGTTTAGGGCCAAATTCTACCTGCTGTACTCGCAGGGATGATTTACAATGGAAACACACATGCGAGTGAATGAGCAGGTTTTGTCACAAAACTGTACTGCTACATAGCACTCAAGCTGCTCCAAATTTAGACAAAAATATATATACTAAGGTAATAATCCAAATGGGGTAGAACATGGTGGCATTTAGTAGCAAAATTTCCAAGAAGTGTAACAGTACATGCATGGATAGGAAGCATGATTGAATTATGACATAAGGCTAGTTTTCACTCCTTACTAGTATTTTTGAAGGTTCACATCAATACAGCTGAAGCCTCATTTGGACTCCTGTTTTAATGTTACGAATTTTAAAGAAAACAAGTCAGCAGATACGGAAGCTTTTATCAGTTTTAGTCTCTTCAGTGTTGCCTGTATGCCAACATGCAGTATTTTGGATTATGCAAATGTCGGGTTCCACTGTTGGCTGCACCAGTGTATGGGAAGTTAAATAATATGAGAAATTAAAAATTAAAATTTTTAGCATATAAACTTTCACTTCTAATCTGCCAGGGGGCCACAGAATGGCTTGTCCCAAAGTCAGGTAACCCCCTAAATCAATACTCATCCATTGATCCATGAGAATCATAGGACTGTCACCTGGCTGCTAATTTTTCTTTAATCAGTAGGACTGAAGGAGTTGATTCCAGCAATTGCTACTCTGTTGTTGTATTTAATAACAGAGAGACGGGATGGAACCAACAGCCACAGATGTGCGTCTGATCTTGTGATAGTTAGAGGAATGTATTTGTTACCTTATGAACACTTTTTTTACTTTGTGAAATACTGTTTCTGACTGTAACCATCAGTAAGAATTACCCCTGCTTTTTAAAGCAAGAGCAGACTCTCCAGGGAGCTGAAGCACAGGCATCAAGGGATTGTCAACATTGTATAGTTCCACTCTGATGGGACAGTGGAGTGGGCACTGGCATAATCGTTGACTTTTAGATTTCCTATCCAGTAATTAACAGAAGGAAGATAACTCCCCCAGAGAAAAACTGGAATCCGAAAGAGGTCTTAGCTGTCCTTTAAAGGTTCTTGTAGGCCAAGGCTGAACATTCAATCAGCTAAAGAGGCAGCACTTTTTCACTGATACTGTTGCCAAGAGAAGTGTATGTCAAACCATAACCCCAGCAAGGAATTAGTAAGTAGAAACCGAGTCGAGAAGTAAAGGAAAAATGAACTTTCTTATCTCTCACCTTCTTCCCCGGATGCTGAGCAAACACCAAGACTTTGAAAAGGAATTGCTCTTAGACATTAGTATGTGCTTAGGTCCATAAATGTCTTCTGCTCATGGAGTGGAAAATGTGTGTTTAAAGAAGTTACTACATGCTTCTTTAGGCCCCTTCATCTATGCCCTTTATTTTAGTTACCATAAAATCCCCCAGAAATTAATACCATTAATCACTGACAGGAGAGTGAAGAAATTTGTAGAGAGGCTTGGGAAATCTAATCATTAGTCTTGGGGCTTAAATAAGTCTAGGTGCCACGTCTTACACCCCAAAGGCCAGGTGAGATCCTGAACTCTGAGTACAACAGTTGTCACTTCTACCCAGATACAGGTGACCTGGGTCTTGGAAGGTGACGTTCCAGGTAACTCAGCCTTACATCTATCCATTGTGGCTCTTTGCCAGGATTGTGACACATTTATACCGTTTTTCATTGTCCCACCACCTAGTCAGGGCTATTCAGAGATGTTGCGTAACAGAACAGATCAACTGGCTCGGCTCCAGCTGCTTCTGATGCCTGTCGTCCAATGCAGGTTTAGTTGAGCAGTGGAGGCAAGGCACTGACAAATTAAGAGGAAAACTCTAAATAGCTCAGAGGCTTTTAAGAAATGAACATTTTATTTACTGGCTAATCTCTACTGCAAATAAAATTTTCAAAAACCACGATAAGGTTAGTAGTATCTTACCGCTGAGAAATTTGTAGCATACGTCTTTGGCTTAAATTAACTGACTGAATTTTCTAATAAGCTTTGCTTCATTGCAAATCGACTCTGTAAAAGCAACATGTATAAGTGGACCACATTTTCTTTCTTCCCCTGTATTTGTGCACAGAATCACATCTCCACACAACCTTACAGAAAGTTTTCATTGCTTTTTTCTTCTTGTTGGTTCAGCATAGCCAACAGTAAAGGCTTTGTTTACATTGAGAAAATGTGCAATGATGCAGCAAAATTGATTTAGTCACACTGATGCAAATCCCTCACACAGATGTGATGCCTGTGTGCAAAGCAGGGCGTATCTTAATATATGCAATATCTACAACCAAATGAATGAGATAGATTCTGTTCTTCCCAGATGAATCTCCAACATGACTCATATAGGTACTGCTGTAAGTGTAAGCTGAAAGAAAGGGACTTTCTGGTTAAAAATAAACATATAATTTGACTAAGAGAACATTCATTAGGAGCATTTTTGATCATGAAAGAATATTTTGACCTTTAGATTGCAAGTTGCAGTAACTTAGCAGATAGGTTAGTACTCCAAAAACACATTTTACATTTTAACTGAGCATATTTGACCTTAAAATCATTGAGATAATAAATATATGATTGCATAATGCCATTTTACAGTTACTTTTCAGAACAGGAGTGGAAATGGATGTATTTTTGGTCTGAGGCTGTTCTTAGTGATTCAATGTGATCTGTTCTCAACAAGAAGGAAAACAAACCTCTGACACTTGGTAAGAATGAGGAGAGAACAAAATGTACCTTACTGTGGGTATTCAGCCAAAGATCTATGGGTAAAAAATTGCACAGCCTGTGAAGGTGTTACTGGAAAAATCAGGTGGGGTCAGCAAGTGTGGTGACAGTAGTAATACCAGTAATGAGATAATGACCATTTTCCTTTGCAGCCTGCAAGGCTTTTTGGAGTCTGATTTTCAGTTTTTGGGTTTTTAATAAAAATGCTTTAGAAAAGTGTGTAGTTGCTGAAATTGTATTTCAGAGCAAAAGCTTTGGTAAATGTCTTTTAGGTAATTTTGGAACAAAAAGTCTCCAATTATTCAATGTTGCAGGATAACATTTATTTAACATACTAATTAGTGAAAGGTTCAAATTCAAAGAAAACATTTTCCCTTCATTGAGAACATGTTTTTCAATGGAATCCAGACTATATCTCAATTTTTTTTCTTTGCAAAATATTTTAAAATTAGGGAAACTTTTTCCTAATTTGAATGCAAGCACATTTTGAAATATGGAATCTTTCATGAAACGAAAGTTTGATTCTCCTCAGAGCTCCATGCGAGAGAGGCTGCTTTCACAGTGCTCACACTAGAGAAGTGAAAAGGAGAAGTCATATGGGGCTTCCTTCCCACGTGTATTCACTTGCTATCATAGCTACTGATGTTGAAAGTGATGGTGTTAAAACAAGATGTTTTCTTTCCTTCCACCACTAAAGGAAAAAAAGAAAAAGAAGTTTAAGAAGGACAGGACAGAGTCTCATCCTGGTGATTTAGTCTCCCAATGGATCCAGGTGACTTGAAAAATACCCTTCTGCATGAGTTCTCTTTGGACCTTCCCAGAAACATAATTAACAGGAGTCTGCAATATTTCATTCTTTCCAGCAACAAACACCAGAAAGAACCCAAGTAGGAATCGTCATCAGAGAAAGAGACGGGGCAAGAACATTGCTTAGGCAGGTAGGAAGCTAGGCACTCAATTATTACTGAATTTAGAATCCACAGGGCTACTGCTACACCCCCTACCTTATAATTCCTGAGATTACTAAGATTTAACAACAGAAGCTGTGGCCTCTACTGGATAATTCCCGAGTTCCTTGAAACGAGTCTAATACCCAACAGGGTTACTTGTACTGCTGCAGAAAGCTATTTCTGGCCTTTTATGTGTCAGAAAAGTAACTGGATGTGACGGATTTGGAGCTGCCCTGTGATAATTTAGGAATATGGTCTGTTGGCCTGATTATTGGGATGAATATCCAAGTTTAACTCATTAGGGATTGGCTTGGAAATGCATTATTAAATTATCACTGGGCCAGTTTGTGCTTCCAACACTGGAAAGGCCCACTTCCCTTGTAACTGTGCAGCCAGGGAGCATGGGGGCGGTAAAGGGGGAACAGATTCAGTTTTGAACTATAGCAACTCTGCCCAGGCAGTGCCCAGGCAGCATCCTGCCCATCTGTAGAAATGATGTAGGTCTCTGAAGGTCTATTGGGGTTTAGAGATGGTACCTGTAACTGTTTGTTAAGCGTAGGAAACCTGTTCCCGGTGAAACTGTTGGCTAGAGTATCGTTAGGCATGCTCATGTTTAGCCCTCATGGAATTTTCTTTGAAAGGTCTAAAGTGAAGGTTAACCCTAAAAATATACTTCTGAAGAAAAAGGATTTGTGAATAATACAATCATTTTTGGTAGGAGTTTTTATGTGATATTGGCTCTCAGAGTTTTAACGTTGCCTCTCTCCATAGGCAAGCCCCTACTACTACTTCAGGTCTGTGAAGGGGGATCGTACTACCTAATGGGATGACCTTAGGGTTAATTTATTAAAGCACAGTAACTTCTCTGAACATGAAACTAACGTGAAACTGTGCAGTGGTGTTGTTTTTCCATAGTTTATGCTGAAGATGTGTTGGGCGGTGCACTGGAAACATCACAGGGTGGCTGGCCCTCTCCAGAGTGTTGGACCCCACTCATCTGTGGGGAGGTTCCCAATGAGACTATGTTAAGGACCAAGTGAGTCTCTTCTTGATTGTAAAAGAAGAGTACCAGTGGGTTATTTGCCAGGTGTTGAAGAAATATTTGATTCTTGGGTAAATGACATATAGGGCACAAGTAATTTTCTATAGAAACCCTCCCTTAGTTAGGGAGAAAAGATTTTGTATGTGTGTTGTTGGGTGAGTGTGGTATAGAAGATGTAAAGCTGAAAATCCTAAGAAAAATACCTGACCCTGATTCTGAATGTTTTCTCACTCTTTCCTGGCTGAGCAGACACATAGGCAGTTTAATGTGGCTTTACAGGTTCTTCATTTTGGAATTCAAGGAGGCAGGGTACCGGCCTAAGTCATGCTATTGATTAATTCCTAATTCAGCTAGCATAGCTAGGGAGGCATTATGTTCACTCACTGCTTATTCTAGCTGTTCTGGTATATAAAGCTCTCCTTGTCCTCTGTTGCTGGAAAGGCTAATATATTAAATCTCCCTAACTGTGAATTTCTAATGCACTCATCTTGCCCTCACTGAGCATCTTTTATATTTTATGGTTTTCATTCAGGAGCACAAACAATCATATGTAAAGACATCCATTTGTCAAGAGAAGCTGGAATAGGAAATGCTGTATACTCTGGAGCAGATCCTCCCAGGGACTGCTGTTAGTGGATTCTGGGCTAAAAGCTGCTCTATCCACCTCTAGGACAACCACAGTGGCAAAAACATTCTTTAATGATATAGACTGAGTGTTGCATCTCCTCTGTCTCTTCCTTCACTGTTGTCATATTAAGGATATAACAGAGCCATCCAGATCCCACTGCAAGCCCTACGGCTTTATTTTGGTCTATGAGAAAACTCTGGGAAGAGCATGTTCCACTGCCGCATGGCTGTCTTAGGAGGTGGAGATGCACATGCCTATGTTCATGGGTAATAGAGGAAGGGCTGTGTTTTGTAAGGCCTAGTGACTGACTACTAGAAAATCTAGAAATACAGGGAGGAGACAAACAGTGAACCAGAGACAAAAGGAATGATTTAGAGCCAACATGTAAATTCTGCGTGTAAGGAGCTTTTAATAATCTGTGCCTTCCATTAAGAAGGTCTACTGAATATTCAGCAGCTGTATCATTCTGTGGTTGAAGTTTTTGAATGATAATTCTTTGCAGAGTATGTTGCAGGGATCTAGACTAAAAATGGCAAAGGTCTAGACTGTGGTGACCAAGTCACCTTCTAAATAAAAGGCCAAAAGCTAAAGGAATACTACTACTTCTGGAATTTACTTTAATTGGGATGTTCAGAAGAAGATGAAGATTTAATAAAACTCACAGCATGTGAACAAAAGTAACAAGTAGCGTAGGAACCTCTTGAACTCTTCCGTGAGTGTGGAAGAGGGAGGGAGAGATGAAGTAAGCTCAGTTTCTTATTGTTTCCTGCAACCAGGCAACATGAATTCCACATTTTCTAAGCGGACTCTCCATCAGCTTTTCACCATCCTCATTTTGTCTCTATCAGTTTGTCTCATCCGAGTGAAACAGTGGAGAACCTAGTAAGTTATAGTTGCTTCTGACAAAAAGCTAGACAAAACTGGCAGCTGTTTTCAGACGGAAGACAGTATAGCCCACATTGCCCCATGGTGGGTTTGTCTACATCACTTTTTACAGGTAGCCTCAGGCAACCTCTGCTCAGGGTCGCTATTGGCCGGATGCAGTATAGCTGTGATCCAAAAGCAGCGCAGCCATGATAGTATAATGGGTTGCAGCATGGTCATTAATTTTTTCCGTATCTTGGCTGAATAATGCAGTTGCACTTGAAAGGTTTTTTTCCTTCTCTCTACTGTCTTCCTATACGGGATGGCTGGTTATCCTGGGATGACTATTTCTGTTCCTCCGTAATGGTTTTTGTTCCTGTCCTGAGTACAATTCAATCATTAACAGAGCGGGGAGCAGGGTTCTACATTCAGATTCAAATCATATATGTTCAAACTTTTTTTTTTTTTTAAATCAGGCACTATTCAGATGCCATGTGACTAGAGATTCCACAGTACAGTTATGCTTTACAAATATTCCAGTCAAACAAACTATACAAAAAGATAATCATACCATTTTTTACCAATCTCTGAGACACTGGCTGTTTATGGCGACCATGATTTCCAACAGTGTCTGTTCAGATCCTTTGCAGGGTGATCTTTGTACCTTTAGTTAATATCTTTATTTCCTTATCTTGACATCTGTTGGTGAAATAGCTTACACTAGTTACAGAAACCGTCTAGTCTGATGACTTTCTATCATGCTTTGCAAATTTATTATTCATTGAGTTTCCGGTCGTGTTTGCTGTTAAAGCTAATCAAACATGTTTCAGTTATCACCTGCTCCCTGACAAACCCATTCTAATGACATTTTTGATACTTTCTCACCTTATAGAACTCTATCATCATCATTAGGTTTAATACCTGAACCCATTTCATTATTAACATTTATGCACTCTTAGTGTGTGAGTGTGTTAAGTTCCTGTCACAAAGGACCACTAGAACATCATCTATGGTATTGGCTTGCTGCAGTGGGTAAAAGAGGAAGATAGGCAAGGAGACAGGAGCTCGCTGACTGATCGATTATTCCAGCTGCTAAAATACTTGGTGTGCAGAACCCATGAGAAACAGCAGGTCGCGACCCTTAGACTTGCGCCACATAAGTGTCAATCTGGACTTGTGTAATCTCAAAGAGTTATTGCTTCCCTTGTTATCTGTACACCTAAAGAATGATGGCTTCCTTTGTTATCTGATAGCACATGCGCAGTACCGCACAACGTAGGCTATTATTTTGCCTTAAACTCATGCCCCCCCCCGAACAATGCAATGGGCTGATGCTCTGTGGTGCCTGGGACAGCCCGGTTGCTTCCTCCCAAGGTTCCTGGTGTCCCTCTTGCGGTTTGGGGATTTCAATGTAACAAACATCTAATGACCTTGCTCCAGAGTGGTGTCTACTACCTCTGCGTATTCCAAGTGTCAGTTAGTGCTGTTAACAGTTGCCAATACGGTGTGCGTGGGATCAGTGAAAGAGCATGACTAAGGCTCTATGCTGTCCATTTGTTGAGCCTAAGCAGAGGAAGAGGCAGCTGGATTGAAAGACAGAAGGTGTACTTCAGACAAGTGGTTCTGGTGCCATTTTTCTCCTCTGTATTGGTAAGATAAGAGAGTTGAGAAGATATGGGTTGCTCCCCATTTTGTTATTCATAGGCAGGGAATGACATTTATCTCTTAAAAGTTCCTCATTGTAAATCCAAATCTGCTTTCTTCCTGAAACAACCTGTAGTATTGTTCTGCTCTTATTATGGTAAATTATGGACTTGAGACACATTGAATCACGACAAGGCTCCTTCAAGCAGTTCTTCTATGTGCTAAAGAAATTAGTCCTTTGTCATGTAAAGCTTTTCTATGTGCCTATTTATTATACGTCCTATGTTAAGGTCCTGATAGGTTTGCAAGGAAGTGGGGAAACCTGCTGGCTGCTTCGTGATTTTTAAGTGCTATTTGTGGGGATGAAGACACGAACCTTGCGTATGGTGAAGCAAGATTATTTATTTCACATTTCGTCCTCTCTTGCATACCGGACCCTTATTATGTAAGAATACAGCTGTGTTTACTGATTACACTTGCTTTGCTACATTAATAAAAGCCGCGTTCTGCACTAAGATTATCTTCCCTCTCTCACGTCCTTGCCCTAGTTTCAATATCTGCATTCTGATGGCTCACGGGCACCTGTCCGTCTTGGCACTGACACGAGTCTTCATATTATGCGCGCTTTCCCAGGGCTTCTGGCACTTTGTTGCTCCTCCTAATCGTCTTCTGGTACACATCGCCCCCAACATCTCCCCCTTTTTGTTTTAACAAAACTGCATAGGCTTGTTGATTGAAGGCGCGATCTATCGTTCGTTGCACGTGCTGTAGAAGACAGGGAAACAGGCACAAACAGACTAAGATTATCAATAATATAATTAAGCCACTCTTCACAATGGTTAAAAACCACCTTGTGATCCCCCATCCTGAGAATACTCGTCCCAGCCAATCATTGTCGTCTAACCTCAACTTCGCTACGCTCTCTTTCAACCTCAGTATAGTGTCGTGAATTGGTTCCGAGTGATCTGACAAATTCATACAACACATTCCTTCCAAAATCTCACACCCGTGGCCATGCGCCAATAATAAAAAATCTATAGCTGCACGATTCTGCAATGTAGCATGTCTTATAGAATCAACATTGGTAAGCAGCCCTGACAGTGCCGTTGCAGTATTATTAGTCTGATTGGCAAGCCAACACCCTAATTTATTTAAGGCTGCTAAAGCATTTGCAGCAGCCACCCCAGGAGTAAAAATGGATGCCGTAATAATCTCTCCTGGGTTCCAGAAAGTAAGATAATCTCTACAATCTTTTTGAAAAAGATGTGTAGATCGTCTAGTGCGATTTTGTCGTTTTTGTAGAATCATTGTCGAATTGGGCAAATACATTCCCAATGTTCTTACGGTACACGGACCACCCGTGACGCGAGATGGGATTCCCTGCCAGGCACGATTGCTGCAGATCAAAAACACTCCTTGTGGTAATTTCAAAGGGTCGTTCCTGGATTTAGAAATGTTTGTACTAGTTACATTACACCATAAAGTTGTATTGCGATAAACAGCTAAAGTAGCATTAACAACAGTGATTCCCCTTTGAGAGGAATTTTGTCCTGTATAATTGAAATATATACATTGATCCATCTGCACAGAACCTAATAACTCTATTTCTTGTGGTTCCCCAGGTAACACCGGTAGGTAGGGCGTCCAACCATCCCAAACATCACCCCACCGACTACAGCCCGTTAGGGCGGCAGGGGTACCATTACAAACTTGATATACTTTTCCGTCTGTTGGAAGACCCACCAGACAAGTTTGAAAAGGGTTAGCAGCCGAAGCCACAGGCAGGCAAACAGTGTCCTGTCCTGTGGCATTGGCTATAGTTACCCAAAGATCAGGTCGTTCGGAGACAGAGGGCCACATCCCTTTGCCCACGTCCGTTGTTTCTCCAGACATAACACAAAAGCATATTATTGCAGGAAATAACATATTATTTCCCAGAACTACGCCACGACTTCTTCAGATTCTCCGCTACAAAATTGGCGTGGTACTTCATAGGGCTTAACACACCGAGCAGGGAACCAACGAGGCTGGGTACCTGTAGAAACACAAGCATAACCCCTCCCCCAAGTTATCAGAGAAAAAGGTCCTTTCCATTGGCCGGAGTCCAGATCACAGATCATAACTTGTGCCTGTCCTGAGGGAAGAAGATGTGAAAAAGAGTTAAGATGGGAGGCAACAGGGGTCTGCTCATCACGGACCCGATTCAAAAAGTTAAGGACATACAAGGCCTTTGCCACTCTCTCTTGAGGAGTCCCATACCCCTCGGTTTCCCCTTTTTGTTTAGAGAGCATCTGTTTCAAAGTACTATGGGCACGTTCAATTAAAGCTTGCCTGGTAGGGTTGTGTGGAATACCATTTAAATGTTGGATTCCCTAGGCTTGAAGAAAAGAACGAATTTTCACAGAGACATATGTGGGACCATTATCAGTCTTAATGGTATGAGGCACACCCGTAAAAGCAAAAGCTTGCGTCCAGTGAGCGCAGACACCCCAAGCGCGCTCTCTGCGATGAACACTGGCAAACAGTAAATTAGAATAGGTATCCAGAGAAACATGGACAAAGCAAAAAACACCAAAGTCCGGGATGTGAGTAATATCGGTCTGCCATTTGTTTTAATAGAATTGTTCGAGCTTCGGAATTATCCACTTGTCTTTCCAATGCAGTATGAAGGCGATTGACAAACTGCCTTTAGTTTTCAGTAGCACCCTGCTTGATCGTCTCAAATGACTTAGATCCTTTCCCATTTTCATCAGGGAGGTTTAACAATGCTCTTAATGCCTCTTCTTGACTTTGCGCCAGCGCCCCCCGGAGAATGCATAACTGCGCTGTATGTTCCCAATAGGGGCCTTCCCCCAAAAGTACCGCGGTGCCTACTCCATACAACGGATCTCCTGGCTGCCGATCCAAATTAGTCACAGCCGCTTGATCACAATTATTCCGCCATGCCTGCTGCCATAACATATACTGCGTGGGGGTCAACAAAAGCTGAGTCAGCGTACAACAGTCATTAGGTGTTAAAATCATATTATTAAAACCCGATTGTATCAAGCCCCATGCATAGGGAGAGGCAAGCCCAGAGCCTTTGATACTTTTTCAAAGTTCTTTTATTAAGACAAAAGGAAAACCTTCCCAAGTGGGGGCTTGACCTTCGCGCAGGAGGACAGGCATTGTGACGGCTTGAAGGCACTCAAGGTCTCCTTCCGCCAATGCCTGGGCTCGCGCTTCTTTCCATCGATCTACTGGAGGTACAGGCGTAACAACCGGCGTTGATATAACAGGTTCAGGAGTTTGCGGAGGAAATAGATCTGGTTCTTTCTTAGGGTCTACAGGGCCAGGATCCAATGGCTCCGCAGGTTCACTGCTCCGCATAGGAGGAGCAGAAGGCGTTTTAGCTGCCTTCTGCATACTTTCTTGGTGATTCTGATCTAATGCATTAAATACAAGTCACCAAGTAGTTAAGAAGGAAGGGGCGACGGGATCATCCGAGGCTGCAGCATGCCACAAACACACCCCAATGGTATCCCAAGTCCCCTTACTATATATATTACTCGTATTAGCTTCGTCAACATGCGCTGCAATCCAAATTGAAAGCTCCTTTTTCTTCCTTTACAGTTACTCGCCGTTTCTCTAAAAAACGCTGCATAACCTTGTACACAGATTTATATTCTGATGATACAGAATTCCCCATGTTCCCAGCTGCTTACCTTCCGTGAAGGTAATGGTAACAAATGCTGCGCAGCCTCTATCGAGTTCAGCTGGGCTCCCCACCGGATTTCACTCTTCAAGTCCCTGTTTGGGCACCATTTGTGGGGATGAAGACACGAACCTTGCGTATGGTGAAGCAAGATTATTTATTTCACATTTCGTCCTCTCTTGCATACCGGACCCTTATTATGTAAGAATACAGCTGTGTTTACTGATTACACTTGCTTTGCTACATTAATAAAAGCCGCGTTCTGCACTAAGATTATCTTCCCTCTCTCACGTCCTTGCCCTAGTTTCAATATCTGCATTCTGATGGCTCACGGGCACCTGTCCGTCTTGGCACTGACACGAGTCTTCATATTATGCGCGCTTTCCCAGGGCTTCTGGCACTGAGGGAATACTTTGTTGCTCCTCCTAATCGTCTTCTGGTACGCATCGCCCCCCCGACAGCAGAGCTGTCGAAGAGTTTGCATCAGTTTACTGTTGACTTGTGACCAACACTCAAGCAGTTATTTTACGTCTGCATGTTTTCTTAAGTAGCAGAAGGGGGATGAGCATTTATTTCAATAAAATGTTGAGTCTAAATCAGATTTTACAGTTTACTTTTTACTGATTGCCTCTCAACTTCAGAGAGTTATTACACCCGCAAATGGCTGTGTGGACAAAACATGCCAAACTGACCAAGTGCCAACATTTACACAGACAACCCACACATAAAATGAGGGACAAAAACAACCTCTTTAGTGACTTCTGAAGGGAGGGCAAAACCCTCTGCCCCAAATTGAGTCTGGAGGACGTGGGGACATGGCTGCCCATTTGGCCCCGGTGCCAAGCGGCTCGGCCGCCCGCGTGTTGACACGCACACCGCAGCCCGGCGGAGGGTGAGGCGAGGGAGCAGCGCCGGATTGTCCCTCCTGGTGTGACGCCTCACGCGCCGGGCCCCTCACCGAAAGGACAAGGTGGCCATTTGAGGTCGGGGGTGAGCAGATAGGGGGCTTGGGCTCGCTGAGCTCACTCAGCTTGCGCTGAGCGGGGCAGGACGCCCCTAAGGCGGGATGTGTGGCTCGGGGCGGGGTGGGGGGATGGGGTGAGGGGTGGCAGAAGGCCCCAGGGGAGGTGGGTAGCCCTAGGGCCGCCCAGGGGTGCGAAGGCGGGAAGGGCCGCGCCAACCGTCCGCGCAGGGGGCGGGGCCTGGCGAGCGGGTCCGTTGGGGTTCGGCGGGGGCGGGAGAAGCGCTCGGCGCACGTAGCCCGGCAGGGGGCGGGGCCGAGGGGGCGGGGCGCTGTGGCGAGGCGCGGCGGCGGCGGCGGCGGGGCCGAGACCGCGGGCCGGGCGGGCGGGAGGGGGCGGGGCCCCGTGGTGTGGTGGGAGGGGGGAAAGGGAGGCGGGGCGGTGGCGCGGGAGGGGAGGGGGCGGGGCCTGGGCGGCCGTTGGCCATGTTGCGCGGCGGGTGCAGCCCTCGCCCGGGTTAGGAACACAAACAGCGCGGCCCGCGCTCGGGGGCGGGGGTCGGCGCGGCGCCGCGGGCGGGCGGACGGGTGGGCAGGCAGGGAGGCAGCGGCAGCGAGGGCAGCGGGGCCGCCCCGCCTCCCCTCAGCGCTCCGGCGGCGGCTGGTGCAGGACAATGGAAGAGGCGGCGGTGGCGGCGGCGGCAGCAGCAGCGGTGGTGGTGGCGGCGGCGGCGGCGGCGGCGCCCTGCCCGGCGGATCGGGCGGCGGCGCTGAGCGGGGAGAACGAGGCCGAGAGCCGGCAGGGCCCGGCGGAGCGCGGGGGCGAGGCGGCCCCGCTCAACCTGTTGGACACTTGCGGCGTGTGCGGCCAGCCCATCCAGAGCCGGCGGCCCAAGCTGCTGCCCTGCCTCCACTCCGTCTGCCTCCGCTGCCTGCCGCAGCCCGACCGCTACCTCATGCTGCCCCCCGCCATCCCCTCCCCGGCCGCCGGCGTCCCCAAGGAGCCGCCGCCCGCGCCCCCTTCCTCGCCGGGCTCGTCGCCCGCCTCGCCGCTGCGCTGCACGCCCGGTAAGTGGCCCATCTGCCCTCGCCCCCGGCCTCGCGGGGGTTAGCGCCTCGCGACAGGGCGAGGCGCTGTCGCGACGGGAGTTTGGGCAGCGCGGGGCGGGGGGGAAGGGCGGGGTGGCGGGCGCGGGCAGGTGCCGGGGCGCGGAGGGCTCCGCGGGGGGCTTTGTGCCCAGCCTTCCCCCCCCCCCCGCGGCGCCAGTGGGGGCGCTTGGGATTTTGATTTTTTTTTTTCTTTTTAATTTTTGTGTTTAAATCTCCCTCTTCGCTCGGGAAAGCGATATATCTGCACTTCCTCAGGACCTCGCTGTGTGGGTGGAGGGGAGCGGCGGCCGGGCTCCCCGCCCCCCGCAGCGCGGGACCGTTGTGGGGCGCCGCTACCCCCCCCCCCCACCGCCCCCGCGGGGGCTTCTGCGTGCTGGAGGGATTTCCTTCGCCCCGTTTCCGAGAGAAAAAAAAAATCTTAATACGGGATGCTGTGGGGAGCGCAGAGCAGAAGAACGTACCGGTTGATAGCCAGGATCCTAACCGACTTTTTGAGTAATGTTTCTGGGCTGGTAATTTGGGAGGATGGTGCCGCAGAGGTCAGCGAGAGGGACGCCCTGCAGGTGTCATCCCTTTTTACAGGGGGCTTAGCCGGAGGGAGGGTTCAAACACTTAGACGGTAGGAAGCAGGAGCGAGCGTTAACACTTGACACTGTCCACGTGATTGGTAGACTGGGTAGAGCTGGTAATGCATTTATTTACAAGTTGCTTAACTGTCACTTTGAAAGGAGAACGCCTTGAGGAAGTTTTGGAGAGCACGTGTTCTGAAGCAGTGGCTTGAGTGGATGTATTTAAAAAGCATTTTGCTGTAGAGGATATCTATGGTAAACTACTGCAAGCTGAAGTTACTTTTGTGATGTTCCCTTCTAGCTGTCTTTGATTTAGCGAGTTGCTTTATTTTGTTGAGTGCAAGTTCGTCTTGGAAGAACGTGCAAGCAAGTATCCTCTAGCAGAAATGGGTGAAGATCCTGGAGTTTTTTGCATGGAAAAGAGAAGTGATTCAAATCGAGCTTCTCCTTAGGAATTCATGGATAGTGGTAGTTTGCTTACAGGGAAGTATAGTGGGAGGGTCAAGGGAGAAATCAAACATGAAGAGAACAGTAACTCCCGATAAGTTATCCTTGGGTGAGTGTTGGCCGTTGTCCTTTGGGCATATTTCAGAACTGCAGATTGGAAGCTTTTCCCATGCTGCCAGTAGTTCTGCCCAGAAGGACCACAACTTGAACGTGCAAAAGTTATTTAGCTAGCTTACAACCATTGCGATTCATAGAGGTATACCTTGAGAGAAAGGAGTCTTTGAGACAATTGGGAGAGACAACTTGCTTCAGAGTATCTGAGATCGGGCCTGGTTAGTTTTTTATTAGCCTGATATGCTGAGCCTCTTTATCTACATGGATGTCTGTGTTGTGTAGGAATTTTTTTGTTTGTTTTAAATAATACTTCTCAATAGTCTTTAATATTAGTATGCAGTTCGTGTAGTAGTCAAACTGCCTAGCCAGAGATTCCAGAATGGGAAAATCTGTAAGACCCAAACCCAGTGCATTTAAACTTGGCTGGCATGTGAGGTGTATTGCTCATGGTAAGTCTAGGAGTAAAAGAATTGTGAAATCCTGCTTAAGAAGAACTGAAAAGCACAAAGTGTGGTCGATGATAGGATATTTGAAGATGAAATGCTTGGAAATGAGAAAGAGGGCAGAGAAGCAGCTAGCTGCTGTTGTGATGTAGGCTCAGAGATCATATAATCACTTTCTCATGAGTTTTGAGTCATAAAGGGCATAGCTCAATTCACAGATGTCCTGTTTATATATAGCAGAACTAGAGGTCTGTAGCTGGGGTAAGAAACAAGATCCATTGTAAGAAGAAAAGGTTGGTGTTGTTCAAAGATCTAGTGAAGAGAGGACAAATGGTAGAGATGGCGGGGGAGACGGAGAAAAATAGAACTACCAATTTACTATTGCCACCTCGCTCATTATTCTGTCTATATGAGTTGGAACAGTGGGAATGAATAATACAGTGTATGTACTTCCGTGTTCTACAAATTTACAGATGTAACATGTTCAGTGACGTTATTTTTACCCTATCATCATCTTTTGCTAGTTACTTGCATGCTTCCATGCTATTTTTCATCCTCCAGTAGAAAGGAGGAACTTCTATTGAACTCACACTCTCCTTGACAGATTACTTAGGTCTTCTGCTGTCACTGTTTTGGTCTTGTTGAAATGGCAATGGATTGTATGCTAGCTAACTAAAGTTTGACTTGATAATGTGCACTAGCTGTTTTGTTTTCCAACTGATATCAAACAGTTGTAAACTCAGTTTAGGATTTAAGAAATGGTGTCACTGTTTACAACTGATTATACTGAGGAGAAATGTGTTACGATGGGAGGAGTTCCTAAATTCTCAGAAAGCAGGAGGGACAAAACAGTGCAAAACTGTCATCTCTTCTGGTAATGTGCTGTGTGAGGTATTTGAAGAACAAACTGGAGGAATAAACCAAAGAACATAGGCTTAGAAAGTTGGACAGTGAATGCATCTCATGATGTAAATTATAAAATACTGTAACACTAAGTAAGGGACACAATAGAATAATAAACTTGGAAGTGCTCCTGAAAGATAAGCAGAAAGACTCCTTATGCATGTGCACTGAACAGTAACATGATGTGCAAAAATAAGCCTGAAGAAAGATTGGTAGAAGAGAAGAAAAGGAGTCTGTCTTGAACAAAATAAAAGATAGGGTTTGACAAGCTCTTCAGTGAACCAGCCTTGAAATGGACCGTTGTGCTGTGCTAATATCCTAATTGGTTGAAAAACAGGTAGCCAAAGAGAAACCAAGTAGATGAGTATAATCTAGATATGTGATGTTTTATTAATTTGCTTTTCGTCTTCAGTAATCCTTTTCATTACTAGAATAGTATGCATTTTAAGCTTATCTGCACATTTGAAGTGGACTTGGGTGAAGGTTGGCTCTGTTCCTTTAAAGATAATGCCAACTAATAAAGGAGCGCTGTCTTTCAAACTTAAGAAATCCAAAATGAGTTAGGAATTCTAGTGTTACTCACTTGAACGCAAAGTTCAGCATGGGTAATGGCAGTGACATATGTCAAGACATGAGAAGGAGATTCCTGTGGTAGGTGTTAATCAGCCTTCCTCTTGCAAAGGGTTGCTGATGGTGAGGCCATCTGCGACACAGATATGCTCCATCCTGTCACATGCATTCATTTCTGAAGTGAAATAGTAATTTCTACAGGAAAGAAAGCTTGGAGAGTTTCTGATCTCTCTACCACTTCTGAAGTTTAAGATGTTGAAGAATTGGCTGTGTCTGACTTGAATTCTAATAGCACTGGAGAACTCACTGCTTGATTTCTGAAGGTCCAGTGGTAACTTACTTCATGTGGTTGATGTTTTTGTTGTTGCATTGCCAAATAAATGGTTGCCAGGCACAGAGCCCTATGAACTATGGGGAATGCAGCAAGAGTGGGTCTGTAAATGTAGTAGCTTGTGAGCAAGTGTTGCAGTACGTTACCTACAGATGGTGCTACTAAAGATCTTGGCTAATTTCATGAGTGTTTTTTCTTTTGTTTCTCAAATCACCATTCTTTGCTATTTGACGTGCAAGTTCTGACTAGGGAGTACAGGAAAGTAGTTATTAGAAATCTGCGCTTTACTTAAATCTATGCCAGGTGGTACTTCAGTCATTGGTTGATTAGTAGTCTATACTTTAATTAAAGGACAGTGCGCATAATGGAGGGAGTATCTGAACACTGCAGTACTTTTGCTGAATTTTTAAATGTGAAAGAGACATATGGCCACCACAAAGTTATAAACTGAGATTATATTCCTTTTCAAAACTACTTCTTTTGCTTCAAGTTGTAAACATCCTTGTTTCTTTATTGTCAACCTATGCACAGAATAGTAACAATTTTTCTGAGTTGGGGAGTCACATGGGGAAAAACTTGTGAATTGAAATGCATAGCAAAACTATGTGCAGTTATGCTGATTAAATCTTATTAGTGTCAATACTAGAAGTAATAGACTTTTGTGTTTTAATCTGTAGACAAGCCTACTTGCAAACAAATCTGTATGAAGTTGTTAAAAGCATGTAAGTTTTGGACACTCCCAGGATATAAATTCTTGGGGAGTGTCCAGACTAACGACTCAAATATGTTCAATACTTGCTGTTAATTAAGGAGTAGATACTTCAGAGTTACCAAACAAGGATTTCAGTGTTGTTCGTGTTTCATATTTCAGCTGATTAATGCCCAGAAATATTTGTTTACCAACATAAGTTGGAGCTCCACAAGGCATGGAATGAAGACCTAACCCTTGATCTCCCTTCCTCATGTATGCAGATGGCATCTGTTTTTTGGTTTTTGTTGTTGCTGTTACTTCCCACGCTCAGTCTTCATCCTGATAGCTTTAAACTCTTTTATACAGTTATCTGATCTTGGCATCTGTCATCATCTGGACTTTTTGATGTCATCACTTATTTTGATCTAGAAAATACAGCTTTTGAAATAACTTTCAGTCTTCCTATTGCTCTATATGAAACATTCTTTTCCCCCTCTTTTGGTTGACAGTGGTTGAGCTCCTTATTAATGAGTTGGAAGGACATACTAGGTTTGTTCAAACTTCCTTATGGTGGTAATCTATTTTCTCTTCCAGGTCTTTCTAGTCTGAGAAGACTTGAGATTTTATGATCTCTCTACATGCATAGTTATTTCCACTTCATCTTGTATATTATCACTTGCTTAGAATGAATTCTTTCCACCTTTGGTACTACAAGGAGTCTGTATTATATATACATACACACACATATATCCTTGCACTTGTGCATCCTTTCACTTGTGTTATTTCTGCTGTGGTGCCTTTAAGAAATGAGTTGTTTTTATCAACGTGTGCAGCTACGTGATGCTGAAAGAAGTTGCGGTTGTGCTTGCTCCAATGCATGCTTAATATAAATGTGTAATATATGGTTAATACCTTACATATGTTGATGGAATAGTATTTCCAGGGTAGGTCCGATGCACTTTCTATTGGTGAAAGAAGCAAGAATATAAAAAGTGGGAGATTAATGTTTCTAATAATAGCTTCAACTTTTCAGACTTCTGTTAAAACCATTGTAGTGGTACAGCCAGGTTCATTTGAATTGGAAGGCCTTTCTTTTTAAGGCCGTAGAAGTTACTAAATAATCAAATAGGTGACCTCTTGTGGGAAAATTTGTGTGGCTTTTTTTTTTAGCAAAAGTGTGAATCTTCAGAGGCCAACCTTCTAACCTTGTTGCAATGCAAAAGCAGCTTACAGTGTCTCTGGTAAACAACTAGTAATTTCACCTTATGCTATGGAACTTCTTTCTGTTGTTAACAAAAAAAATGTATACTGCTCTAAAAAAGTTCTCAGATAAAATGTTTATCTAGTTGAAAGTACATTGATGTTTTTAATGCATATGATAAAAGTACCTCTTTAGACACGTACTTGTCAAAAGAGCAAGGGGAAATAACTTAATGGAGCGCATGTTCATGTAGAGGCAAGTAGAGGAGGGAATGTGTTCTTCCTGAGCTAGCTCATTCATTGGAAATGTCTTGAGGAGCTAGTAGGCCAAGCAGCAGACTTTTAGGCTGGCCTGTTAAGTTCAGTGAATGCTACCAAGTGACAGTGTTCACTTAACTTTACTATTAAAGTAAGTTCACTTAACTTTATTAAAGTTAAGAAAGCATTTCAGTTATTACTCTTGATTCTGAATGCAGTATTGTAGAAAGAAGCTGCTCTTTTGTGCAGGAAAAGTTTTATGCTAGGGTTGCGTGCATTTGCGTTAAAATGCTGCGGATGGAATTTCCACGTTATTTAGTGGAATTTCCTAGTGATAGTAAACTTGTGAAGTTAATATTTTACTTGTGATAGTTAATCTAAAAATGAGGCAGGGGAAAACCAAAAAATCATTTAGTTTTAAGGTGAATTGTAAAGTGTTGGTAGTTTGGTGCAAGTAACTGGCTATATGTGTTAAGTCTTTTAGAAGTCTAAATTTACAATTTTAGAACTAATAGATTTTAGAATAAGATAAAATGCTTAAATAATACAGTAGCTTTGCTTGACTTGCCAGGATTAATATGCTGGTCATGCAAGGTTCTTCAGGTAAATATGGCCTTGTTGCTTCTGTGTTAGAACTATGCAGATAATCCAGCAGAACTGTGAATAATAGCAAAGTCTCCTGCTGGAAAAGGATGACTGCATTTGTTATGTTAAAGACTTAGCTACTTTGCAATTAATACCAGTAGAGGTAGAAATGTAGAATTGTAGTAACTACTTTAATTCTATCTACTAGTATAATAAGAGGGATGTGACAGCATAGCTGGTGCTTCATGTAAAAATACAGAACCGGGGGAAAAAACAACCAAAAGATGGCATTCCTGAGATCAGTTGCATGAAAAGGCAGCTCTCTACATT
This sequence comes from Struthio camelus, assembly GCF_040807025.1. NCBI lineage: Eukaryota > Metazoa > Chordata > Aves > Struthioniformes > Struthionidae > Struthio > Struthio camelus. The sequence goes on along the minus strand of NC_090942.1, from coordinate 64,642,518 downwards.
GGCTATGTTCACCATTTTTTTTTTTTCTTTGTACGATTTGGGTGAGTGAAACTGGGTTGAGTGGTTTGGCAGCAACTATTATTGCTTTATTTGAATGAATAGGGAGTTGTTATAGCCTCCTTGATTTTTAGCTTGAGCAAATGACAAAAGTCATTTTTGCCTGCTTGGTTCATTCCTGTTATTGTTCCTTGGAGTAGTTTTCTGTTGGTGCTTTCCATACAAGGGTACTTGTAAACAGAATATTTACTTTCTTTTAATTTTTAATGGATTTATTACTACTTATTTAACTTTTATCTGCTATAATAGTTTAAAGATTCTTTTTTTTAGTCTTCAGTGGATTTAAAGATCATGTTTTTGTAGAAAAAATTCAGTGATGGTGTTAAAATTTACTACAACAATTAGGTAGCTGTGGAATCATTTACTGTTTAAACTATGAATGTGCAGCTCAAATAGACTTTGGAGACCTCAATGTCATATTTGAACTGAGGCTAAATTTCTACCTATATAAATTTTTCTAATGACCAGAGGTTATATATGAAAACATAAATGTTAGCCACCAAAGTATGAAACTGAGAAGTTCACACTGGACTCCTCTCTGAGCTGGATATCATGGTAACTTCCTTGCAAAGAAGAAACAGTTGTGTGAAGTAACTAAGAAAATTACACTAAATTAAACAGGGAATGGCCTTATAAAGTTGGGTATGAAACAACAGAAGGTCTAGCAAAAAGATGTTCGTGGTTACTTGATACTGTTTCTTCAATTTTTCAAATACTTATCTGAAGCTTTTATATGGGGAAAATTGACTCTGATCTTGCATGCATCATTAAATTATGAGCGTGTGTGATGCTAAACAAGCTTTCTGGTTATTTTTGAGGTGTGTCAGTGGGCTGCGGGGGGGGGGGGAAGACAATAAGCAAGACTCGGTTGTTTTGAACAACATTCGTGTGTTTGAGAGTCCTTGTTTCTCAAGTGTGTTTGGGTCATAGACACATTCTCATTTTAATGAAGAAATCTGCAGCTCCAGCACTAAACTTTCTGTAAGCTGGAGTATGTAGACAAGAGAATTGAGTCACTTGCTTTCTGACTGCAGAAAGATTCCTGCTTCTGATTTTAAGAAGTTGCCTGGGGCAACTCTTTTTTTTTTAGGGTTGATTTTTCCCTTTCTACTTTAATATCCCACAGGTGTATACAGCACAATTTGAAAAAAAATGGAACTGTAGTTGAAATACCATTTGAGATGAAATGTTTACCGAATTTGAGAAGTGACTATATTTTCCTAGTGAGCTGAAAGATCTGTCTGTACTGTACAGTCAGAAAGAAATGGCACTTTTTTAATGCAAGTGCTGACTTGAAAAAGCCCTATGTATTTTCTAGGATATGTATACTTGAGTTCAAAAAGTGTATAAAGACTTAACAAAAGTTCACTTTGTGCCCTTCGTTCATTTCTAGGCATCTGTAATAGGGTCACTACATGGTTGAGAGTATACGGACTTGAAGTGTGCTAAACTAAGACTATGAGCCAGCATAACAGAGGCTCCTGTACACTTATGCTGCATCTGAACTTGCTGTAGGGGGATACTTGGAAGAGTGATGCTAGTTAAAGGAGGGTCCGCTGGCAGTTGTGCAGGGAATGAGCAGGTAGGAAAAAAGGAAGACATTGAGCTGCAGTGCTCTGTTAAGACGGGAGAATAGACACTTTAGAGTGGGAGCAGGTTTCTAATTTTAAATGCAAGGTACAGTGCCTTGGTAAAACAGCCCAGCGACAACAGGCCCATTACTGGCAATGACTACTGCATGAGATTAGCCTGAACAACAAAAGCGTGAATTGATGTATTTTTTTTCTTCAGCGTGGACTGTTTTAAAGTTAGTAAACCACTTGCTAAAGTAATTTAAGAGCGTAAATTGTCTGTCCTGCTAGTCAGTTGTTTTAAAGAGAAGTGGAAGTAGTTTTAAATCATCTTTGACTTTTGGAAAACTTCTCTGACTTGCAACTGTTGAAACAACAGTTTTCAAGTAAAAGTTGAAATTCATAGCAGTGCCCAAAGGGATAAACTAGGCTAGCAGGCAAGCAACCGAGAAAGATAGTCTGTCTAGCAGACAAGCTTTATTGGGTGGATATAGAGCTATGCAAAAGTAAGTAGTGATATGTAGTCCCTCTTGAGAGGACCTCACTATTATGTTGTCTAGATGTCCTGGGAATCTCGGGACCTTGGAACTGACCTACTTGTCAGGGTTAGATTTAGCTCTTCTGAGTGTTTACAGATGCTCAGTTCTGGTTCCTGTTTAAAATTTCTTTTTTCAATCTTTCAGGCTGGTAGACCCTTTGCTTGCTGAAGCAGTTCGTTTTTATCACTCGATTGTTCCATTCTTTACCTCCTTTAGTTTTGTTTAGGGTGTCTTTCATCCCACAGTAGCAGCTACTGTCCTCATTTACTTTGCTTTGGGTTCAGCCATATGTTGCCTCTAGACTTCTGTGTGTACTATAATGGACATGAATAGCAGGATTTTGGTGGCAGGGGCCTGCAGGGATGCCCCGTGTGGGAGGAGGTCATAAACTGCCTTATGCTGGTCACAGCCCTTTCCAGATGGCTCTGAAAGGGATGAAAACATCACACACCAAAACCTCAACCAGTCAGAGGTGCATATGGCACCTCTGTTCAAACATATTTAAGAAAGGGAGGTAGCTGCTCAGGGTAGGAGACCCAGGGGGAGACATGAGGGTGCAAAAAAGGAAAGATGTGAGGAGAGATAGGAAGAGAGATGTGAGGACACAGTGAAGGCACAAAAAAGGAGATGTGAGAGGAGGCACAGGGGGACACACAAAAGAGGGGATACGTGGGAAGAAATGTAAAGAGACTTTTAGAGAAACAAAATGGAGGAGGCATGTGAAAGGGGACAGAGCTGGAGATGTGCTTTTGGAAGGAGGTGCTCCATACCAGAGCAGGTATGCTTCTGAAGGACTGCAGCCTGTAGATAAGCCATGCTGGGGCAGGTTCACCCCCAAAGAGACTGCAGCCTGTGAAGGAACCCACAGCAGAGCAGGGCTACTCCCAAAGGGACTGCAGCCTGTGGAGGATCCACACCTGGGCAGGTATATCCCTGAAGGTGCTACAGCCAGTGAAGGAACACATGCTGGAACAGAGGAAAGGAATAAGAAGCCAAGAAGCAGCAAAATAAGAGTAGGAAGCAGGGAGTGGCAGAAAGAAACCACTCTTAACTTCCTGCACTGCCTGTCACCTCACCAAAGGGACTGGAAGGGACTGAGCGTAACATGCAGTGAAAACGAGAGGAGTTGAGTCTAGGAAAGGAGGAGAGCTGTGGGAGTGAGGAAAGGGGACAAAAGGTTTCCCCGAAGTTTTAATTGTTTGTCATCTTTGTTTCTCAATACCCATGCCAATTAAATTTTTAATGACTGATAATAAATTTAAGTGAAATGTCCTGGGCTGAGACGCTTTTGCCCATGACACACATCAGCTACAGACTGTTCTTTCAATGGCTTGCAGTGAAATGGGACTTTCGGGGTGTAACCCACTGGATTCCAGTACTAATAAATCCTTCTTTGAAATTCCCAAAATAAACTAAAGTATCAAAGTATTCTAAATTAAGTGATAAAATGGAGCTCATCAAGATAGCTTCTTCAAGTTTTCCTCAGTTCCTTCTCTGTGCTGGAAACTCAAGTAGATTCACTCAAGTGGATTCGGAGCTCAAACTTTAAATCTTGCCTCAGTGTCATCTCAAAAGACATGTGTAGGATTCTTTTCTGGGATAAGCATAGGTGCAGGCTGCCTCTCATGATCTATGTGAATGTGAAAGCCTACAGATGGTAGGAGCCCTTATGTAGCAGGGTTTCCATGAGTGATGCTGAATTCAGAAGACCTGGCACTCACCTATATCATAACAGCCTAAGTCTAAGATGTCTAGTACAGCAGTTAGCAAACAAGGTAGCTCTATACCACCTCCCAACCAAGAGTGCGGTAAGGAAGTATTCCTGAAATTCATCTTGACAAGCTTCTGATAGCTCCAGTCTTTAATATTACATTCCAAGCTATAAAATAGAATGGTTGCTCCCTGCTTCATGGCAAAAAGGGGATTTGGTGTCATTAAAAGTCTTCAGATGGGCTTGGGATGGAATGTATGGGAAGGTCTGTGGTCTTCCCACATCTTCTAGTGGTAAAGATCAAATAAAAAATAGCATTACGACCTTGTTTTACGTTTGTCGTCTTTTGTATATGTGTATCATAAGTGTGACCTGTACAAGAGTTGTTCTGATAGGTCAGTAAATTAGCTTTTGTTGAGCAGCATATGCTGCTGGGATTGGCACCATCAGCGAAGTGTGTGCATCCTGATGGGCTTTGGTAGTAAAGAGCTGATTCAACTGCAGGTTGGCAGATAGTCCCCTGTTGCCTCCATCTGCTTAGAAATGGTTTTATAACCAGGGCTGGATACAGGAGCTTGCACCCAAAGCCAGAGTTTATGGTAGCTCATATGTTCTAGATTAGTATCACTGCTATTATATGTTTATACTCTGAAAAGGGCCAGAGATTTCTTCTCAGAATAATTATTCTAGCAGCTATTTTGGCAAAAAGGAGATGGCCTTATAAATGGGCTTCCCAGATATTTTGAACTGACTGTCTGTTCCTTCCAGTCCACCCTTTGTGCAACAGCTGAACATAGTCTGGATTCTTAAAGGAGCTAAATGCTAATCCTGCCTCCTTTATAAGTCCATTTAGCAAGCCATTATTATATTCTGTTCCACTCTGATTGTATTTTTTGTCTTTTTTTCCTCTCCAGTTCCACTGGAATGAGATTAGATTTATCAAGGTGTTTCTCTGCTGCCTTTACAATGCTTTAAATTATTGAGAATAAATGCTATGAGCTGTAGGATGTCTGACTTCAAACCTTTATCACAGTAGTTGTTGTTCTGCTGTACAATCAAAGTTTTTTTTATTTGTCATTATGTCAGTCAAGTATGTTAAGAATAAAGAAGCTGAGATAAAGCTACATTCTTAGTTCAGTCTCAAAGTGGTAGTGGAAGCAAGTGTCATGTTCCTAGAGCTTTATTATCTAAAATAATACAGGATTGATCCTTACAGGGCTGATCCTTTCAGGCAGTATGGCACAAGAAGGTGGAAACAGGTCAGATGAATGGTATTTAACGAAGACCCGTTTTGGTAAGAAGATTCATTTCCCTAGGCTCTCTTGTTAGTGCAGAGAGTGCCCTGCTGTGGGAGTCACTTTAGAGGAGCTCTTCTCTGGTTTTGGGACGATAGAGGTAAGCACGTGAAGACTGCATTCCCTTAGCAGATGTTGGCAGATGAGAACATCCATAGGGACTGGTCAAGGTTCATTGTTCATTGTATCTGCTTCCGATCACAGGAAGAAATGCCCTGGCCAAACATCAGGAGGTGTGACTGCTGCCTCTGGAACCTGCTGGTTTATGAGCGCTGTAGAGCAGTTACTTGAATCCACAGTAATTCTTATTTTATTGATCAGCATCTCTTTCTTACAGAAGGCATACTTCTAACCAGTTGCATTCAGCAATTTTCATATTAATGCATACTCAGTAAAAGGAACCATGTTTCTTTCTTACGCTGGTTCTTGGAGGTTTTGTAGTCTGCATGGATCTCATGATACATGTACTGCTCTAACCTCCTGGTGTTTGTTATGAGGGAACTGAGGAAATCTTATCTGTTTGCTTTTTGTACTCTTGAAGCAGCCCTGTGGAGCTCTGGGCATAGGTAACAGAGGAGTTAGCTTAAAGTAAGCCTTTGTTCCTTTACATCTAATACGAGCGTACAGTGTTCATATTTGCAGATAACTTGGAGGCTGTTCTCCTCCCTAGTTACTATTTTTTAGAATATTGGAGGGATTCTTGTCATTTAGCTGGATGCCCAATAGTGGATGGGAATGTGAGTCAAGTTGGTATAGGTATTGGAATAACTTAGCAGCGTAGCAAAAGACACAATTTTTTGTCTAGGATTATTATAAATATTATCACTGTCACTCAGATATAGCTTTTGTATTAGTTTTGTGTCGTTAGATGTGCTTAATGCTTTCAGACAATCATAATCTGCAATACTGAGGTTCTATAATACGTTGTGTGTTTTAAGTTTAGTTTTATGTTACAGTATTTGCAAAATAGTAACTGTGTAATAGGTGACTTAATATATAGCAATTGGCTGTTTCTTTATAGTAGATTCAAATATTAATCTCTAGATCTCTTCTAATATGTAGATTACACTGCAGTTCAGTTGCCTTTCATTGCAAGCTTTTAAACTCTATAAACAATTAAGTGTTGAATAAAGTTGTGATACAGGTTTCTGTACCTGTTCAGCATGTCAGTTCTACAGTTGGCCCAAGATATTACAATAATGTATCTAAACTAGGAAGCTGCTAGTAGCTTCTTCATTGGTTTGCATTGGGTACAGATATTTTTTAATTGGTCCCATCTCATGTTGTATAAGATGCTTTCTAAGTGTAAATGAAGTCAATATGTTAGTGCCGGAACTTGAAGTAATGCAGAGGATTAGCTTCTGATTCTTATAATGAATATCTGGAAGGAGTTCTTTCTCATGCATACAAATTGAAAATTGCGTTTACTTTCCTGTCTGTTCCTCAAGGAAGGGTTTTTCAAAAATCTTCAGTACTGCTACGGTTAAGCATTGCTGAAGAGTATCCTGGGGGAAATTGCTGCTTGACAGAACTAGGAAAACATAGCAGTGTTCACTAAATTGTACCGGGGCTGTTGTACAGTTCAGTGGTATCCTTAAATTCATAGCATCTGGCTTTGGGATGTTACAGCTCTATTTACAGCAGTTGAGGAATCTGTATATTGCGATTTTCCTGAATTGCAGAGTCCCCACGGTTTTCTTGCTTGCTTATTTCTTTTTGCTAGCCATATCTGGCCTTTAAAAAAAAAAAAATTACCATTGCGACTATTTTATGTTACATTCAATCAGCCTTTGTGTTTTTGAGTATCACAGAGGTCAGCTTCCAGTCAGGGGCAGGGGCCACAGCAAGAATTTGTTCCAATTCACTGTACCTGAAACAAAAAGCAAATGAGGACAGATACTTATTTTTCAGTGGTATCTGCTTCTCTAGTTATTCCAAAAGCTTCCACAGTTAGTGACATAACAGATACAACCTTAACTTTTGCCAGAACCAGGTTTTCAATGGCTATTATTCCTACTACAATCTCTTTTTACCGTGATTTATTGGTAGAAGGCTGGTCTGAAATATTGTGGTATCACCAATTCTTAGGGAACTTAGGTTCTATTTTGTAAAACACATACGCCAAAGCCCATCATGTCTTTCCTTGCAACAGCCAAAGAAAGGCTAAGCTGTGAGCACCATATTGATGCTCTTGGAAATGTGTATGGTATATTGTTACTCTTTCCCGTTTCTTAGCTGTGTGCTCAGCCCCTGGCCAAAAATGTAGAGACTTGTTCCCTCTTCTGCCCAGGCATCTTGGGCTGGAGACTTATATTAGTAAAAGTCCCTCTCACTTAGAAGTGTGTGTTTAAATTTTCCTGGAAGGATTCAAACTGGAAAAGCAGATATGCCAATATTAGGAAATGGAAGAATGACAGAGCAAGCAAGGAGGAACCTCAACATCTGTTTTGAAGCTATTTCACAAAATTAGCTAGTTTCTTGACCAGATAACAACAGTTGAAATGTTGTATTATCAAATATTATTGTGTAGAACTGTAATTTATTAATGGAGAAAGCAAGATCTTTTCTGCAGTCCCACTTGAAACCACAGATGAATGTCTATCTGAAATAACAATGACTGTTTCTGGATGGAAGTGCATTTCTTTGGCATTGGCTGTTGGCTGAAGAAATCTATCTTTGCCTTTGTGAGAGGACAAGTAGTTCACACACAAGTCTAAGCTGTTGATGAGCAGTCAAAAACATGAATGAAAGTAGCAGACCTGCACTGAGTGCCAGGACTGCTTGTATAGTGCACATGGCAGTTTTGAAAAACTTCAGACTTGATCCATCATGAAAATACTGATATTTGCAAAGACCCATTGTCATAAAACTACTGGCCCAGATCATGATGTAGGCACACATGCTAAAAACCAAGCATAATTACTATGGCAAGCATTCCCAGGTCTGCAGAGCCACCCTGCAGGAGGGAACCGCTGCCAGAGGAAGCAGAGCTTTCACGTCAGCAGTGAAGGTATGGCGGTTAGAGCACGCTCCTGAAAAAACTACTTCATCTCTTAGTGAACACCTGAAAGGAATCACACTTACTAGTCTGATATGGAGAGGCACTTTTGTTTTAATTTTAGTGGGGCTTTTTTTTTTTTTAAAAAAAAGCATTCTGGCACCTAGTGTCAGGATAGAGTTCTGTGCCATGGATTGCTAGTCTTATCCTTCTGACAGACAGAGTGGGTACCGCAAGCAGGGGGTGTCTTCCACACCTTGTACTGGCTAAACCCATCAGTTTAGGCATCCCATTTGCAATTACTCAGAAAAAATGTCATGTAAAATTTCTGGGATTTTTTGGTCTTTTCAATTGGAAGAATTGGAGCCTTTTGAAGCCAGCCATACAGCTACAGTACTGGCAAAACTGCTGCTGGTAAGTATTATGCCCAGAGTATAAAAGTAAGACTAGAAGGCATTATCTTGGTTATTTGAACCCTATTATAAATAATACTACATATGCAGTTATTTGTGGTGTGTAATCCCTTTATCCCTTTCTCGAACTTGCCAATCTCTGCTTTTTGGTCTTTGCTTCTCCTGTTTATTCTGCAAACCATGGTCAGGGTATTAGAAAGCCTTAGTCTTCTAGTATTAGGAAATGTTTCTCTCATTTTTTGTCTGAACTTGAGCAGAGGTCTGTAAAGTAAGCACGGTTACTTTAGTCCTCTGCTCATAAGCTGATTTTGACCTTGATATATTCAATGGAAGTAGTTGTACTGAATATCAGCCTCTGTTTTTGTTAGATTAGCCAAGTCAAGCTCTCCTGGCTGCCTCGCATATCAAACTTTCGGTACTGTTTGCATTATAGATTTATCTGTCTTTACCATCACTGCTAGTGCTTTACAGTATGTCCTGGGATCACGTTCACATTTTTTGTGGCTGGCTGGACAAGAGGCAACCTTGTGTTTAGTCATGGCATCTTCAATAAAGAGTGTTTTCATTTAAGAAACTATTAGAATAATATGTAACACCTTTGCTTAGAGAACTGTAGCAGTTTAATAGCTATACCAGAATACAATATTGATCAACTAACTATTCACAAAGTCTATTCTCTGGACATTATCAAGTCCTTGGCTCTTTTAAAAGATTTTATATTGCTTCAGTTATTTTGGTTTTCACATATATATACTTGCTACTTTTTGCCCAATATCTTTTTTTTTTATAAATCAGTGATGATTCTCATATTATATAGACCACCCAGCCATTGTCCTAGTCATGCTTTTTTGTTCGTTTCTGCAATGGTTCAGTAGTTACTTATTTCAGGAATTATGTCCTAATTACTAATCACAGTTTTTTTTGTAGCTATCTGGGACATGATCATCCTGCATTTTCTTTTTTTCAGAATATGTAAAGGTCACTTAATTATGATGGGTGGGCAGATAGTCCTGCCACTGTCATACTAGCCTAAGAATACACATGAAGAGCCGTGGGAGTCTTGTTCACCTTACTATAAGTACTTTTTAAAGCAACAGTAAGAATTACTTTTTATTTATTTAGATTTGGTTAATAAGTACTAGCACAGTTCAGAATATATTTCAATTCACCTGACCCTTATAATTTGTTATTCAGCAAAGTTTCCTTGTAGTTGTTGGTTTCGTTTTAGTTGTAACTTCAGCAGACTTATGTGAACTGCAAGATCAAAAAGCAAGTCATCTCATCTGTTTTGAACTTGTTAGTTCATTGTTCATACAAATTCTTTTTAGTCTCCAAGTACTTTTTCTGTTGTTAGTAAAACTTTACAGTTCTGCAGTAATATCCTAAAAATCTCTTAACTGTTATCACTCTCTGGATCAGAATTATTAATGAATATATTGGGAGAAGCTGGTCACCAGGCCAGCCTCTGACATTTTTCTGAGGTACCGTCTAGACTGCGTGTGTGGTTCTATAGCGATTTTAAATCAACTCAAATCCAAGTTGCTGCAGCCCTGCTCTTTCCTGTCCTAAGTCACAAATTTTCGTTCTTATCTCTTCTGTGCTGACAGTAAACTAGTAGAGGGAGTTGAACTAATTGAAAAGTAACATTTCGTAAGGCAATTGCCTTAACTTTCAGTTGTGTTGGCATACTGAACCAGTTTATTGCGTGCAGCTGCTGCTGCTGGTAGAACACAGGGAAGTATGGCATGGGAGAGTGAGGATGCATGGGAAAACAGCAGCTGCAGATTTAGAAACTTGGTATGAAACTGCATCTTGATATTTTTCCCCACTCTATATTGCCCCTCGCTGTCTCCCCTTTGCATTTTTCTTTGCTTTAGTCGCTCTTTCAAGCATTCATCTGCATATTCAAATCCTTTTGGTGCTACCTGGGAAAACTTAACTATATGGCATATCATTTTGCATAGAAAATTAGTAATTGGATTAATTGGATTAGTCTGGTGTCATCTACCTTCCCCTCCCCCCTAGTGTAAATACTATATCTTTTGTCCGCACATAGTGCCATATTAATATGATGGACTTTTCAAGATTTTTCCTAATAAGCAGCTTCTTATTTATATTGGCTTTCCTGGCTTTGTTTCTAGGGTCAATACCTGAACATGTGTCCTATCCTGGTTTCAGTATTCCAAGATTTGTACTTTAATATGGGAGTCTTAAAGAGATGCTTTTGCTGCATAAGAGAAGTTTATTTGTCTGTTAGTCTCCTTTCTTGTTTTACCTGGTTGAAGAGCACTTTGCTATTTTTTCCTTAATCTAATTTATAATTTGCAACAGGAAATTAAGTAATTCTCACACAAATTTATGCTTCTTGATCTGCAAGATGTGGCTACTTTTTTTTTTTAACTGTTCAGTTTCTTCACTCTCTTCTCCTACCCTTCCCATTCTTTATAGGCTGTTTATTTTCAGTATCTTGTTCTAGTGAATCCTCCTTCAGTTAGGTGCATCTTTGTCTAACATGATCAATGAATCAAAAAGAGAAAATGATTTCTTTGTTGGATAACTGTCACAGTCTGGAATTATTTGACTTTACTCTTCATCTGTGAAACTACCATTCAATAATTGCTTGGTTCCAGGTAGAGAAAAATGTATTTATGCTAGTAATTCTGTTCATGTACAGGTTCTGTTCTGCTCATGTCCTCACCATGAAGGACAGTACTAGACTTGAGCATTTACATGGAGAAGTATTTTCCTTTCCTTTCTAAAGTGCTCTCAGTCCAAATTGTCTAAAAATATCCAGTCCCGTATTTCTTCAGCTTGTCGCTTGTTTAAAATGCTGTGTTACCTCATCACTTCTTCTCTTTGGGATGCCAGTGTTTAGGGGTGTCAAGGGTTCAGGGAAGAAAAAGTTTGAGGAGTTGCTGGACATCATTTTGCTTCTGGGATCAATATCTGAAAAATGTTGTTGTGAAAGTAGGACGTTGCATCTTACATTAGATGGAAAAGTCCTACTAAATAGTTCACCTCCTGACAGGCATATCATGTGGTTCCGTTAGTAGAAGAAATATAATTAATGCTTTAAGAGCTTACTTGGTTAAAAAAATGGACACTAGCATGTCAAAAAGCAGGATGTTTCCTTAAATTTTCTTCTGTTTACTACTTCTATTTCTTCTATTTACTTCTGTTTACTATTGTCTGTGCTCCCTACCTGGTGGTCTCTTACTTTGTGTAGGAATTTTGAGATGGGGACCTACATCTTAGAATCACTGAAGTAGATCGGGGGAGAAAGACTGACATTTCTTTTTCACCAAACGTTTATTGTTTGGGCAAATCACTTAGAAGCTAAACACGTATAGAGTCTCACCTAACCTCTGCAGAGTTTACTTTCATATAGAACTTCGGTAGTTTGTTCCCACTGTTTAATCATAAGATACCTGTTCCCTTCCAAAAAAAAAAAAAAGGGGGGGGGGAGGGGAGGGGGATGACTGAGGAAGTTTCTGAAGTAGTTACTTGTTAGTAAAGGTACAGGTTATGTCTAATGGGTTGCATATTCCTGCTAGCAATCTTCCTATTAAGAGACTTTGAAGTTCCAGTGTATAATTTTTTAAATGCCTGCATTCCATTTTTTTAAACACCTCTGTTAGGGAAGAGTTTAATACTGTTTATTCACAGCTAAGAATCCAGAATCTTTACTTACAACGAAGCCCAGGTACAGAAAATACAGCATCCTCTGAAGAACATGCAACTCTTGTGTGATACTTACTTCTGATATAACTTTTTTTATTATACTCAGCTGGTACTTCAGCCGTTAGAACCTGCCCAGCAGAAATAAAACACAGGACTTTTTTCAGCCAAAACTGTTCTCCACTCTGGTTTAACAGCTGATAGCGCTACTGGCTGTGCTAGCAAAACTGAGGCACAGTGCTATGGTGAAAAAAGGGAACAAGCAGAAGAGGGTTACAATTTTACTGTAAGATTTTTACTGTTGCTGCCAACTATTTTTTTTTTTAACACCTAATCAAAAAAATTAACCATGCACAGCAAATTCATGCTAGGATCAGAGAATCTGGCACGGCAGTTCTAAGGGTATGAACTGATATACTCATTTTATTTATTATGCATTAATATGACCTTAATGTTCAGGCTGCTTTATAGATGGTATTAAGTGTGTGAAGTATGTGCGGTCATGTCTCTGCTTTGTTGATAGTGTATTTTCCAAAATTGTGTTGTATATTTGAAGGCTGAGATTCATTTTGCCTAACTTTAGAGGCATACAGAGTAGGCCTCTACAAATGAGCTAGTCATCTTAAGCTCTTTTTTTAGTGGAGAAACATGGATGCTTTTAAGGTATGATTCATCTGACCAAGTGCAGACATCTACTTTAAAGGTGAGATGACTCATGACCTACCTATATTATCATCTAGGTCTGCATCGACTATGAAGGGAACTTAGCATAAATCAGCACTTAGACATATGAATCCCACCCAAGGAATTAACATTTTGGCAATGCTACGGAGAAACTGAATCCCTCTTTCAAGTGCAAAATTTAACTTTACTTTTTGGAGTACCCTGGCATAATAAATCAGTATTATTTCTGAGCAGCCATGAGGAGTTATATTCTCATACATGCCAAAAGTTCTACCTGTAACACTTGAGCTTTAGTATGAAACAGTTTTTGAGTATGGGAAGTAGTCTGAATAGACTAGGTTTGGAAATCTTGGGGTTGTTCTGCTCTAATAAATAAAATGGCTTGAATTTTTTCTTTTGTGTTCCATTAGTACTTTCTTGCAGAGCACTCAGTCTTATCTGATGGAAACTGCTGGAAGTAAGAAGTATCTTTTTCTTACTGACCACACTTATCAGAGTGAGGATTTTTGTAAAATATTACTGGCTCCTTTTACTGTCTCTACCCCTGCCAACAGAAAGTTTTTTAAAAAAAAAAAAGAAACTAGAAGTTATAATATTCCCATGTTAATCATGAAAGCGTTTGCTGTTGTAAGAGAGCCTTAACTTCATCACAAAGTGAAAGTGTACTTTTATAGATATTCAGAGTGTATTGATAAATATGCATTAAAACAGTCTTTCTCACTGTTTGGGATTTAAGTCCTGGACACTGTACTTGTGCGATAAACATGCTGTTATCATGTTGTCATTGAAGAATATAATGAGGAGATGCTAATTAGCATAAATCCTATTCTTTATATCAGCCTACCTTCTCTTTTTCTTCCTTCATCCAAATGAACCCCCAATAACCTAAACAAAGTCAGAACCTATTATTCTAAATTAGCATGTTATTTCTATGTACTTTTGAGCATTCACTCCTTGCATATACAATTTCTGGATAAAGTTGATGGAGTCTTCCATTGTAGTTGTTGCATCATTATCTCTTTTTTCGAGATACTTTCAAGAAAGTGATCAGAGGGGTATTGATGACTTCTGAGCTGTACAGTTCTGGAGGAGAACTTCAAAATAGATATCCATATAGCAGAATACAGATGGCTCTGGACATTGACACTAAAGTGATATTAGCCAAGTTTTCTTTTAGAGCTGCAGACTGTGTTTGTTCAGGTACTATATAAGAGAACTTCTATGTGCCTTTCAGTTGTATTTTTCAGCCAGAAACCTGACATCGGCTGCAGAAGCCCTAAGAGTAAAGGTAGACAAACAGGGTGAAATTCAGGTGCCCAAGCTGTTGTGCCATTTTAGAATTTCTCCAGTCTCCCTAATACTCAAAGGGCTGGCGGATGTCGTGAAGAATCCATAGGAGACCTGCTTTCATTTGGAATAGTAACTGGAAGCCAGGCAGAATATCCTCCTCAAATTAGATATATCTATTTAGGCACCTGAATTGCTACCCTGAGATGAGCAGCTTAAAAAAGGCAGGCTGAGAGGCTGGCTGATAGATAGGTTCTGGTTGTCTAGCAGGGGCCATCTTGAGAATGGGAAGAGACTCATGAAGGAAGAGGATTATAAGGGTGCATCCAAGCACTCAGAGAAGTAAGATGAGCTGTCCTAAGGCCTTGAATTGCGTTAGCTTTCCTGTTTTGAATTGCACTTCTGAAATGCTCTCTCACTGATGTCTGTTATTCCTGGTACTTCTTTCAGCTTGCCCCTTAGCATGGTCCAGGTTCTTCAAAGGTATCTTTCTAGGCTTTTTTACCTTGACATCTGCTCAGAGTTGACGTTATTTTACCTTTTAATTCATAATTCAGTTTGGGGGGAAATGGAGGAAGTGAGTGAAACAATAATGAAGAGTGTCATATGTCTCAACATATCTGTCATCATTTCAACACAGGGTTGAAAAGAACAAACTCCTTCAAAGTCTTCCTGAAAGACTGTGGTATGTGGGTGTGTGGTTCCTTTCTCCCTTTCCCCCAACCTTAGGACTGGATCTAGCTGCCCAAATAACAATCTGTTTATATTTTCTTTTCTATAACTATCATTTCTAATATTAGATGCATCATACTGCAACTACTAAACTGTCAACCAGTAGCAGAAGATTAGAATTCCAAATGTTGAAGACAACACTATTAAATTTCTTGCCAAAAAGAAATGACTACTAGTCCTGCCTAGAACTTCAATAAGAGATCCATCTCCTTACGCATTTTTGGCAATGGTATATGTTTACCCCAGTGCTGCTGCTGTTTAAAAACTAATAACAACATGCCTGCATCATGCTTTTGAGGGAGGAAGGTATTAATTTTTGCTCAAGAAGCTCATGGATACAATGGACTTAAGCACAATTGATGGGAACTTGGACTGTCTGCCAAATGGTATCTCAGCAGAGTGTATATATCTAGGCAGTACTAAACACACTTTCAAAGTGTTAGCTGCTTGAAAGATAAAATATTATGCTGCTCGGAGAAAACAATGCAAGAACGTCACCGAGTTGTAAAATCCTTGCATACAACTTCTCATGTTGAATTCATTACATATCTTCTGAATATAAACTGGAAATACTTGACAATTTCAGGACTTGAAAGAATGTATTTAAATATTGATGAAAGAAATGCTCATCCCATTCAGCTATGACAATTGGCATAATTGTTGGCAGCTTCTACATCCTCATTTAAGCATGTTCATTGCAAGGGAATGAGGTGATTTAATATTCATCATCTTGCACTTAAGTATTGTCTGTCCCACAGTCATAATATTTCCTTTTGTTATCATTATAACAATTATAATTGTGTTGTCAAAGGAAATATATTGGACAGTCTTGGATGTGGACATTAAAGTCTCATTTCAGAATTTCCTAAGGTATTCAAAAAAAGGCCAGAGAGCCAAAATGTATAGCTTGACAGAGTCTAGTGTGTGATATCTGAAATGTTCAAAGATTGGGCATGTAGGGCAAAAACAATGAACCATTTCACAGAGCAGCTGAAATATTTTAATTCAGCTCTGCAGTGCTTTCCAAGAAAGTCAATGCACTGCAGCATAAAAACTGGCCTGTAACACTCTTTCAGAGGGGGGATTACAGCTTTGTCTTTGTTTCTTTCATCTATTTACATTTTAAAGGGTGATAAATTGAGCATTCTGATTGTAATAAAGTTATTCCCTACATTTGTGGTTGTTTTGAGGGTTTGTGTTGTTGCAGTAAGTGGCAGCTTCCTCTTAAGATGGGTTTGCTTGTTGGTTTAACCTATCTCAACTCCACTCACAGCAGCAGGCTGTCATGACTAGATAGAAGCAGTTTTTTCCGGAACAAACTGGTTTGAAGAAGTTGCCAATTTTGCAGCTACCAGCACTGGCTTAATGAGAAACAAGAGGAAAGCAGTAATTAGTCTTAAAATTTATTCAGATGTTATTGCACATAATATCCTCTCTTGAAGTAAGTCTTTCAAATATTTGTTTCTTAACAGAAAAACATGACCTGTGTAAATATAACCAGTTTATCCTCCACCCCATGCATTTTTAATGAAAAACCTTGCCGATACTAGTGGCATGTATATACACAATGAGAGGATAAAAGGATTCTGTAGGATATAATTGAAATGTCCTAATTTTCTGTGTAGTTAAGCTATAAATCTTATAGCTGGCATCGTCTTCAGTCTGTAAAGTACTGTCGGTCAATGTTAACTGGCCTGTCCATTTTTTAAAATCTTAGCTGTACATGAGACTCACTCTTAGTATTTTCTGTTCTGAAATCTTGATAGTTAAAATATCAAACCAGGCTTTTCTAAAACTGAGGGAGAAAAAAATCTCCCTCTTAAGCTTTGCAAACTTAATTTATTCTGTAATGGCTGTGTTATTTTAGAGAAAATTAGTTACCAGTTGCTTCCAAGTCCTCTATTGAAAGGGAGCTGTCTTTCCTAAGGTAATATTTTTTAGATTGACCTGTACTGAGGAAAGGCAACCGTTAAGCCCCCCCCTTTTCAATACAACATTTTGCATCTATAAACAAAAATCCCCGTTCAGATTTACAGATGGTTATCCGGTGGCTTTATTAACCTGGCTCTGAAACCTGTTTGTTACCTAGTGAAGATCCGAGGGAGCTGAAACTGGGACAGACCAAACCAGCCTCCTCCTGTTATCTCTGAATGCTGCTTCAGTCCTAAGAAGTTGAGAAGTGATTTGGAAAGCATATGACATGTACCTTAAATCCATTCAGCTGAAGGGCTTGAGATGGCATTAAAGTGGATGCAGAGTATAATGTCTGAAGAAGCGTAAGACTGTGTTGCGCT
This sequence comes from Struthio camelus, assembly GCF_040807025.1. Taxonomy (NCBI): domain Eukaryota; kingdom Metazoa; phylum Chordata; class Aves; order Struthioniformes; family Struthionidae; genus Struthio; species Struthio camelus. The sequence goes on along the minus strand of NC_090942.1, from coordinate 64,625,259 downwards.
TTCCTTTATATGTCTAAAATGTAGGCTAGCATTCCTTGAAGAGGCATATGCATGTGCATCTGTAGTGTAGGAGGCTGTGGAAATGTTACAGTAGAAACTTAACTTCTCCCTCCTTTCGCCCACCTTTGAATCCACATCAGATTCGCTGACCCAGTTCACTACAGCGTAAGTCTTTGTATTGGCACGAGAATGGTTGCTATAGGGTAAAAAATGAATGCCAACAAAAATATCAGTGCTGGTTCCCCTGTCCAATGTGGTGTCCAGACCAAGACCAGTCATTCCAGTGTTCAAGCAGAGGCAAAATGTAAGGCTCCCAAATTACTCTTTGGCAGGACCCTCCGTTTATATTGACATAAAGAGTGGCCTTATCTTCCCCTTTATTCCTTGCTCTGTGCTCTTGGTCCAGCTCACTATGCAGCTGCATGAACACCTATCCTGGCAGAGGGAGTAGGTGAAAATATGGGATCTTATCACTTAATATTGCCTTATTATCATAGTAATCATGATGCTGATTATGGAACTCATCCCCAGTTAAACAGTAAGTTTTTCACTTGCCTGCCTGAGCACTCAACAAATGCTTGTTCCATTACAAAAGAAAATCTTGTATAGGATCATTCTGACAAAAATAAACACCAACACTTGAACTTAATTTCTCGGAGCAAGAATAAACATTCAAGATGTAGGCTTTTAAAATCTTACTTCTTTCAGTGATTTCGTGGTAAACACTAATGTTACGAATTGATACATTGCAAATACAGTTAATTCTTCTCAAAGCTCAAGGGCTGCAAATCCAATGTTGGCTATACATTTTGAGGTTCTCCCTTTGCTTGCATCATTGTACAAAGACAGGAGGAGAAAAAGTTTCTCAACCTTTCTTTGGGTAGACAATAGTTGTTGTTTGGTTTGTATCTTTGAATGAAGATACTTAGTGATAACCAGTTATTACCGGAGAGTAAACTATGCAATTCTGGTTAGGTTTGTTGAATTTGAAAGTTAAAGTCTGTGTGAAGTGGGAATGTGCTCAGTGAAAAGCATTTTAATGCCTTTTATCCTAACCTTTGCAGTGTTACCCTTTTGGAGACTTCAGTAAGTACAAAGACTATAGAGGAACCTTACTGTTTTCTAACCATATGTGGGTTTTTGTGTGTTATCTGCTTTTCAGATGTTTCTTCCTTTTCCTGCATATTCACTAAACTTTGCTGTGCTTCAGGCCCAAACACACTGAAATTTTCAATCATCATTTTCAATCAAAAATCCAGTGAATTTTTCTTGTATGCCCTCGCCCTCCCCCCCTCCCAAAAAAAAAAACAGGGAAGTGAAGCGGTGGGCTGCATTTTGTGTGATTAGTACAGATAATGGAGTAAAACCAGAAAACAGGGTTTTTCGTTATCATTAGAGAAAATGATGTTATGTAGGAGTAAATTTTCTTAATTGAAAGGAAAGATGGTGAATCAGGTGGCAACTAACTGAAGTTTGTTGAAAGGATGAGAGGAAACAGTAGGGTTTGAAGTGAATGAGCAGTCAGGTCAGGATTGTTTTTTTAACTGAAGTCTAATAATAAATGGAACAGTTTTCTCTCTGAAGGACCCTGGTTTGACAACCTCTGTAGCTGCTCTAATGTGCTGGGGTCTCTGCTGGTTGGATCCTCTTTGGTTTTTGTTTCCTTAAAACTGCAAGATGTAGGTGGTGGTGGTGATACTACTAAAGACAACATTAGGAAAACGTGAGGTGACCCTTGCACAATTTTCTGTTCCCTAGAGGGGTAATAGGAAAGGTAGCTTGGCATCAGCTTGTTTCCTCTTCTAAATAATACTACATGTTTTCTCAGGTATTTTCTCTGCCTCTAGAATATGGTGCAATATCAGGAATTATGAAAGGAAGCGACATTCAAAATACCAAGTGGCAACTTTTATTTCTAACGATTTGTTATCTTTGCAAGATTTCTGTTAGAGAGTCTTTAAGAGGGAAAGTTACTTTTTCGAAAAACTCATTTGCTCTTGGAAGCCTCCTAACTATATGGTTCAATTCACCTGCTAATATCTCAAAGCTCAACTCTTTAGAGTTGATTTGGTCAAGGATGAGTTGAGCATTAGAACTGTCATATGTAATTTAAGTCTTCTCACCCCACGCCCTGATTTAATCTAGTTAGCAAAATTCCAGGTGAACTGAAATGCTGAAGTGATTCTGATGCCATTTTTGATGCCTCTGCATAACAATTGCTCTTACAATTTTTATTTAAAGATAGTGTTGTTATACTCAGTTTCACTGGACTTCATAGTATAGTTGAATAATGTATACTTGGTATAGTAGCTACCAATTGCAGAAATAATTTTTCAATTAGTGAAAGTTTATGATACTACTCTACAGTATGTTTTGTGCTGCAACTAACTTTTTTTCTTCTCTTCTGCCCTAATTCCTTTTATGGAAATCAGTGGATATTGTTATAGAGGATAAATACCAAAATAGGACTTTTCTTCCTTTAAAGCAGAAATGTAATTCTTGTTTTGATAGGACAGTGTGCTTCTCCTATGGTTTCAATAGTAGATGATTTATTTTCCTTGCCAATTTATATAAGGAAAAACAACTAAATGGCTTTTCATATCTTGCTATTAAGAATATGAATATTCTTGAGCAGACCATGGTAAAATAGCTAGGGTTCCCAGCCTTGAAAGCATTGAAGTAAATTGTGGCACATCAGGAAGCAAGTGACTTGAAACTAGAGGAGGGAAGTGTTGGTGATAAAATTAAGGCATGATTAGAAAGGTATTGCACGATTTCTTCCAAAGCTTAACACAAAAAAGAAAAAGGAAAAAAAAAAAAAAGAGTTTGATTCATCATAGCGCTGCAAAAGAGTCTTGTAGAGAGACGTGATGGAGGAAATGTTAATTATTTCAGAGGTCAATTTAGGAATTGCATTCCATGCATGCTTAAGGAACAGTTTAAAATGTAATGAAATGTTTATGGGGAAAAGTGTACCAATGAACATCAAAAGCAGGCACACACATGGAATGTAATGAGATGTTGAGGCTATATTATATACAGCTTGCATTTCTATTGCATTCCTTCTTCCTGCATGTAATTGTAAGTCTTTACTGAAAGACAAGTGGGAGAAATTTCAGAAAAAATAATTGTCCTTCTCATTGTTCAAAAATGTCAGTTGCTTGCTACAGTCCATGTTGGCTTGTTAGCAAAAGGTTTGCATGTGCACTGCCGTGCTTGCATCAAAGTCATCTGGCTTAATGCTCTTTGTCAGTTATATCTGCTCAAATCAGTCTGAATGGTTTCTTTTGGTTTAAAACAAGAACAGAAAAACAACAAGAAGAAAAAACCTATCAATGGGCTGGGGAGATCAGTAATGTTTAAATGTTCAGTGTCCTGTTTTGTTGCTGCAACAGGATCTAGAAGAGGATATCTGTTCATGGTCTGAGTTAAGCCTTTTTATGGAGGAAAGCTGGTTAAGAAAAAGAGCTTTAAAAGCGTGCCTATGACTCCCTCATCAAACCAACAGCATGCACACAATATATATTATAAATGGTATGCTTTGAGATGGTAGGAACTTATTTAAACCGTTAAATTATTACTATGCTGGCGTTCATTGTGCACTACTTCCATTTTTATTGCTGATATAAAAAGATTTACAGTTCTGTTTCAGCATACGTTTGTTTGAATTTTCCTACCATCTTTTTAGAGATTATTTCTCTTAAGCTACCCTAATATATGGCGTCATGTATGCTAATTTGAGGTTGGTGGCACTATCTCAGCCTTTCCCCAAGTACTTTTTTTTGGGGGAAAAAGGAAGAAGTCTGAGATCTCTGATAGGCAGTAATGTTCCAAAGTGGTAGACAGGTGTTTGACATGAAGTTGTGTATTCTCTAGATCTCTATAAGGCTATAATGCTACTGAGTGCTATAGTCTGCATATAAAAGCTGCCAGGTTGCATATGAATCGGCATCTTTTTCAGTTCCACTGTTGTTCTCTTATCAGCTAAGTCATAATACTAGTTTGAAGTATTTAGCTTTAAAAAAAAAAAAAGTCTGTAATACCCATGCTACTGGATGAAATGTTATTCCAAGGGAGGATTCTGCACGTCAAAAAAACTTAAATAGTATTGTGTCATCTTCAGAATCAGATAATGAACGAATCCAGTGATTTTTCTTGCTCCTGTTTGGGATAGTTCTGTTGTATAATGAACTGCAGCTTGGCCGCCTCTGATATGTGCTGTTAGGATTGTGGTGATACATTTTGGGCTCTAAGCAAGATAAATAATATGAATTGACTTAATTCCAGTCAGATCTGTGATAACTTGGCAACTGTAAACATTTTTATTGAGTGTATGGCTGAAAACAACTTTGCTTGGCCTATGTGTGGTTTTACCATTTTAAACAAAAAGCTGTGTTCTGTGACTAGTGTTGCAGGGGAGGAATTTTCTTCAAAATGACTATTTCTGAATAAAACTTAAGGCCTTAATTACCACTGGTAACCCACATTATGTCAGTGGAATTACTAACACTGAAACAGATATGTTTGTCCACAAACTCTGCTAAATTACAGTTTGTCCTTACCTGAACATAATCGGTGTTCCTTTTTAACTTGTAATACATTGTTCACGTGTTTATCCATGTTTTCTGTTTAATCCCAAGGCAGTCACTGTCTTTCCTTTTCTGCCCCTGTTTTCCCACAGGAAGCTCTGAATTCTGGGTTGATTGTAAACCATATTTTTCCTTCCCAGTAACTTGGTGTTTCTTAGTCATTTGGTTCTTGGTAACTCCTGCTCCCTCCTCATACACCCCTGGATTGGTTCTCGGTAACTCCTGCTTCCTCCTCATCCACCCCTGGACTGTGTAATGTTTGAATGATGCGCTCCAGGATGCTATTGGTTTACAGATAAGGAGTGTGGGCAGTAGTGCTACTGCTGTTGCACAGCTTATTCATGCAAGACTGGCTGTGGAGGTGGCTAGATTCAGATGATGAAGTGAACTTGCAGCAATTCTTTAGGTACTGTTATTTGCCATGACCCTTTTGTTTCAAATGCAACACACACATGAAAAAAATTAGTACAAAACACTCTGCTTGCACCTACTGTTTCCCACTTGGAGAGTGGAGAGAGAATGACCAACACATGGTTTATATTATGCAATGCATTACTGAAAAAGGCTTAGATACAACAGCAGTAGCAGATAAATTAGCCAAGAAACTTTTTTATGGGTTCTTATATTTTACTTTTTTTGCCAAAAAGGCCTGTGTTGCCCACTGTGTGCCTAACAGTGCAACTTGACTGTAACAGTTACACTGAGTTTGCAATATTAGGTGTTCTCATTTAAATCCATGGTCCCAAAGTCAGTTACATGTGGGTCAAAACTGAGTTGTGGATCAGTCAATAACCCAGGATGAAAACAAAAGCAAATTTACCCACACACAGTTGTGGAACAAAACCTTGACTGAAGGCGAGGCAGCATAAGGAGTTTGAGAAGAATTTTCAAGTGGATGTTGAGAGACTTATTCAGCTTTCCTATTCTCCTTCTCCCATCTCCAATCTAATATTTCTAAGCAATCTATTTATTGAACAGACAGCTGGCAGTATTCTTTCAGTGAAAATGCAAAAGAAATGTTTGGTTTCAGTGATAAGGTGTGTAGCAAGTATCTCTAAGTTCCAAAAATGACCACTGATAACTAACTCTACTCTGCAGTAAAAATAAGGAGTGTAGCGTTGCTCTTTACTGAGGTACTCTTTGTACATTTCTTAACTTGTGGCCTCCTGCCCCCCACACAATCTGGGATATAAATTCATTTTAGTGCCATTCATCTGTTTCAAAGGCAGTGGTTCCATATTTAACCTTCAGTGACACTGACCTCATGCTCCTTCTCATATTACTTTAGCATAAGCAGCTCTGCATTTGGTCAGAGAAGCAGATTTGGGTGCTGAAGAGAAGCCTGGGAGAGCGGGGTAAATATATCCATGGCTGAATCATTTTGCCAGTCTGATGTTTTCTTTTTTTTTTTTTTTTTGGTCTCCCCACTCCACTTCCAAACACATGCACAGACTGACATAATCACTCGCACTGGCCCAGAGCAATGCACTATGGTTTGTAATAAGCACAGCTGAAAAATATAAAAAAAATAGTCTGGTCCAGCAAGTGTGTAGCTTGAATATTATGAGATTGGTTCACTCTTGTTTGTGTTAAATTGATTTGTTTAATAAATGGAGAAAATCAGTATTTGGAGTTCTGTTAGTTGCCTGACCTAATGGCATTGGATTTCTTAATGATCCTTCTTGATGGTGATTTAAAAAAAAATGGCAATAGTTTTATCCAAAATATAGAATATGTGTATCAAAGGAAGCTGCAGAGATCTGCATTGAAACAAACAAATTGGCAAAATGAAAATTATAATAAAAACAGTCTTAATGTTATCGTAGCCTTTCAGATTAAGGTGAAATGCCTTGCACACAAGTGGAAAGGTTTTGACTAAATCACAAGGATGGAGAGCTAATTTAGAAAAAATAGTGGACTTATCAAAAAATTATTTTATAGTGGGTTGGCCAGAAACATCTCTAACATGCATTGGAAGAATACTGAAAATTTGATGCAACTCTTGTGTTAAGCACTAGCAATAAGGACTTAAGTTCATTTGCAGAAAGTGAAATATTTAGTAATTTTTTCCAGTTTCACTTTTGCAGTGAAACATGCAAGTAAAGCCATGTCAATTTAGTGAAATAAGCAAATGCTAAATTATGTACTGGTGTTAAATTTACTGGGTTTGAACGGTGCTTCTAATCACCTCTAGCAGCTTACAATTGCAATTCCTCTCACAAAAGCAGTTGCAGATTTGGACTCTGTCTATTCTGCTGTAGGTCTTGGTTGATGACTCCCTGGTACTAAGTGATTATTTCAGCCTAACTTAATTTCATATTTTTTCTTCCTGATAGCAATGACAGTGGTGAGAAGATAATTTTCTTAAAGCAAGATGTTAATGCCAGCGTTTCAGAGATTTTCTTAGACAGTAAACTAGCCCTAGGACTCATAAGATACCTTTCCCCAATGCAGACAACAGTGTATCTGCTTTTAAGTGTTTCTGCAGATCATCTCCATGTCAGTCTGGTCTGCTCACCCTTGAGCCCCAAGTTTTGATGCTCAACCTTGTCCTTTTCTGTCTTGAGAGAACTTTGAATTGTTTAATGCTTTGAGTTGCTGGTTGTTAACATGGCAAAACAGCTTTCTTCAACCTGGAGTCTGAGTATGTTTTTTGTCTTGCAGTTGTTCCCCAGCAGGTGTTGCTGGGGATTGGAGTGAAAAGCCTTGCTTATTTATTCCTACATCACTTGCTTGCTTTCCCTTGCTCTTTATGAAGGTAGACACCATGTTAATACAGGTCTTTCCTATTCCTCCCTTATGCAACTTGCTTTGTTGACTAGCTCAGTTCAAATTATTATGTTTCACGTTCTTAGATTATTTAGTCTAAAATCAATCGTGTTGCATTGCTGTTATGTTTATATAAAAGTATATATGTATATTTGCATGCACGCACACACATATGTGTGCCTGCATGTAGTACTGCTGAATGTCACTAATTAATGCTCCACATGTTATTAATGTTTGCTTTAATCCATTCTATGGCAACAAATTGCCAATGGGAAGACATTCTCTTTAGGAAAAAAAAGAGTTAAATTTATTTAAGATAAAAGCAAGTTCAAATCTAAGTAGGACTGAAGCAAATAGATGCTTAATCTTGACTGCAAGAACGCATCGTGAGGAAATAATAAGCAAGAGGTTATTTTGGTGATAAATGAGATTTAGCTTCTTTTCACTTGGACCTTATTGACAGGAAGGTATTAACAATTCCTGTCAGAATATTTATCCTTACAAACTGCCTTTGAAGTTGTTTGATAAATCTTTTAAGTTGTGCAAACATAATCAGTTTAATTTTTTTCCCCCCAGTTGGTGTTATCCGCTGTCCAATTTGTGGACAGGAATGTGCAGAGAGACACATCATAGATAACTTTTTTGTGAAGGATACCACAGAGGTTCCCAGTAGCACAGTAGAAAAATCAAATCAGGTAAGTGCATTAACATGTAATCAAATTAACGTCGTCTGGATGTGTATACATGTCCTTGGCTTCTTGCTGCATGGCCTTTTTGCTCTTCATATGCAGAAAAAAGCCTCGAAATATCTAGTCATCATATGGAATGATTACTCTAGACAATGAATTAAAATCAGTTAAAGTGCATGTGAAGAAGAGGGATGTCTAAGTCTAAGCTACTGCTAGTTATTTGGATAAAATTACATCAGAATAACAAGATAAAAGTAAGAAATGGGCATTAGAATGTGAATTTCTAGACTTGGAACATAACACTTTCAGCACTCTACAGCAACCACCTGAATGATGCTGTGTAAGTAATCTCAATGTAGAATGGAATCCTCTAGTTAAATCAAGTTTATTATTCTAATCTTAACACTGACAAAACACTCAAGTGTTTAGCTGGAATGCAGTTATTAAACAAAAGGCTTAAATTTCTAATGGAGAAGATAATATGTTGTGTATTTTGTAGATTGCCACCTCTTTCTTTTGCAATCAAATAACAGTCATCTCATAAAAACAAAAACTACCTGTCTGGAAAAGTAGTAATATCTTTTTTTTTTTTTCCCTTTTCCTGATGATTTTCAGAAGTAGAGTGCAGAGGCAGTACTAAATGAATAATTGCGTCTGTGTAGGACCACAGTTTAGCAATATCTGAGGTCAAAATATTGCCTGTCTTCATTTTGAGCTAGTAAGAAGAAAAAAAAAGCATCTCTTTACTCATAAACTTTTAAGTAAAATCGGGAACTTACTGCAACTGAGTAAGCCTCTTTATATGTTTGTATTTTCTTCATAATAGTCCAAAAAGGTTACTTCATCAGGGTTGCAGTAATTTTACAGTAGTTTCCTAATGCATGGTCTTTAAGAACTTTTATTTTTAAAATTTCTCTTCTATTTTCCTGTCTAAGGGAAATGTATGATTGATCCTTGATATCTTTTGTTTTGGGGAGGCTTCTTAGAGCTCCTTTTACTGTGTAGTCTCAGTTTCAAAGCTGAGTTAAAATTTGTGCTCATGTATAAGAATGTGTATGTGTCTCAAGAATGGATGAATGTACCCAGTCATGTTTGTGATATTAGCTCGCTGACAATTAAAGGCGTAAATTTCGTCATCCTCTCCTAGGCAGAGGGAGAGGACTTAAACTTATGTCTCCAAAACCATTTGTTCAACAGTCTTCCGTTTCTAAGGGAGATTGTAATTGAACTGCTGAGAAGTGATGAACCTTAGCTGAAACTGAAATTTGGTTAGGAGCCACTGGAAGTATGAACAATGCGTCTATATTCTCTTAATGTGGAACAGATTGGAATTATTTTGTTTGTGTTTTCTTCTGGGTGGGGAAACGCCTGATTTGTGGAAATGGTTGCAAGATTTGCACTAAGTCTCCCATTAAGGTTGAGAAGATGAGTAGTCCCTGTTGCACTGAAAATATGATCACAATAGCTTTTCTAGTGATTGTATTAGGAAGATAAACAAGATGACAACTGTTAAACAGAAGCAGTCCTGAATTTCTTTTATTTTGAGACTGCTATACCATCTACCTCAGTTATATAACAACCCCTCTTAAAATATTGCTCTGGGGAGTGATGGTAGAATTACTTTTCCTGGTTTTGGTGACAAAAGTGTCTTTTCCCTGTAGAAATTCTTTCAACACTCTGCAAAAGTTAGTTGGGGAATTGAGGCCATTGGAGTTTGGATAAGGAATAGAAAATGCAAATTTTTCTTTTATATTCATTCTTTAGATCTTACAGTTAGTCATAACTATGTAAAATTGGGTGTACTTCTATGGGTCATAGAGTACCAAAGAGTTATTGAGCGCCCACCAAACTCAGTGATGTTAGGAAAAGTTGGGCACTTCAGAATCGAGGGAGAGATCTTCTTGTTTACCTTCTGATCTTGATCTGAAGAAATTTCATGTATTTCAACAGCTGATTGGGGAGTCATCTCTTGAATTGTGTAAATGGATGTCAGGGAAGTTTTTCTTAGGTGTGTCTTTCCTTAAATTTCCTTCTGACTTTTATATTGCTCTTCCATTCCGTGCTTGGTTTTCTCTCCCCAACAAAAAACAGCAAACTAGCTGATCAGAAAGCCTGTATGTTCTGCATCTAAGTTCCCTGGCTGAACTCAGAATGCCTGCTGCAGCAATTTAAGCTAAACCAGCAGACTTTGTGCTGAGCCAGCTAAGAGGTACATTCATGTGCTCTTCTGCTGACTTTTTTTAAATGGAGATGGCAATTTTCAGATGCCCGCTAAGTGAACATGTACCTTATGCCCTGGAAAGGAACTATGTGCAGTTCTGTTTTGTTTTGATGGATTTATGTTGATGTGTTAATAAAGAGACTTTTGGGAAAGTTCTTTGTACTTTGATTGACATTGGCACCATAAAAATAGCTGTACCACTTCATAAGCCTATCGGTTGTGGGGTGGCAGGGTTAACTCAAAGATGAATTAAACTGATCAGTGTCCTGTTCAAGAAGGAATGTTAGGAGTTGAAAGATGCTACGTCCTTCTCGTCTGTCTGTATTGTTTCCCCTTGAAAAGGGAGAAGCGAGAAAAAGAAAAATTGCCAGTAGCAAGATAGGCAAGAGACGGGAAGAATTAAAAGCGTAAGAGAGACTGAGACTTGCAGGAAATACTGGACCAGAGATCATCCAGGTTCTGTCAGAATTTTGTTTAGAGCTGAGTTTCCTGTAGAATTTTTCTATTGACATGGTTTGTCCTTATTTTCCTACTTCATATGGCTCTGATAGTTTGGCATCTGTAGCAGGATGTTGAAGAAATGTGAAGTGGAGGTAAGCCAGGGGTTCTGTGCAAGGGATATGGTGGCTTAGAACCAGTGGTCCATTTCTGTGATTGGCCTATATGTGCGTGTTGTCAGGAGGGACCAGCTTATTTCAGTTCAAGAAAGTCTTTTTACAAAAAGTCCTTTTTACAAAAAGCGGACTTTCAAATTCACATCTCACTTACCTCAGGTTCAAAACAATAATAATGCTAAAATTGTTTTTAGCGTATTTAATTTAAACTGCAGGAGTAAATGGTATATCATGGAGCCTGGGGTTGTGGGGTGAGAAAAATAGCTGGAATGTGTTTAAGTGTGTTCATTTAAAATCATGTTTGCTTTATCTGAGCCTGATTTTTGGCAGTTCAGTACCCTACTTACAGCTGTGCTTTCTAGTAATTACTATTCAAACTTCAGTAGCAAAAGAAGTGAGCATAAAGAAAGCGTAAAACTCCCCAGTATGTGTCCCACAAGGACCTTCCTGGCTAGCAGTAAAGAGAATTTTAAAGATTTTGTGCTGTCTGTCGGCATAGGAAGCATTCCAGAAGAAAAGAACAAAACTAGCTTGAAATGCAGCTGTGATCTTTCTGGAGGCAATCCTTTACGGGTTGTGGGCAACTAGAATATAAGTACTTTGAGAGAACAGATCCTTTTCTGTTTTGTCGCATTATGATTTATTGAAAGACTGCAAAATTATTTGATGTTAAAGAAAAGTTTGAAAATAAAATGAAATATATTTGACTTATAAGAGTGAGCAGAAAGGAGTTTCAAACCTAAGAGATAATATTGAAGTAAATTCTAAATATGATAAGATTAAAAGGTTGGCAAACCCTAAAATTTAGGAACTTAACAGAAAAAAAAAATCAGAGTTGTACAAAGCCATGTAAGTAAAAATGAAAGTAGGAGATCGATGTGGAAGAATGTAGTGCCAACACTGGAGCTGCTGCAACGTATTGAACCTGTGATGCATTTTATTCCTGGTCCTTTTTCTCCTAATGTGTCCAAAAGGGAATGCTTTAGAGGCATTCTGAACACTGAAAACTGCTTTTGCATCTTTATCAGTGACTGAGCTGAGATTTTTAAAAGTCATCATAGGAATGAAGAGCAGTTGGACTTATCTATAAGGAATGGGGAATATAGCAACCGAATCAGGTGCAAGTTTAGATCTGATTGCTTTCTTGGTATCATATCCCTTCTCTACAAATCTGACTGTGGTGTAACAGAGGTGGTAATGAGGACAGCTTAGAGTAAAACGTTTCTCTAGTTCTCCGTGGTGCCAAAGCAGCCACCGTGTGCTTAGTATACTAGTTATTTTTTGGAAGAATATATTAACAAAATGTTAACAGTGGCAGAAACTTATCTGAAAACCAGTGATTTGAGGCAGTAGGTAGTAGATTGAAGAGCAGTTGCAACATGGTTTTGTTGTGCTTGAGAGGCAGCTGTTGATAGGAGACTGAAAAAGGAGGATATGTCACTTAGGGTTGATACATTTGAGATGTCAGCACATGGTTTATATTTGGAGTTAGGTATGTGTGAGAATGTCCAAAAATAGAGTTGCTTGCTTTAGTGATTATTGTATGTGCCTGGAAATATAACTTGTATAGCATCAATTTTTTTTTTTTTTTCATCCAGTAGGAGTATAACTATTACATCCAATTTATACTGGTCAAACTTGGATCGTTGGTTCATAGAATATTTCTCTGAACATCCTGGCTGTCTTCCTTCCGAACTGGAAGCTTTTGCTTGTTTATTCAACATCACTGATACTCAAAAGTATAGTTAGCTGGTGACTGTAGTGACTAACCCCTCTTCCAATTTCCATTACCTGAACTTTTGCACGTAAGTTTGTTCTTATGTAAATAAGTAAGTTTCTTAAAAAGGAAAAATATTGATCTACCTATAATATACTCGGTACTTTCAGCTTTCATTAAAGTTGAATGAAGGCTGAATGAACACTTCTGAGGTTATAAATACTAAATACTAACCCTATATACCACTTATAAAGTAAGTAATTTACTTATATTTTAAGTAAGTTATAAATACTAAGCCTAATAAGTGGAGTAGATATAATTGTATGGAAAACTCTATTTAAAAATAAGTATCTGTCTAACCAGGATCAAGGTGGTTTCACCTGGTTACAGGTTAACTATGGAGAGCTTTCCTGTAATCACTGAAAGAGTGCTTACATGAGTCGGAAAAGTAAGGATGAGAAAGTTTCAGGTTCTCTAAGAAGAGTATAGCAACTATTTGCAGTAATTGTAGTACCAAGTACCTTAGATATGATTTCTTGTAATAACAAGGAGTTTTAGCACAATATAGTGGCAAATTCATTCTTCAAATAAGCAATGGATAGAATCAAATCTAATTCTACTTTGAAGGCATGACTGTTCTGAAGGACACCTGAATTTTGGTGTCTGTGAATAATTTTGGAAATCTATCTCTCTTGGTGGATTTGAACAGTGTAAAATTGGAATATATATTTTGGGCTATCAAAAAGGGGATTCACTTCCTTTCATCTGGGGGCAGCTGGTTATTGATTATTGAATCAGTCTTCGACATCTCATTCAACTACAGCAAGTCAAACCAGTTGGGAAAAAAAAATCTAAAGCACATTGAAAAAAAGAAAATAGACAAAGATCTTGGAATATAAGGAGTGTTTCATTTCTGAAATACTTTAAAGTCACTGAAATGTCTTGACACATAGCAGGTTTATCTGCCTGAGTTTGCTAAAGGTGACCTGAAAAGGATGTGTGGTGGTTTTTTTTTTGTTTTTAAATTGGATTTCTGCCTTTTTGTTTTTGTTTGCTTCTTTGACATGTAAAGGATGCCTGAAAATGTTATTGTTTTTTGCTTTGTATCTGTTTATTTTGTTTTCCCTTTTGAGTTTTTTTTACACCGGAAAACCTTTATTCTCCTGGTTTCCTAAACCCCTCTGTACATCTGGGGGTATAGTCTGATGGTACTTCTATGGCAACAAAACTGATTTTAAAAGTTTCCCCCTCCCCCCCCTTTTTAATGTTTTTCCCTGTCTAGTCAGCTGTGCTGAGGTGACTGAGCCAGAGGCCACACTGATGTAATTGATCTGGTTTTACACCACAGTTTTTCGAAGGATTACGTTGATGCAAGTGGAAACTGCAACTTGAACAGGAGAAAGGAGAGAATTTCTTTAATCACTTGCTGTCAGAGATAATATAATGCTGAAGTAATGTCTCAGTGATGCTGACTTACCTGTTCTAAAAGTTTTCTTGTGAAGCAATGCTGAATGCTTAAGAATACTTTCTTTTGCAAAATGTCATTGAAATTAAAGCTTAAGAACAAGGAAAAATTTTCGATTTCCAGATTAAAATTCCCTGCCTTTAACTGCTTTACGTCCATTTTCTTGACTTTTTAATGATGTCCTGACTTTGATATTTCTCCCTCGTCTGCTAGTATAGCTAGGACTAAAGTTTTATTAGTAAAACAGGAGGAGGGGGGATAAAAAGAACAACAAGCAGAAAGGTTTTTTAAATACAACTTTCGGGCTTCCTTTATATGTCATAAAGAAATAGAAAAGGGGGCACAAGCCCAACTTTTTTTCTTTGCAGGTCACCTTTAATGAAAATGAACTGCTGCAAACTCCAAGTGACAACAAGAGGGGTCTACAACCCTTGAGTTGTAACTTCCTTTCTCAGAAGATATTTGTTTTGAGAGGCAACACGATCTAGAAGAATAAGCACAGCGCTGGGAATCTGGAACTCCTATGTTCAAATTCCGGTTCTGTCAGTAACTTGTTATGTGGCCTAAGGCAAGTCAGTTCACCTCTTTTCCCCTAATTTTCTTCATTTTCTTGAAGGGGGAAACAGGAATACAGTTCTAAATATATGTTAGCTATCTATATAGGATACAATATTTAATTCCTCTTCGTCTAGATTTATCTTTTGAGGGTGGAGGAATTGCACTTTTTAGATAAAACTTGCTTCTTATTGCTTCTACTAGCATATTTCTGTCAGTGGGATCTGCAGAATGTACAGATATTCAGACATCTTGAGGCTTAAGTTGCAGCAGTGCTAGCTGTTGAGAGAAATAGATAGTAGTTTCCTGAATGTGTATCTGCATAAACATGTTCGTTATTGTTACCACCACGATACGACTACAGAGGTGTTGTAAGAAGGAGTTAATAAGGAAATAATGCTATGAACATGTAAAGTGATGTTGTCTATCATTCATGGTTTTCAACCTCTTTTTCAAATTGTGAGTCCATAGGAATTTTCTTGTGGAGATACAGACTCTGTGCAGTGAGGTTTTGGTCTGTTATCAGGTTTGTTTTCCTTAATTACTTTTTTTCTAGACATTTTGAGTATAGTCCAAAGAGACCAAGAAGTTAACAGGCCGCAATTAGAAAGTTATTGTGCATTGGTTGAAGATCTCTATTCTAGATTTCTTTACCTATAAGCTTAACTGAAATGCTCTCTGTCTTAAGTTGTGATTGAAAGATTAATGAGAAGAACCCTGCTGCTTAACACTCTTTGTATTTCTTGAAACTCTAAGCAGGTGAATGGAAACTAAAATTAAAGCTTCTGTGTAAACTGAGAAAGGCTTCTAAAACTGGAGTAGCATTGATTCAATTATTACTTCAGTAAATATTTCACAAGAATGTATTGTATATAGTAAGCAGTGTATGGCTTCTAAGTGTGCAATATCTGGCAGAAAGTAATGATTTGACCTTTATCATGTCAGTTAAAGGTTTTAGAGTAACACTGAGTAAATGATCACTTTATTTAAGAAGTCTCAAACAATTTTTTTTGATGTAGCTATTTGTAGTGTTCTCGTACTGCAGTTTTGCTTTCTCATTTCATTGTTTTCAGAAAACTGTAAAAGTGCGCTGATAGTATATGAACAGTAGCTTGAATGTCTATTCTATGCTTATTTTAATAGATACCTTTTCTTCTTCATGCCAGGTTTGCACAAGCTGTGAAGACAACGCAGAAGCTAATGGTTTTTGTGTGGAATGTGTGGAATGGTTGTGCAAAACCTGCATCAGAGCTCACCAGAGGGTTAAATTCACAAAGGACCATACTGTGAGGCAGAAAGAAGAAGTATCTCCAGGTAACGCGTTTTCTTTGTTCTTTCACAGAGAATGTGTGTCCGCTTTGGAAAAATTTATTAAATCATTGCATTTCTTTAAAATGAAGTTCAAAACTTCTATTCTTTAAGTCTAGTACATGTAAAAGAACAGATTCATTATATTATAACTCCCTTGATGTGTATGATTTAGTGGAACAATGTTATTTTCTGGTTGGTAGTAGATATGGTTTAATAGTTTCCCGCTCCTGGTTACTTGCTTCTGCTCCATTGTTGAAGGCTGCAAGCATCTGAAATGATTCCTGTGTTTGTTCTTCTGCTGTCCTTTTAAGTGGGTCTTTGAAATGATCCAGCTAACAAAAGAAAATAAACTTATTTAAGCAAATCATTTAATGAATCTGATTTAGAATGTAGCCACTGAAAAGGGTGAATTTGCTGTAGCTGGCGGTATGACAGCCATGAAGGGGAGAGGTTTTTCTCCCTCAGGCATGCTACTAGTAGCATAATGGTAAGAAACCCTACAGACTAGCATTTGATATGATTTTTAAGCTGTAGTGTTTAAACCAATGAATACACATATAGATTGATGTTTCATATGGAATGATTGGAAATTATTATCCAAAAAGCTGCAGAAAAGTAGTTCTTTGTGGATTAGGCTTCTCTAGTTTTTCTAGAGCTCTGTCAAAGAAACGTGAACTTATTGCTGTATGTCACAGTAAAAGGAACACTAACGGACTAAATCCTTTCAGTACTCTGTTAATAAGGACCTGTTGTGTTAGCAGTAAAGCATGTTAGAATATACATTTTTGGCCAAGGATATATTTTTAAATTTAAAATTTTTTACTTTAGAAATTAATGGGAAGCATGTCATAAATTATGAAAAGCTTTTCTGAGTAGGATCATAGGATAATTTAGGTTGGTAGGGACCTCAGGAGGTCATCTCGTCTAATCTCCTGCTCAGAGCAGAATTAGCTATGAGATCAAACCAGGTTGCTCAGGGCTTTATCTATTTGGGCCTTGAAAATCAATAAGGATGGAGACTGCACAGCTTCTCTGAGCAATATGTTCCACTACTTGACTATCCTCATGATGAAAAGGTTTTCCTTATATTCAGCAAGAACCTCTCATTTCAATTTACACCCGTTGTTTCTCACCTTTGAGCAACATGGTAGGGCAATGATAAGCATCATAGGATGATGATGAGCATTCCACCGTTTTTAAGTCCGTTGGCCTTGCTTGGTCTTGTAAAAAACGTGGTGGAATGAATATATATTTATCTCGTCCTGTGAGTTTTATATGTGATGTGGACCTATCACTTCTGTAATCATTGTTGCTCAAAGGATGGTTTCCAATATCATACTTTGAAGATAAAAAGCTGTATTCTGTATTTCACCTTCAGATGGTGTGAGCCAAAAGTGAGTACTGAGTATACCTGGAAGTGACAAAAGTAATGTAAAACTATTGTTTAGCATGGTTTCATAAGGAAACAAAGTTAATACAAATGCCGCTTGTGCGTTCAGTCCTCCAGAAAAAGTTTTGGACTTTGCCCGTGAAAGAGGGTGTTATGTCCATATTTGGCTGAAAGATTATAATTTGTTTAATAGTTGTATACATCTGTTGTATTCTTGATTAGGTGACTTGATACATGCTTTTACCATCTAGGTGAGGAATATGATAAGGAAAAACATGAGAATGTAAAGCTTTAGCAATTTCAAGACACTGCACTGGACAGTTTCAAAGACTCTTCCTTTATTCAACAGAAGCAGTTGGCGTGAGCAGTCAGCGACCTGTGTTTTGTCCTTACCACAAAAAAGAGCAGTTGAAGCTCTATTGTGAAACCTGTGACAAATTGACCTGCCGAGATTGCCAGTTACTAGAACACAAAGAGCACAGGTATCAAAACAGAGTATGTTTTATGCAACTCATTGTAATAAGTTGTCGGGATATTGATTGTAGATTTAGACATATGTGATACAGTTGGGTGACCATCGTGGGGAAAAGTGCAAAATAAAATTTTCTGCTTAGCAGTGAAGCCCAAGAATAAGCAGAGATTGTGTCTGGAAAAATCTTGCTGAAGAGTCTGTGATAGCTGGGAATAAAACCTGATTTTTTTTCCAGTTTGTAATCTTGTGACTTGACCACAAGACCTTTCTTTACTGACACTTTATTTGGATGGAATTCATTGCTATGCAGCTCTTCAGAGTCTCCTTAGAAAGCACAGGGGATGTATTATGTAACTGTACATTTATATGTGACTTCTCCATTTGTCCTTCAGCAAAATGGTTATGTAAGAGTATTACCAAACAAATTCAGAAGGGAACAAATGGGCAATTTCTTTGTGAGGAACAGTTTGAAAGGAACAGTAAACCTAAAATTTGACTATGCTGTACTTGGAGAATGCTGTTTGTTTTAACACTCCGATCTTTGAATTGCTTTTATTTGATTGCTTTTATTTGATTGCTTTTATTTGATTGCTTTTAGTGGCTGTGGAAGCTGAAAAGTAGGATTATGTACAACTTCTGAGTACAGAACAATAATCTTACTGGATAATGCATACAGTAATGGACTGGGGCGGATGTACTGTTAGGCTTAACATTATTATGCTCCCTGTTCCTGGTGCAACCACCCAATGAACTTGCCTGCCTGACCAGACAGAAAAGTATTGGCCACTGTTGCTCCTTGAAAAAGGCTAAACCTTGACCTTGCTGAGTTGCATTCTTCCTGTTCTGTTTGCCTTCTTTTAGGTTTTATATCCCTTTCAGAACGTTCTACCTTTCTACCTTTTCTTCCTCTTCAGACTGTTGATAATTTCAGTTTCTTGATTTTAAAAAGTTGCTGACTTCTGCTAACTTGGCAATCTCTCTTCTTTGTTCTGTTTCTACGCCCTTATCTTGCATGAAGTAATAGCTGACCTGCTCTTTCACTTACAGACTAATGGCTACAGCGCAGCATTAATTTCCCCTTCAGTAAAATTGGGCAAAGGTCATACAGTATCCCTTCACGTTTATGGAAAGCATAATTCTCAAAATATAGAATCAAAATTACAGGAAGTATACTATAGCTATAATATTTCAGCAAATGCTGGCTTATGCTTCCATGGTGACAGTCAAATTTTGGACTTGAGCAGCATATTTTTCTTCAGATAAAGAAGTTGGTTTTGTAAGGCATTGTGCTTTTTAAGTATAGAACACAGTTTTCATGCGTAAATACTCACTGACTTACTGCAGGTACCAGTTTATAGAAGAAGCTTTTCAGAACCAGAAAGTGATCATTGAGACACTGATAACCAAATTGATGGAGAAGACTAAATACATAAAATATACAGGGAAGCAGATTCAAAATAGGTATGTATCAGATTTTGAGATAATACTGACATAGATGGCGTTTTTATGTATATTGTAATTTATTAAAATGTTTAGATTAGTGGATTTTACACCCCTCTCCTTTAATACTTCTAGAAAGAGCATTCTATAATATTTTAGAACTTCTAAAGTTTTCTGATTGCCATAGTTACTGTTGTCTGTTCAGTGTGCTTGGTTTTGTTACACAACTGTTCTGTTTAGCTTGTGGACTTAATGGGCAGCAATAGCTTGAGCTTAACAAAAACAAGCTGAAAAAAGAGACTGTGGAAGGCAGGCATTATATTCTTCCCCACCGTCACCACACTTATTTTCTTAGTGTACATTCATCTCAGGAGGTGAAAGGTTATGACTCATGCTTTCATAATGCATGTGACAGATATATTTGTAGACTTACATAATAATTTTATGCTTGGGGCTTTACTCACCCAGTATTATAACCTTAGGAGTAAAATAAATCTGTAAAATGCATGCTGCAGTAGGTCCTTGTAAATGCTCCTACAGCAGAGTTTAAAGGCGATACCCAGAAAGATTCAATACAGTTTACTGGATCCTGGGCGCTGAGTGCAGCTTAAAGTTTTACTCTCTCTTTACATGTCTTTGCTCAAGGATAGTGGAGACGGAAGAAAGCGAAGACACCCTTTTTTTTTTGATGCATCTAAGTAGTTATGCTCTCCCTGCCTTTTCGCAGTAGCAGTTTTCATAACATGAAGCTATGCTTTTCTAGTACCAGTTTAAGAACCAAGCGCCAAGGGAATTTTTTTAATGGTGTATTTATTAAAATCATTTTAAAGTAAAAAAAACTATATTGTTGTTTTATTTCTGGAGTGCCATTCCACCTTAGATGGAAAATAGCATTGAACTGTTTTGTTTTTTCCTTAGTTTGTTCCAAAAATATGTGACACAATTAAAAATCCAAAATTTCCATAACAGTGAGCGCTTATTGACACCTGTCACTGACAAAAATTAACTTTACGGGTTTGTCATTAGAATTTTCCACCAATAAATTAACTTTATCCTAAGTAGGCAGTCACCAGCGCTTGCTGTTTCTACTTCTCTCAGTAACTTTCCTGATTAAGAGCATCTGATAGTGTATGTTTTAATTGCTGCATATGACAAAGAAATATTGTAGCCTGGGCAACAGGAGAGAGTTTTAAAACTATTTGGAAGGAGGGTTTGTGAGCTTAAGAACTGAATTTTTTTGTATTGTTTACTTACAGAATCCTTGAAGTGAATCAGAACCAAAAGCAGGTGGAGCAAGATATTAAAGTTGCCATTTTTACACTGATGGTAGAAATTAACAAAAAGGGAAAAGCTCTGCTGCATCAGTTGGAGGTAAATTCATTTATATCATAAGAAACAAATGTCAGTCAATGTTTTGCAGGTTCAGATTAACATAAAATCAATTCATAGCATTAGCATCGCAATTCCAAAGCAGAGAAGTATTTCACACAAGCCATTTGGGCAAGTATTTTTCTGAATTCTCATCTGTATTCCCTCCTTGTGGATCAGAACTTTGTCTGAGTCTAGCTTCTCTCTCCACACTTTTGCAAGTCATAATTCTATGCATCATGCGTGAAAAGTCTTTCCATCAGATTTTTAAGTGTCATAAATTCAGCAATCCAACAGCATATCAAAGGAGAGAATTGTCTAGTGTGGAGACCTAGAAAAAGATTACCTCCAAAAATGTTTTTTTTTTTTTTAAAAAAAGTGTGCTTAGAGATGCATGCATATATAAAAACGTGCGTCATAAAAGTTGACGGGAATCTCCTCATGCAACATTCTGATATCTTGGGAACATATACTGACTTTTCTGTTGGATAGCTGCAGTCTGGAAGAAGAAAACTTTTTAGAAGAGCACAGTAAGACCATATGGTCTTTGTGGATTACCAAAGAGAAAGCTAATGTATTTTAACTGTACATTGAACTCTTTCACTGGAACTGCTTTTCTGCTTGCAGACTCTGGCAAAAGAGCATCGGATGAAACTTCTGCAGCAACAACAGGAAGTGGCAGGTCTCTCTAAACAGCTGGAACATGTCATGAATTTTTCCAAATGGGCAGTTTCCAGTGGAAGCAGCACAGCACTGCTATACAGCAAACGCTTGGTAAAGTTAGGAAGATACCTCTCAAATTACTGAGGGATTATAGTTAAGGCAGATATTTTTGTCTGTGAGACCAAGAAATTAAGCTTGCTGGTGGCTTCGAACTAATTGGAAGTTCTATATAATTTTTCATGTTTTTCTCTTAAAAACATAATTACAGAATATTTGTAATAATTTAGCACTCTGGTCCTGATTTTGTCCTATTACCCTAACCTAAAATTGTTTTAGGTTAATCCCTTTCTTGGGAGGAACATGAATCACTGGGCAAAGCTGTTAGGTATGTCCTACATCGTTAGTGTGATTCTTTTCGTTACCTTTTACAGCTTTTGAGGTCAGAGAAAGAAGGTCGTTATATATCCTACGGAGTCTGATATCCAGCATTTTAATGTAAAATGAACGTATTGCCTTGTTCTGTCACACTAACATTCTATTAAAAGGCTTCAAAAATTGATTTTTTTTAAACTGATAAAAATGAAGCCAATACTTTTGCTTGTCCATACAACCAGTTATGAAGCTAAATATTTCAATGCTAAATTGGCACTTAAGATCAAAGTGCACATGGTCTTGCTAAACTGACTGATCATGATGAACAGAAATCCCCAAAAAAACTTGAAATCAAAAACAAATAAAAAAAATAGGTTAACCTATAATTTATCCAGAGGTTACTGGATTGCACTAGCCTGACAAAGGAAATCTGTGGTAATGATGAGGGAGATGCTAGATTTTCTATTTTCAGTTCATATAATTGGTTCACAAGATTTTTTTCTTTATTTTCTCCTCGCTTAATTGAGAATCTGCTATGTTTATTTGTTTTTTTATTTCAGATATCCATTAAAAAGCTGCAGGCTGTAAGAGATAGTGGAATATTATTTAATTTTCTCAATTTACTTCAAGTGGTTATATTGACTGGGCCTGCTTTGCACTGTCTCACCAAGTAATAGTTTTTAAATGTAACAGGGAAAAGGGACATTAACTGAGTCATGTTATCTATAATTGCCTAGTTTTGCCACAAAGACTTCTGGTATATGAATAAGCAAGTATGTTATATTATAAGCATCTTAATCTTATGAACATCGCGCACATGGAGAAAAAGTGCAACTAGTCCATAAAACCTTAGCAAATGGGAGGGATTTTCCAAAAAAACCCCAAAAAACAAAAAAGAAAAAACCAAAAAAAACAGGTGAGACTTAGGCTCCAAATTTTTTGTTGAAGGACAGTGTTATTTGGGAGTTGAGTAGCTAGCCTGTCTTTGGACATCTAAAAAAATCTCTTCTGGAAGAGTAACACAAATGTGAGGCTTGTGCTCTGGGATATCCAACCACATAAAACAGGAGAGAGAGTACCCAGCGTGTTTGTTCTTCTGTTATGCTGTTGGGGAAAATGGTTCAGATGGCTCTGACCATGGTTCATGGCTCTGACCCCAGAAGAAAAACTCTTGTTTTGTTCCTATTCTAGATTACGTATC
This sequence comes from Struthio camelus, assembly GCF_040807025.1. Lineage (NCBI taxonomy): Eukaryota > Metazoa > Chordata > Aves > Struthioniformes > Struthionidae > Struthio > Struthio camelus. The sequence goes on along the minus strand of NC_090942.1, from coordinate 64,602,423 downwards.
GTCTACGATATCTTCTCCGAGCAAGGTGTGATGCTTCACCAGTGACTAACAATACCATTCAGTTTCACTGTGATCCTAGCTTCTGGGCTCAAAATATTTTCAATCTAGGTATGATGTAATTTTATTCCTCCTTTGGAGCCTTGATCCTATTTTTGAAGCAGCTTTCTTTTTGTGAGGATGAATAGCCTCCCTGCTTGTTGTTATTGCGTAACTTCTTTACTTAAAGAAGACTAAAGGGTTTTTTTTCTTTAAGTGTGCTATATGGGAAAAGCGTTATTTGTGAATACTCTAGTCATAAGTAATTGTAAACTTTCCTTGCTTCAATGCCACTTGTGATGGTGGAAATAGCAGCTATCAGCTTCCTGGGCAGTATACATGCCTTCTGGTTTCTGATACGAGGAACACAATCCATAACCCTCGTTATGTAGTAACCAAGGATTCTAGTCCTCGGTATCATTCTGCGTTTTCCAGCCTGTTCTCCTATGTCAATCCCATCTTCTCAAACTGGAGCCTGTAGCAGTAGTTTAACGTGTTTAAGAATCTCCAGGTGCTCACTTTTCATACTGAAGAACAATAAGCCTGGGAGAACTGAGGTGATGAGAAAGGGAGAACTCCAAAGAACAATAGCATAGCATAAAAAATAGCGCTACTTTTAAAAACTTATGTTTGACAGATGTCTGTTAGATCCATTTTCCTGATTTTTCCTTTCCCTGCAGGGAAGGACTTTAGGAGAACTTTTTAACAGAATTGGAAACACAGTTCGTCTTCATGACCTTAAAACCTTATAGGAAGGTTTTGCTCTTGTCTCCAAACCAATGTTTATGTTTTCCAGCTATGAGTAACTAGGGTTTTATGACACTTGTGAGTTGCAGAACCTGGAAGCTTTGCAGGTAGCTTGTTTGTGTGATTGCCTGGAAGTCTGAGTTTAATGGAGATAAGTATCATAGGAACCCCTCTGCTTAGGAGCAGGAATTGGAGCTTAGAGGTATCCTTAGGATTTTGACTGTTATCATTCTTAGTTTCCCTCGGTTAGCTTTATGGACTTCTTTTTTTCCTGTCCTGTGTAGAATGGCTCTAGCATATATCTGTGGGTCCTTTGTGCCTTTCATCAGAAAGTGCAGTCAAATGTAAAAAGAGGTGCAAATACACGTTTCTCACAAAGGCAGAGAAAGGAAGTGGTGTGGCAGTACTTTAAGGCTAACAAGTTCCTTTATCTTTGATTTTCTTTGGGAAAAGAATCAAAGTGAACTTCTGTTTCCAGATGCAAACTAGCAAGCTATGTGGTGCTAACTATGTGAATTGTTGCTAAAATGAGATGTGTGGGGTTTTTTTTTTTTTTTTGGAGGGGGTTGCTGTGTAGATTTTCGTGTTGTTTTAGTCAGCCTTTGAATTGCTGAAGTCTGTTCCCTTAAATCCTGAAAGGTGCTGCAATAGAAGTGGCTTCTTTATGGATCAACACAGGAGTTTTCATAGCAATTTATGTATTTAAGTGGTAGGTAAAAATGGATCCTTTTTATTTATGTTGTTTCAGAAATCACAACCTTTAGGCTATTACGTTTATGATCAGGCATGATCAGACACTTACAATTTCTGTAAATAAACCAGATATTTAGCCACTCGTAGAAGGAATAAGAAAATATAGTCCAGGTAAAGAAGCTCAAGTTACTGTGGGAATGGTTTGCATTCTGCTTGGGCTGTCTGCTGTTGAAAGTTCGATAGCGTCTGTATGCTACTAATGGGACGGCTCACACCAATAGGTTTCAAAGTATATCTAAGAAAATATAGCATTTGAACTGTTTTAATTCTACAACTTTGATGACAACCCATGGTTTTCTAGAATAACGTTAAGGGAATCGTTATCTACAGTACCAAGTAAGCAGCTTTACACCGTAGATGTTAATTCTGGGAAGACTTCTGAAGAATTGATTAGATCTGGAGAAAATGGAATAAAAATGCAGTATGGGTTGGTGACAGTTGACTGTAGTACAGTTGATACCGTTCTTTGACAAAGTAATTCCTTTTCTAGAGAAAGAAAATAAAATGGATCTAATTTTAACTTTAGTGAAGTACTTAATACAGTTGTACATGGGAAGTGATTAGATTTGTTTATCTCCATTTTCTCTACTCACCTTACAGGAAGGGAATAGCCTAGAAACTAATAGGCTTGAAAGGAGGTGTTTTCAGATGATGAGAGATTGGTAGGATTTTTCATCTTAATGCTTTGTATACTTAATATGTTTGTTAATGTCTCTGCTAATGGTAGTCACGTGGTATCACAACTGAGGCGGTTTTCTGCCCTGCTCCGCACTGCCGTATGGTGGCTGGCCTGGACTCTCTCTGTGTCAGACAGCCTATGAGTACCTTTTTCCCTGTGAGTTCATCACCAGAAATAGAATGGTGCTTCTTGCAAAGCTTCTCTGATCTTGGGATGAAAAAGAGGAGATACAAAATGCAAGTTGCACTTCCTTTCTCTTCTGGTAACATCTCAAAAGATGTTCCAGGCTAGCTTGCACGAGGTCCACAGGGATTTATGGATTTGGGGGGAGAGTTGGAGGAGGCTGATGACAGGTTCTGCTGTGATAGGAATTCTCAAACTATCTTGTGCTGCAAGCTCACCTCATGAGGTGGCCTCCTTGGAAGAGGCCCTACCTCTCTGGGAGAGCAAGGGAGTGAAATGTTTATCCCCCACTTTTGTACTGAGAAGCTGTAGTGCAGCCTTCCACAAATCATTAGAAATTTCCAACTTTCAGTCTCAGAATTAACCCCTTCAGTTTGTGTACTCTTGCACTCAAGTCAATCTTTAAATTAGGGTTGTTCTTTCTCTTAATGGTTAGCCCCCTCATGGATTTAGATAAAACCATGACTTCCCCCACTTCACTCCTTGCTTTAAACAAGCTAAGCTTCTTTTTGTCTGTCTTGTAAAATGAGCTTGCCTAAATCAAACTCTGTTCCAGTTGGAATTCATCTTTCTTGAATGAAATAACCAGACTTCTACATGAGAGCTTTGTATAACCACAATATATATCTCTTTGGATAAAATCTCTTACAAACATTAGTGTCTAGTCACGATTCCCTCTAAATTGAGAGAGAGAGAGAGAGAGAAAATATACATCTCTTGGATGTGCCTGTTACATCCTGGAATTGGTGATGTGTAGCAGCTGATGACGTTATTGGAGTATTTCATGATACTGATTCAGAGACAAAAGAGGATCACAGTACTGTTAAGCCTTAGGATACAGTTAAATCTTTTGATCAGAGAGCTGGATCAGGATGATCTCCCCTCTTTCATTAAAATTTTGCTCACTTGCTGTTTCAGGTAGGGCATCTTCCTAGGAGAGGCTACCTCACAGAGGAGGTTGCAGCACAAGATAGTTTGCCAGTATCTCCTTTTTCTCCGTTATAAAATACAAGCAAGCTTTTGCAGGCAAACAAATAAACGGACTCCTCTGTCTCATGTTTACCTATCCTTTACGTTACAATAATGAACAATGACCTCATGGTAGCTGGGAAGTAATTTTGAAAAGTTGCATTTCTCCTAATTGCAATATTTTAGCAATCATTTTATTTATTTTGTTTAAATCAGGTTCTCTGGTAATTGAGGATAAAGAATCCCCACCACATATGCCCAAGAGCCCTGTGATGGAAACAAACTTACAGCCACCAAGCAGCTTACCGTCAAACCAGCTATCTAAGTTCCCAACACAGATAAGCTTGGCTCAGCTCCGACTGCAGCACATGCAGCAACAGGTCATGGCTCAGAGACAGCAAGCTCAGCGCAGAGCAGGTCCGGTAGGTTTATCAAATCCAAGAATGCCAGGAACCCTGCAGCAACCTCCTACTTCTCATCAGGTAAGTTTTGAATATTCCCGAGAAGACACTTCCACCTAACTAAAGAAGAGGAAAGTAAGCTTTAGAAACATAATTTCACGTAGCACACTACTTTAGCTTGCGGCTATGCAAATAGGTTAGGAAGCATTTTCTGTACTGAGAATTTAATGGGCATTTTAAACATGTCTGGCAGAATGTGTAGTAACACTCAGCCTATTACTGCTCAACAAAAGAAATCATATCGTATCAGCCCATATGAAGTACAGTTGCTGAGCTGCATATTCTGTATTTTTGTCAGATGGCTGTAAAGTGAACCTCTTATTAATTTTTTGAAGACTTTTTTGCATGGAACTGTGGATCTCCCATATAACTTTCAAAGTTGTAAATGCTTTCACTAGCTTTTGTGTATCATCATTTATTATAAACGATGGTTTAAAACCATCTACTAGATATTATTTTAACATGAATTTTCCATGTGTTCTGTGATCACTCAGAGGGGGTGGGTGATATTTGTTTACATGTAATTTATTATGTATTTCAGAAGTTTTAAAGGGCCACTCAGTAAAAATTTCTGGAATGCTGAAAAGATATCAGACAGCTAACTTACAGAATTGTTTCCCTTTGTACAGCCACCTCCACGCTTGATTCATTTTCAGAATCATAGCCCCAAGTCCAATGGGTCACCTCTTCCTGCACAACAGATGAGATTTCCCTCAAACCAGAATATACCAAGGCAAGCAATAAAGCCCAGCCCATTGCAGATGGCATTCTTGGCACAGCAAGCCATAAAACAGGTAGGGTTTCTTTCCCTTGTCGTTCACCATGTGAAAATAAAACATCAAATGTGCCTTGCATCATCTTACTTTTTATTATGTTTCTAGTGTGCTTTACAGTTAGAATGGAGACTGCTTTCTTACCTGTGACAAGATACCCACAGTTTTCTTAATGAGATAACTCGGATTTCTTTCATTCTGACTCTTCTAGTAGCTGAAATATTATGGAAATGAACCACTGTGTGCGATATGTAGGTGTTTCATTCTATTGCTTTGCTGTGACTATGACTTCCGGCTACTTACGCAAAACTTAACACGAGCATGGTCTGCACACTACAATCTATAGACAGAAAAGAAAATCTCACCATTTAGTCTAATTCTAGTGACTTCACAAGTAACCAGATAAAAGCTTGACTAAAAGTTATAGCTGCCACCATTCTCTGGAGTTTGCCAAATCTGAACCCTTGTAGATGAGGAGAGGAAAGAAATCCCACAATTGTGGGACCTCTGCTGAGTGAGAGTGATCAATACCCAGCTGATCAGCAGTTGAATTGGGGTAAGAGCAAACACTTCAGATACTTTCTGGCTGTTCAGCAAGGCAAACCTTTATTAAAATACATATCAATGCAGGAGGGAAGAAAAGAGGGTCTTATCACCAGAGATGCGGAGGGAGAATCAAATGAACTTCATCTGTGACCTGAGAAATGGAGTAATACCATTCACAAGTTAGCAATGCTTATGATATCAGAGTGCTAATTTCGGCTAAAGTGAAGAAAGCTGCGCAATAACTAAGAGAACCCATAGTAACAAAAACTGTATCAGTTCTATTGGGAGCCTCTGAAAAGAAGATTGGCCTGTCTGCAAGCCTTTCTATCAAGTGTTTCATTATCTAGTAATGTCTTTCTGAAACTGAACTAGTAATGGAATGGAATGACTGGCAGAAAAGGAATTGAGCAGAGTAAAATTTTACCTATAATTGCCATGAAACTCTGTTGAAGTCATTGAAAACTGCATATGTCTAAATGAGAATGAAATTTAGTCTGACTTGACTGTGCACTTTATATCGTAGTGGTCAACATACAGGTGGGTAGAGTCCCAGTCAGATTTTGAAATTCTTAATCACCTTAAATTGTTAAGGGAAGCAGTGTCCAAGTGACACTATAGATTTTTACTTATTATTAAGTACTGGAGCAGTTGTGCATTCAACCTATTATCTGTAATGGCTTTATTTCACTAAAACTGTTACGTTCCTCCCACAACCCTGTCAATGCAGCATGAAATATTAATAGATACTTAACAACGAGATATGGCTTTGAATTTAAGAATTCACACTCATTTCTTTTATTCATAGTTCTCAGCTACTTCTTGTCGCGGAATGAAAAAGAACTATTAACCAATTTATTAATCAGCAACAGTATTCAATAGGTTTCGAGTGTCAGTATAGGAACTAAGCTACTGCACTGTGGGTTCACTAGTAAAATATATATCCACCTGAGGGGAGAGTTCATCCCCTGCAGAGCCACTGCTTCCGAGGAGAACCTGGCTCAAACTTGGAAAGCCTAGGGCTAGTTTTATACCCTAAGTTGAATCAGAGTGTGGTCAACAATGTTTCGAGCTGGAAAGACCCCAGTAACAGGTGGTGTAATGGCTCTTGAGAATGTTCTGGGCTTTCAGCTCTGTCTTCTCAGCGCTGTGTCCGTGGGAGAAAGACACTGTGTCCCTGCCAGCCCATGTACTGGGGTGGAGGTCATCTAATCGACCCAGTGATCCGGGTCTCACAGGGATTCAGTGTGCACTTACCACACTTGTCATCTTTTCTTGTCTTGTAGAGATGGTTCTTGAGATTAGATAACTTCAGAGTAAATCAGGTTTTTAAACTTGAATTCAGCTTAGTGAACTCTAAGCTGCGTGCTTAGCTGATGAGTTAGAATCGGTGTATATGTAGAAGATCTGATCTTCTGTAGAAAAAATCGGTGCTAAATGGTGGATTATTGTCTTTTCTTAGTGGCAGATTGGCAGTGGACAAACTTCAGCTGCCCCTTCAATTGCAAGCAGCACATCATCTACTCCTTCCAGCCCAACAATCACTAGTGCTGTGGGATGTGATGGGAAGACATGTGCTCCTCCTGTGATAGATCTGAGTTCTCCAGTGGGTAGCTCCTACAATCTACCATCTCTTCCTGATGTAAGTGTAACATGTAAAGTTATACGGATTTTATTTTGAAGAAAGTTGAAAAAAGTTTTTAAACTTGAAAAGTAGACATCCTGTTAGATTGAAATTCTTCTTGTGCTCATTGAAGTCAGTTCTAGAAAACAACAACATGGGATGGCCTACATATTGCTGGCAGTATTCAGAACTGTTCCAGGGAACAGCCATAAGAGGTTTAGGACTACTAGTAGAAATAGCATTGCAGGTTGTGATTGTATTTGGTCTTGTTTGTGTGGATGCTGCATATTGGCCTTCAGCCTTCATCTTTTTTCTTTCTCTGTCTCTCTTTATTTCTTTTTATCTTTTTTTTTTTCTTCTTCAAGTGATACTAATGAAAGTGAGTTAGCTTAGCTTTGGTTACCGGTGTCCATAGATAGCACTGATTTGCTGGTGGTGTTTGTGGTAAATTTTTAACATTTTTCTGAGATTTTTATCTCATCGAAAGGGCTATCTTATTAAGGTATTAACTGTTGGTATACTGGACTCGAATATTCCTTATTTCTTTTTCTTTTAGTACTTGTCTCTAACATGCATGTGAGCAGGTGGAGGAAGAAGCATCATAAAATTGTCCTTAGTTTCTGAAGTTCTTCAGTTTCTTCTGACTAGAACATATTTGTTAAAGTCCTCATTAGAGCTGCTGAGCTTTAGTCAATTGATCTTATTTTTTTTAAATAACTGCTGAGCCTATTTTTGTTGTCTAAAGTTTTGTAGATACCTGGAATCTCTTGTTTTTATAGTCATAACTCACTGTTAATCCCTGTTTCTCCCTCCTGTCTTTTGTTCTCCCCCATAAACTCTCCAATAAAATGTTCTGTTTTTTTTTTAAACAGAGTACATTGCAATCACAGTATCTGTCAGGGTAAAAAGATGTACTGCACAACACAATCATGAAACACTATTGAATCTTTGAGAATTTTTAGCATGCTTTTTTTTGGGGGGGGGGGGGGGGGCGAGATATCATTATAAACTCTTCTACTTGTATGTGGTTACACTTACGCTATTAAGGTATATTGCCCAAATCACTGTAAATATGCTGAGGTAGTAGGTGCTTTTCAGTGCACTCCTATGAAGTCCAGCTAATGTATAGCAAGTTTTAGTGGTCAGTGCAGTTGCTGCCAGTGGATTTGTGATGTGTTTGGATAATTGAGAATACTGATACCAAGCTGGTCTATTTTCTGTCTAAACATGATCTTACTTATTACAAGAAACCTAATATTTCAAAAGCTCATTTCTTTTTATCAATCTAGAATGTGCAATTCTTGCAGGAAGTTAAGATGATAAGGTGGGAGCCCCTAAAATGAATCTCAGTTTTCTGGGTGGAAAACTGAGCCACGGGTGGAAAGGCTGGCCTTGGCTTACAGTTTGTATTTGGCCCCTGCCCCGAAGGTATGTAGAACAGATGGAATTGAGCGTACCTTGAGATTCTTCCAGTCCTGTTCAGCGTTAGTAAAGTAATGGGTAGTTTGTGAATTGCTTATTATTTTTAGAGTAAATAACATGAACATCTTGAAAAAGGGTGTGGAAATATAATTTCAGCTCCTCTGACCTCAGTGTGTGAAAAGTTACTTGTCTGGTTTAAGCCTTCTCTGTAGCTAATGGAGAAAAATAGGCACCTCCAGGATCGTCTCATCTTAAAATAATTGTATAAAATATTGTCTAGATTTGGCTATCTCTTTACTTTTTAGAGAGAGCAAGATGAGCTGTTTAGATCAGCCACCTCATTTTTTGGATGGCTAAAGTTAAGTGAGATGCATTTTGGTTTTTACCTCCAACATAACGTATATATGGCAGATGCTTCTTTCCCTCCATCAACACTAACTGCTTCCCCACCACCACCATCTTCTAGATTGACTGTTCAGGAAACGTCACACTGGATAACATTGTAAGGAAGGATGGTGCTGCAGAGCAGAATCAGCCAAAACCCCCTTCGAACAGAACTGTCCAGTCACCAAATTCATCAGTGCCATCACCAGGCCTCTCAGGTAACTGGACTGTGTCGCAATTTAAGCGTTGTAGTGGAAGAATCTAATGTGGCTATGTTAATACTGATATCATAATTGGATTTTTCTGTTTTCTATCAAAAATGCGAAGTCTGAATGTGAGGGCAAAGTTGTATAAAACCAAGTAGGGGATAAAGTTGAGATAAGCATTGTCAGCAAAAGTACGTGGACAGATCTTAAAAACATGGAAGGAAAAAAAAGTAGGTTTTAGCAAATCAAAACCACAAGTGTATCTGTAGAAAAATGGCACTCAAGGGTATTCCCAATTAAAACCTAGAGGCTGTTGTAATCCGCAAGCTTTTGAAAGGGTAAGCAGGATAGGATATAACAAGAAACAACGTCTGTGAGTTGTGACTTGAGGTTCAGTTTGGACATTAGAAAATATTTTCACTAGGAGAGTAGTGCAGTACTGGCACAAGTTCCCTAGAGAGGTTATTGTTAAGGGTAGTTGAATGTGGTGGACTTAAAGGACTCGGGGGTTTCCTCTCCACTGCGGCTGGTGGATATGAGTGGCTGCTCCTTACCCCCATTTCCAGATCAAGCCAGTAGCGAGTCTGTGAGCATGAATTTCTAGTAAGTGCATGCACAGCGTTCATGTGCTTGCGCAGTACAGCCGCAGACAGATTAGCACAGACAGGACAATGTATTCACAGGCAGTACAAATAACCCAGTCCTGTTTCTCAGGATCAACACTCAGGAAAAATCCCCTTCATAGATATCTTAGCTGTCTAGCCCCCAGGCCCTTGATCTCTCTCATATCTAGCCCCCAGATCTCTTGTCCTACTTGACAGTTACCTTGGCTTAAAGTTTCCCAGCAGATCTGACATACACGTGCACAAGAGCACAGTGGCACAGAAAGTTAGAAATATAATTTGATAAGAAGATCAAATCAAAGTGATCAGGTATGGCTCAGCCAGGCAAAGGTACTGACCAAGCAGCCTGCTTACCTGCAGTGGGCCCCTTTTAGTGTTTCCCTCCCCTCCGTTATCCCGTGCTTCTCCTTATCCTCTCATGAACTTGTATTAGATGAGGTGTGGGTTAAAAAGATGAATAACTCAAGAAGAGGAGCTTGCCCACAACTTTGTATGTTTCTCCAAGTCACGTCTCAGGCTTGGCACAGCTCTGTGTTTTGTCCTAATCTGATTCCTCTGTCCTAGGAGGAGTGAGTGTGACAAACATAAATCCTGCAGTTCGTTCCCCCAGTGCCTCCAGTGTTGGGAGCAGAGAGAGGTAAGACACAAATGGGAGAGAAGAAAAGCTTAACTTCCATTTCCATAGAACCTGCTGTGTGTAGCCTCAGTCTTTCCTGTCATTAATCCGTATTGAAGTTAATTTGTCTCACTTTGTCTGTTAATAGACGAGATCTGATGGTTATTACAGCACTCTGTGCAGTCTAAAAGTAGTAATTTCATTTGTAATGTATTAATAGCAGACCTAAAAATGTAACGACTTTGTAGATGATGGCTAGGTTGGTGTTATTAATAGGATACCTATTGTAACTTAGGTTTGAAATTCAGCAAAATCAGCTAAAGAAAAAGTTGCATACTGAAGGTCCTTGTGGAACCAGAGATGATTTCAGATTTAAGGAATAAATGTTACAAAGAAGGTTATTAAGAATTTCTGCCGTAATGTAGTCAGTTAAATGAGCACTAGATATCTACTAAGAGTCTACAAAGATGTTTTATCCCTTAGTAATGGAATATTAATGAACAAATAGGTTTAGACATTGTTGTTTGAAAAGAGCAGATCCATTAATGTGTTTCAATAAATTAGGGCATGTATCTTACACAAGATTAATTTTTCCACACAGAGAAAAATCAGATGACATTCCTGCTACTTGAGTTGGAAATACAGATGCTTTTTAATACAGAATACCTCTTCCTGTACCCCATTTATGTAGTAAATGCTGTCAAGGACTCCAAACATCCAAATGTAAACTTTAAATGTTTGGAATTCTATCTGCTGTCATTTGAGTACATTCACTTTTGGATTTAAAATTCTTCATTACTGTTTTTAAAAAAAAAAAAAAAAGTCTCTTCCAGTTCAGCTGTGTAGTTTCATAGCTACACACAAGAACAAGGACAGTCCAGTCCTTAAAGTAGGCCCCACTTTTCTCTAGAGGTGAAAGGCTTTGAGAAGCTCTTTCAAGATAATGTAAATATATGTGCTTTATCTGCTTATTTGCTAGTGTGTGGTTTATATCAGTTCAGCCCTGGAGAAACACTGTTCTTCCACCAAGATACAGCTGTATTTCCTCCAAAATGGAACAGTATTCAGGGGAAATGCTGTTCTGTCCATGACCTAAAAGCAATGGAGATTATTTGCAAGTCTTTCAGTAATGGGAAGTAAAATCATGAGCAACTTTGTAGTTCTGGAACTAAGCTGTTAAGTTTTCCCTTCCTGTAATGCCTTTTCAATATACATGAAAAGACACAAATTCAAGTGTTGTATTCTATAAAAGCAGTACTGCTCAGGATTTGAAGAACGGAAAGTGGATTAGAATCCTGAAGTCTCAGAAAGCATCGCTATACAGAAGTTGTCCGGTTATGACTCTTAATATCCTTTTTTCTGCCTCTTTTTGTCGTTTACAGTTCTGGCTCCTCCAGCAAACCACCAGGAGCTGATTCTACACACAGAGTCCCAGTGGTTATGTTGGAGCCGATCAGAATTAAACAGGAGTCTAGTGCACCAAGTGAGAACTTTGATTTCCCAATTGTTATAGTGAAGCAAGAAACAGATGAAGAATCACGGCCTCAGAATGTAATGTTAATAGCTCTCTTTAAAAATCTCTCTTCCATTTGGTAGCGGAGGGTATTTTGCGTGTATGGGGAATAAAATAATTTACAAATACTTTGCTGGAGATTTTTCAGGGAGAAAAGCTGAAGGTATTGGTATAAAAGGAAGAGGTGAAATTCAAAATCGGACTATTTCTAATGTCAATTCAATTAATATACTGATGTGATCAGACTACTTTCATCCATTGAAAACGTAGGAGGCAGGAAATAGCAAAACAATTGCAAACATCAAACTTTCATGTGGTGCTAGAAGATGTTTCTAATCGTAGTACAAAAATATACATAAGAATAAGGGTACTATTTTAGGGGGACGTCAAAGATGAATTTTATTACTGAAACAGTATTTAAAATGTCAAAATTTGCTCTTCAAAACTAACTTCTTGTATTTAGTTGCTTGAAGCTATAGCTGTGATAATAATCGTTGCATAAGTATTACAAGTTGTATGGCTACTTGCATGTAGATTCCTTAATCTAGTCAGTTTACTTGTTCTAGACGTTTAAATTCACTTCAATAATATAATCAAGCTGCCTATGCTTTTCTCTCAGACCACCTTTTCAAGAAGCATACTTACTTCACTGCTGTTAGATACCAATCATAATTCCACTTCTGATGAAGCCGTATTAAGAACGGATGCACCGGACAGCACAGATGATCAACCAGGGATAGGGATACTACAGGAGAGTACGTCTGGTGGGAAGACAGGATGGTTAGGCCCCCCTCACATAGGAGAGGGCAGAAAAGATGATGATCCCAATGAAGACTGGTGTGCAGTATGTCAAAATGGAGGGGAGCTCCTTTGTTGTGAGAAGTGTCCTAAAGTATTCCATCTTTCTTGCCATGTACCTACACTGATGAACTTTCCTAGGTAATTATGACTGCATTAATTCCATATAAACTTTCATTAAAAGACACGCTTTGAATTGTGAGCCCCAGTATAGGAAGTTTCAGCCTCAAAGGGAATTTTGTTGTCTTTGAAGTCTTGAAGTCTGACTTTTTATTATTTGGTGAAAATTTGCATTGAAATTCGAGTTTAACTGTATTGCAGCTGTAAAATCTGTGCTAGAACTCTTATGCCACTTATGTGGCAGTTAGGCAAGATCACTTATATCTAGGGCATCTATTATTATCTATGGCCTTAAAATTGGGCTATAGAATTGCCTAGGTATCATAAAAACCCTTTAAGGGCAACAGAAGAATTAACATTTCTTTTATTATTATTAAAAAATATTCAAAGAAAAATCTAAGCTGATATTGTATCAAATATGTTATTTACTGTAGTATTAAAAATGGCTATGCTCCAAGCATGAGATGTAGTGCTTTACATCTGCTGGAAATATTTCCTTTAGTACTGAAACAAGCAGTAGTCTTTCATGATTGGCTGTTACAATAGAACTACTCAATTTATCTAATCCAGTTTCAAAATTCCATCTTAAAATATAGATGGTAACTGAAAATAGGTTTTCATTGTTATTGCAAGTATAACTGAAGTTTCCTTCTGGAATTAATATCTTTGATAAAATAAATGGCAAAGGATAAAAGCATCTATCGTAACATGCTGATTGTTTAATGATTTTATGTAAATATTAGTTTTTCTTATTAAATATCAGTATAGTTTGTTTAAAACTGCTGGTATGATCCATTTGGATAGTAGCTTAGAGTTCTGTAGATTGATCATCCCTGTTTATGTGCAGCTCTGAGCAAGAATATTTCCACAATGATGTTTATTCTTTTAAGTGTCACTAGAAATGGCACATAAAAATGTTTCTCTTAGCTCCTAAAACTCCGAATTACAGGGCTCTTTTTTTTTTTTTTTTTTTTAAATTAAACGGTGTTATGTTACAGTTTTGTGCCATAAGCAAAACCCAGCAAGCACTTAAACTAAAACATTTGGGTTTAACAGGGAAAAAAAAACTTTAAGCAAGCAGGTAATTACACATTTACATGGCTTACAGAAAGTATTTCCTGTTTCCAAGGATCTTGTTATCATTATAAGATGTCTCTGCATAAAAACATGCATACTTTGTATCTTGTAAGAACTGGTTATTGTAGAATTCTCTCTCCTATGTAAGAAGTACAACTCAGCCCTCTTGTGGTTATCTTCAAAGATGCAAGTTTCTTCATTTACAGAGAATTAAATTGAAAAATCTAGTAAGAGTCCATGGTTTTAAAGCTTAGGGAGCTTTCACAAATTGCAAGCTGACCACATCCACAGGCTCCCTTAAACAGAATTAGTTTTGTCTTGCCTTTGTCTTGCCTTTTGCTGTGTCACCTATAGTATCAGCTACAGGTGATACTGTAGACACTAAGTGATAAATTTAGGAACAGCTGAAAAGTTTACTTAGTAGGTGAAGAATTTCCAGGTTTCCAAAAAATTTGTCTAAGGTAATCCATACAGAGTAGTAATGTGTTGTACTTCAAATACGCAAAGGGAAAATACAGTTATCACCATATGACGCTAACACTTTTCCTTCTGTTCAGCCTATTTGATTTGTCTGCAACTGATTCCTTCAATTTCTCTTTAATTCGGAAGTACACCTCTGATTAAAGCTTTAGCTTAGCCTGTAAGGTCACATGAACAGTTTAAGCACTAACAAACGTAGACACCGTCTTGCCAGTACCATTAGAAAAGGAAAGTCTTAATGCGATGTTCTCTGCCAATAGTCCCTTTCTTCCTTTTGTAGTTTTAAAAATTAAAAAAAGCACCAACCTTAAAAAGAAGCCATCCTACAAATGAAGAAAAAGTTCTCCAGATGTAGAAAGCCTCTTCTCAAGACTGTGCTATTTCACTGAGAATAATAAATCTGTTTTTCTTGTTTAGTGGCGAGTGGATTTGTACGTTCTGTCGGGATTTGTCCAAGCCAGAAGTTGAATATGACTGTGATAACCCCACTCACAGCTCTGAAAAAAGAAAACTGGAAGGCACTGTGGGCTTGGCACCGATAGATCGTAGGGTAAGGATAAAAGGGGTACTGCCTTGCTGCTTTTTGTATTATAAAATGTATACTTTTTAAAAGTGATGGTAAGTATGTGAATTCACTTCTTAAATAAGCTCTGAGAAGCGAAGCAGCCTTCGCTAGAATGTTCTGACCATCACGATCTGAAAGTTGGAGAAGTGATTGTGGTGTGATGTGTGAACTGGGACTGCACTCCAGGAATTACAAAGTGCTGCTTCTAGTATTGACTTCATATACGCTCTAACCTTGCCATTAGTATTTTTTTTTCCATTTCTGCCCTCCAAATTTAGCATAGATTGACTTTATCAATGAATTTTTTAGTCTTTAAAAAGTTTCATTAATATCCTTTTAAAATTTAGGATTTTTTTTTTCTAATGAAGAGGTGCAGAGATGCAACACTGATCCTGCGGAGACTGACACAAATCTCTGAGAATGACTGTTATCCTTTTGCAGCTCTGAATATTCTGGTGGAAAAGCTACAAAACAAACTGTGGGTCTCGAACTTTCTTTTTTTCCTTAAAGCTCAGAGTTGAGAGAGACTTGTGCTCTGTCTTTTGAACAAACAGTTGAACTGTTTGCTAGAGTCTTGTAGATTTTTGTTCTTTAATTTTTGTTACTTGTTGTTTAAAACTTTATTATTTTTTAAGTCCTTCTAAAGTATATTGGAAATTTTCAGCAATGTTGGTTTCAGTTAGTAACTTGTATAAATACACTGAAATTAACATTTTATTGGGGAGATTAGTCTACCTGTAGAACTATTTGCTTACCTGTGCTACTATCCAGAGGAAAAAAGCTAGCTCTGTTTGTATTTGGCATTAAATGTAGATTATAGGAAATCCTATAATATTCTAATGAAGGATCAGCAAGCATAAAATCACAAGCTTTTTTAGAATCTCTTTTAAGGTTCATGATCCATTTTAATATACCTGAGTACCCAGGAAAAATACTCTCCCCTGCTGCTAACAAAAAGCAGTATATGCCTTGCACTAACAGAGCAGTTATGCTTAGGTCAGGAGAAATATTACTGCTATCTCTGAATATTTATTGAGCGCAAAGAGCCATGCGTGCTTTATACGTTCTCTGGAATATCCAGGGGACTCGGCTAATACTGAATGACACCGTTGATAACTATATAAGGTTTCATAACATGCGTTTGAGAGTTAATAATGATATGATACATCTATTGCAGAAAAATACTACAGGTTGTTGAAGACTGTTACGTTTGCTTCCAAATACAGTTTTTGTATTCACTCTTCTGCTTGGGGGCTGGGGGAATACTACACATCTGTTTGTTTTCTGCAGCTGATTATTTAAAAACAAGTTATGTAGGAGTCTCTGATTACTCGGGTACCTATTTCTCTTGACACAGAAATGTGAAAGGCTGCTGCTGTACCTCTACTGTCATGAAATGAGTCTCGCTTTTCAAGATCCAGTTCCTCCCACAGTATGTACCTCAGTTACTTCCTTTCCATCTTATATCAATCAGTAATGTAGTTGTCATGTTCTTAATTGCATTATTATTCTGAATTATAGTCCATTATCGGGAAGCAAGTTCCCCTGGATGTGTCAGATGTGTATAATTTTATTAAAGCTTTCTGAAGGGAAGCTGAAAGGTAAAGCATTGGGTTGGAAGGGGCTTTACTAGTAAAATTCCCCAAGAACGGATTTTACTTACTACTTCATAAATAGACACAAAAAATAAGTACTAACACTATCTGCTGATTTTTACAATGCTGAATGATATCAATAAAAAAGTGAATTAGGATATTTTTTAAAAGTGACTTGAATATGAGAGCTGGAGTATTCCATAGTGCTAATACAAAATTGAATTTTTGAATTATTACCTGGGAATTCATTAGTTTAAAATGCTAAAAAAAAAAAAAAAATCTAGGTGCATTAGACAATTCAAGGATGACAGCAAGCTACTTGTGCTATTACCATAAAAAAGGCAATTATAGTCCAAGAACAGACAAAAGCTATTGGGGTGATCAGAGAAAGAGAGCCTGTTTTATGTTCCTCAATACATGTCAGTGGGAAACGACCTCATCAATACGTAATAATGGTTGTGTGCATTTTTATTTTTAATTCCATCTGTATGAGAATTTTTCTTTTAAAAAGTATTCTTCCGAGTTTACGGATAAGAAAGGGTCAAACATTGGTCACATATGATTAATCAATTCATCTTTTAAGGCCTGTATTACTAAATGCAGGTTTTATAGTATTTCTCTTTAAAATATGATTTTAGTAAGATAAAAAGTATGAGAATGTATGCAGCAGTTTTCTCTTTAAAAGAAAGATATTAATCTTACAAGCACAGTTGAAGACTGAAAGCACTATTTCTCTGTAATTCACCACCATTTCCAAAGACACATTTCTTGACCAAACGTCACTTTCAGCAACACATATACTGCCTCCTTTTAAGTTGATTGCGAGAAATATCATATGGTGGTCTTCAGAGTGAAACTTAAAAGACAGTTCATTTGACTATGTAAAAAGACAAGAATGTCCAAATCATTTGCTCTATCCTATATAATCAATGCAATTTTATATAATTTATTTTTATTTTGCTTCTCATCTTTTAAAATGGACACTGGGAGCAGTGTATTTTAGCCAGCAAAACTATCATAAATCACTTACTTCAGAATCAGTCTGTATGTATGTAAAAAGTAGAATTTTCAGGTCTTAGAATTGTGCTTTGAAGGTGAGAGTAAATCTTCCCTTCTCCCTCAGAGCTAAAGGTTTGTAGAACAATAAACAATGGTCATGGCTGCATTTGGTAAAAATACTTTTTTTTTCCTCCCTGTAGGTTCCTGATTACTACAAAATAATCAAGAAACCTATGGACTTGTCAACCATCAAGAAAAGACTTCAAGTGACCAATTCATTCTACACAAAGCCAGAAGATTTTGTGGCTGATTTCAGACTGATTTTCCAAAACTGTGCTGAATTTAATGAGGTTAGAAAAAGCAGATACTTATCTTGTTTTGTAGGCTTAGATTTGTTCAGAACTGTAGTGGGCTAGAACTTACAACACAAGAACTCTTTGAATTATACTTGTTTTGGTGATTAGGCCTCAGTAAAAATACAGATCACACTTTAAACTACTTTGTTGTTAGATGACCACGCAGTATAGATCCTTCCATGGAAAGAAGGAGAGTTTTAATAAATATATTAGCTGAATGGCAAGACAACAGGTAAGGAATAGGATGATCGTTTATCACAGAGGTTAATGGTGGGCATTGGATTAAAAAAATGTTTTAATCTCCATTGCCTAAGAGCAACATACCAACCACCACACATAAGGGAACACATAATGGTGAAAAAGGGATGCAGGTACTGAGTAGGCCACAGAGGCAGAAGGGATTTCAGTAGGAATAAAAGTTTGTCTAAGTGGTTTCGGTTGGATTCTCATCCAGGCACCTTCAGTAACTGGGAACCCTTTCTGTCGTGTTAGCCTCCACTTCAGAAAACTGGTCAGCCATGGTGAATATGAATGACCTTAGGGCTGCCTAGTCTTCCAAGATGAGTCATCATGCATTCTAGTAATGTTTTACTGTAATTTAAAAATGGGTCTGTAAGGAAATTCTAGAGGAATGCTGGAGGAAATTCTAGCGTTTTATGCAATTGTTCCAAAGCATTTAAACATCCTGAAGGCACATCTATATATTTCACAGCATAATCCACTTTTTTTTAAGAAACCAAAATGTAGTAGTGTTTAAAGTTTCTTTACATAGCTTTCAGAACCCAGGCTGCATGGCTTCTGCAATTAGCTTCTGTAATAATCTATAAGAGAAAAAAGTTGGTGGGGGCATTGGCCAAGGCTTCTGCCTTCTCCCTCTCTTTTTCGGCTTGTGCTCTTTGTTACTGCATGTTCCACCAGTGCCATTCATATTGCTGTTTGTTTTTTGTAGTTTGTAAATCACTTTAGGTCCTCTAAGTATAATGCTATTTCATGATGCATTGATATTGTTAATTCACCCAACAGCCTGATTCAGAAGTGGCTGATGCTGGCATGAAGCTTGAAGCATACTTTGAAGAACTTCTGAAGAGCCTTTATCCGGAGAGAAAGTTCCCTGTACAACCCAACTGCCAGAGTGAAAAAGATAATCCAGAACTTACTGACGACTCGGATGATGACTTTGTACAGCCTCGGAAAAAACGCCTCAAAGAAGACCGTCAGTTGCTTAAATGAGTCACATGTATTGCTATGGAACGTTTTTTTAAAACTATGAATATTTATCTATGTTAAGTGTCGAAAGGGGAAAAATCATGACTGCTTTGACCTGTAGGTTTGTGGATGTTTACTGGACTTTCTACCCCTCTTCTAAAACACAAATCTAATGGAGATCAAGGCATGTGGAGAGCTGTTTCTCTGAAGTTCCAAACTTTCATCCTACTTCTGGAACAGTACAGAAATTGCCATTTGAGTGGGATGACAGCTGTTTACATTTGCTTTGAGGAAGAAAAGAAGTTTGTATAGAATTGAACTTTAAAACATTACATGGGTTCAACATGTGGCTTTCCGAGTTTGAAGAAAATGTGATTTCACCAGACGTTTAGTTTTACCAAAGGCATGGGGCTGGCCATAATTTGATTTCTCTGGTACTGTACTTAACGCAAGCCATGAAAACAGATGGTGTAATACTGTTGTCCTACGATGCTGACTGGTACAATGAAAGTGTAGTTGCTCTCAAGGAAGGTGTCGGTAATTTTAAGATGTAAGAGAGAGTGTATTAAAAATTTTAAAAAAGAGGAGGTGGAATTTGTTTGAGAGTTTTAATGGAGACAAGGAAGACGCAATGCTTTGTTTTGCACCATTTTTCTTACCACCAGCCAGAAGCAGTGATATTCCTGTACTATATTGTTTAACAGGTATGATGTACCTATGTTTAATGGAGGTCATGGCAAGATTGCAAGGAAAAAATATTATCGGTTTTTGGGTATGTTTAGGAAAAAAGCATCCTTTCTGTCCACAAGCTCTTATTATTTAACCAAATTTCTAAATATGTTATTTTGAGAATTCCACCTGCAGTGGTATTCACTCAGAAGTACACAAGTTTGAAAAGAAAGGAAAAAAGAAAAAGAACAATAATGCTCTTTCATCCTTCATCTGTCCATGTTAAAATCACCAGAAGGTAAGGATAAATTACCTTTTTAGTTTGGTTTAAGTTCCAGAAGGGTTGTCAACAACATAGATGGTTGTTTATGCCTTCAAAGATTGCAGCGTTCTCACGGGCTGCTTAAGCTATTGGTTTACGCTCTTCATTTATGTCATCTTAAAACTGAATTTTAGGGGGAGCAGGCGGTCTCTTGGATTAACCAAGCTCTGATTGTGCCGGAGTTTTGCAGATGGAATTATAAAAGGCATCTGTGTGTACACAAGCCTGCTTTTGACTTGCTGTGTAGCGCTGCTATGGTGCTGGGGATAGATCATTGAGGAGACTAGATGCAAGTGCTGTCATCAGTGCCTGCTTGCTGTGCACACATGTGCACAGAAAAAGGCCTTTTTTCTTCTCACAACACACAGATGCTACTGCCTGCCTTTGTCATAGGGAGGCACTGCCTACTTAGGTGTAATGGACACTTCAGAGAAAAAAAAAAAATATATACATATATATATATATATGTATCAGCTGTATTTACAGCACCTTTGACAGGCACAATAACTTTTGAAATACCATGCTGATTTGATTGAATTTTAAGCTGGTGAGAGTAACCATTTTCTCTTTTTTCTTCTATTCTTTGAGTAACTTTATTACCTGTAGAGAGCTGCTGTGTCAGTTCTACCACCCATTGTACCAGAAAAAAGGAAGAGAGGTGAAGGAGCAGAAGAAGATTGTGAAGGAGGGCATTCTCACAAAACAAGTGTGATTAGCGCATGCTACAGGAGCAGAGATGAGAAATAAGAGGCATAGCCATTGCAGCACTTGAAGTCTGAAAAATCTAGCAATGCCTGAAAGTCCTAGATACCCTGTCACCAAATGTAGCTGTGCTGCCAGGGGAAGGTGCTGAGCGTTACTGTGGGCCGTAAGTTGCAGGCACAGATTTGTTAGGAGGCTTAATGCATTTGGAGGTGAAGTTAGGCACTTCTATACCTTCACTCTGACCCTGTCCTTACAATGAAAAATACTAGGGAGAGGGGTAGAGATATATTCTTGCAGTCCAGTTACTTCTGTCTGCTTTTGATTCTCACTTAAAAAAAAAAAAAAAAAAACTTTTTGAAATTATGCAGCCAACACTTTAACCAGTCAGAAGAGATTATTTTAGAACTGCAGGCATGTTTCAGTGAGAAATACAGGTGAGCTGTAAGAGTGATTTTTCTCCCCCCGCCCCCTCCCATAGTCATCTTTTCATTCAAGTTTTTCTCTTTTAGTGCTGGAACAGTTTGTAGAACCTACAGTACTATAGTTCAAGATGGAGATGGGAAGAAAGATTAGGAAATACCTCAGTCCGTTCCCCCTTTTCTTCACTCTCCAGATGTGTTTTCATGGGAAAAAATTTCAAAAAAAAAAAAAAGTTACTCTGAAATACAAACTGAGATTGTTATTCTTGGCATTTATCAGCTTGGAGGAAGCAGCTGCAACAAGCAGTGCAGGTGACAGTTCTCCAAAAAGTCAATCATATGGCTCACCAGCTATCCAGCTGGCAGACCTCTTGCGTTAGCTGTAGAGCCAGGCAGGCTGGCCATTTAGTCCATCAGTACTAGATCTGAATGTCCAGATGAGCTCGCAATTTCTATGCTTCATTCTGGCTTACTGGTTTATACAGGGGATGGGTCAGGGATGGCTTTGACTATATCAGCCTGCCACAGCTGCTGTGAGGCCTAGAATGCCTTCATACAGAAAACCATTGGGCAGGTTGCCAAGAGACTTCAAGTTTCAGTAACCCCTGCTTGCCAGCTGCCTCCTGAGAGGCTGATCTGTGTGCTACCATCGAACTGTGTGGGTGAGTGAGCATGAAGGCAAGGCAGTTTTTCAGCAAATTGACTGAGAATTCTGTTAATTCAATGGAAAAATCTAACTCAACTTTAGTCTTCTAGTCTTGAATGTCACCCTAAGAACCTTCAGAAATTGCCTATGTAATGGGGCTTGATATGTTAAATTGACTTGCTATAATGAAGATGATATATGCATAAATATTTGAGGAATGCTATTTTGTTTTCCTAGGGGAGTATTGCATTTGTTCAACCTGCTATGGCAAAGACTATCTACTTGGTGCATTATATTTTTTCCCCTCTGCCTCAATCCGCTGAAGCAAATAAGGATGGTAATCAATACTGATTTTACTCTGCAAGTAAGCTAATCTTTGTACAGAACACTTACTTTTATGGCTGTCATTTTTCCACATTTTTTTTGTGGCATGGCAGTAATAATGGCACTAGTAATGAGTGTAGTAAAAAGTCTTCATCTCTCTGCATGGGATGGGTAGAAGGTATCTTTTTATTGAATCGTAGGAAAGAGTACATATTTGAGAAAATTGGTATTTGTCTATACGAATCGTAGTTCTTACACTGGTCGGTTGCAATTTATTATAATGGAAATGGTATGGAGAAGCAGTCAACATCAAATGCAGCTCACAGGAAATGACAGATTCCAGAGGTTTCTCTCTCTTTTCCTAACCAATCCAACATCAAACACTTGCTTTCATTTAACTTGCTAAGGAGAAAGAAAATAAAAAATTAATAAAATACACATGAAAACCAACGGAAATGGATGCAGGGGAAAATGTATGAGATGTGTCCAAAAAGTCTCCCCTTTGATAGGCTACTCCCATGACTATTTTGAAAGCGGTGGTGATGTCCTAATAAACTGGAAAAGGGTAGATAAACTTTTTTAAATGTCATTGCCTAGATTCCAGAAATATTTTCTTATATATTTATTTTTCATTTAGTTGCAGGCTTAATGTTGAGGTCTGCATCTACAGTCTGGAGTCTTAGTGCTAAATATTGCCATGTTAGAAAGAAGAGAGCTTTGATATATTGTGTGTTAAGTTCTTGTATGGATTGAATAACTGTATTGTGTGAGGCTCTTGGACAATTTGTTCAACAGTCATGATTCAGCAACCGATAAATGACTTTGTATACACAAAATACAATCTCAGAAATGAACATGAGATAAGGGTTACCCAGTTAAACGTAAGATAATGCTCTCTTCTCTCAGCACACAATGAGTTTACATACTTTTTCGCTATCCTTTTGACGTGTGCGTTTACAGGCCAGCGACTAGAGCTGTAGCTCCCGTTTGCCTCAAAGACGATTTCTGCAAAAAAGCTGCAAGTGTATTTTTTGTACTTTATAAGAAAGCTATTGAGTCAAGTCCCCAGGAAAAAAGCCGTCCCATTAAGGACTTGTTTATGCTCCCATTTATCCCAGCCACTGTTAGCCAAAGTTAATCCAACTGTAGCTAACCAAAGCTTTTCTTTTATGTCTAAAGTGGTTTTAAGATGTTTTGCTTTGTAATTATTGTAAACTCAACCATTTTGGGGCTAAGTGGCTCTCTGGCCTCTGTGCATTGGTTGAGTTTTACTCATAGGGGAAGAATAAGTTGTTTTGTCCAAGTCCTTTAAGCTTTGATTTTTTTTTTTTATTTTTTCCCCCCATCTTTTACAGAATGTCATACAGATTGTTTTAAATGACAAAAACATGAGTCCATACTTCTAAAAGATAAGTATTTAAAGAAGCAGACAGTGATTAATGTGTTACTTTTTGGAAAAGCCAAAGGTTAACTGTCATGTGCACCTTGGGAAACATTAGAAGATGTGACCCAATGAACTTAGATCGTATAAATATATTTTAATAGCTTGCTTAAATATCTATTTGCCTCTAGGCTGCTGAAGAACGTGGAGGATCTAGCCCACGGTCTTCTGGCTTATATGGGGAAAGTGGACTGCAGAATAGCATGCAGAGTGATGTGGACACGCTGCACGAGGTGAAAATTTCCCTGCTGGTGTAGCTGAATCAGCCACAATGGCAAAGCTACTCACCATCTCCTGTAAATAGGTTAGTGCTACTTTGTGTAGGGAAGGCTATCCGTATCTAAGCCCACCTTCCACTTTTATCTCTGTGCCTGATCTTTTAGCTAATTGCCTCTGTAGCCTTATAGGAAACACTAAGCACATAACGGACTGCTTAAGTTGGGACTTTTGACTTAGATTTGATGATGATCTGACTTTGGTAGTTTAAGGAGTTTTATGTGCTATCCTCTCTTCCTGCAGCAGAGGTGGCAGAACAGAGTATGCACCTGTGAACCAGCAATGTCAAGGAGGGGCCGGAGATACTAGCAAGGAAGGAATTGCACTCACAAGCTAGCATGCTGGTGGGAAGGAGTTGGGGCTGTGCCAGGCAATCTGGTTTGTTCATTTATGAGAAATGAGCGTAGGCAGCTGGGGTGACAGTACTTTAAGTTGCTGCAACAGCATGTTCCCATGCTCATCTGTCAGTCCTTATTTTGGTGTATGAACCTTCGTGACAGTTTGTGATTCAGTCATAATGCACCCCAATGTAGGAGTTTCTGAATAGTATTTAGATACACAAGAGCCCCTGGAGTGGTCATACAAACCTGCAGTGCCCTGCCCTTGGTCTCAATGGGCAACGTGAACGCAGAGATTGCACACACGATGCACACAGATGCGAAAAGACACAGGGCCCCAATGAAAGAAGCACTCATAAGAACCTGTAGATTTAAAAAAAAAAAAAAAAAAAAAAGACAGACAGACACACCACACACACACACACACACACACACACACACACACACACACAGAGTTCAAGCATCAGTTCACTGTTGTGGGGGCCTGGCAGTTAATTAGGAATTAAAGAGTAGACAAAGGATCACAAACATCTGAGACTCAACAATAGCGAGGAAAAAACAATGTCTTGTGAGTCTAGTGGCTTTCAGAATATAATGTGCTAGCGAGCTAAGCTCTGGGAAGAAATTTATGCAGATCTACATCTGGCAAAGACCACATAAGTACTCTATGCAAACATCACATGAAGAACTAATGAGTTAAAAGTAAAGGGGATTTGAATACCTTACTCCTCCCTCCCTTAGTTTTTTTTTTTTTTTGAACTTCAAGGGCACCTCTCCATGTATTTGATAGCTATATTTAGTGCAAAGTTTGCCAACATATCATTGGCCCGTTTAAGAAAAAAAAGAGTAAAAGCTGCAAATCTATTCTGTGGTGTTAGGAGAAAAGAGCAGTCTAGACCTTTACTGCTCAACAATTGACATCCTGTATTAAGATGATACTAAGAGTGCTTTTACTTGTGATATAAATGGGGCCACCATAGCTCCAACACGGCACAAGGACCCACTTGTTCCCATCCCCAGGGCTCGCATTGTGGTGGGGTAAACCTAGAACAGGACAAAAAGAACTCAAATTACTGCTACAAATCACCATGGTATGTGTCTTTTGTCTGTTTGTCTTCAGAGAGAGATCCCATTACGTTATTGAGGGCAGCTAGTGGGATGAGCTGTGAAAAGGATTAAAGGCTCCTTTCAGTCTCATTTGTGCCATTACAGATCTGCCATCTCTTACTCAAAGTGAAGATTTAGGACAAGCCAATCAAAGCTGGATGTGGTCCCTGTTGGTTTGTTCCCCCCCCCCCCCCCCCCAGACACTTCCCTTCCAGCTGTGGTGGGCCATTCAGGTCAAAGTCATAGAGGGTGGGCCATTCAGGTCGAAGTCATAGAGCTTGGTGCTAAAGAGAGAATTTAATTTATATTGCCAGACCCTATATTTGGAGAACAGGAAAAAAAGTACAATGGCTGTAGCCTTCAAGCCAGTCTATTTGAATAAGCAGCACATCAATGGAGAACACCTTTGTTTGGGAGAAGGAAAAAGAAAAGCAAATCTGGACAAGAAACTTCCAGGCTTAGAGGAATATGTTGTAGACTTTTTTTTTTTTTAACCTCCCCAACACCTGTGCCAGTAAAGCACTTAGGCATGTGCTTTGCTTAAGTTGTATTAATGTCCCATTAATGCCAATAGGTTTTAGCAAGCGTAGTCATTTAAGCCTGCATATAAATACTTGACTGAACAGGACCAAGCCAATGTAGGTAAGGTAACTCAAGAGGAGTTTAGGTATGTGGCTGGAAAGGGGATTTCTACATATGGTTTTTGAGCATTGATGTGCATATTAGTGGTTTATGACATGGCCGTTTCAGCAGCAGTCTTTGTATCAGTAGCATTCAATTCTGGACCATTAAAGGATTAATATTTTTTTAAGGCTGGGGCATTCTTAACTGTAGTGTGCTATTAAAAGTACTGTACAGTATCAGGTTAGCCTAGAGAAGTACTTCTATTTCCTTTTTATCACATAATCTGAAAGGTGGTATGTTTAATTCTGCATTTTTTTTTAATTTTAATGCATACTTAACCCATGGAAGTCATTGCTTCAATTTTTTTGTCTCTTTAATCTGAAAGATTAAAACTATTTGCAGACAGAACACAGCAGTTTCCATTAAGTGATAAAGTATGTATAGAAAAACCTTATATTCTATCTCAATCTTATAAGTGCTAGAAAAGATTCCATTCAGTGGTAGCCTATCTTCTAATTTTCCAGGAGTTGAGGAAGGGGTGGGTTTTTGGAAGTTGCTGATACAAGACATCCTCAAAAACAGCATTTTCCAGCAGCCAACCAACATGCAGCTCAGCAAGGCCACCTGCTCTTGCCATCTCCAACTAGTTTTCTGATTCCTTCTCCCATCTCATAGACAAAAGCAGTATGACCAGAGTTACACAGTTAAGAAAAGTCATTCCAGTTATTAAATATGGCAGCATTGCTGAGTATAGGCAAAAGGGGTTTCATTCACCCAAGCGGCCTAACGTACTGGCAAAAGAACCCACCTCTGCCGTGTAAATGTATATGGTGTTGAAGTTTGCTGAAACCAAGGCACGTAACATGAAGAGAAATCCAGTCATGCCCGCGCTGGAGAGAAAGCAGTATGGAGCAAGAATTAGTATATTAGATCATGTCTCCATGATTGCTGTTCTGTGCTACTGACTGCCCTAAGGCATTTACCAGCTTAATATAAGGGAAAGTGTAAAGAAAAGTTGATAGCTGATGAGTATAAGCTTTCTTTAGTCCAGTAGCAAGGCATATTTGACACCGAGCTATTGCATATTAGCTTCCTTTTAAAGCAAGTTTAGAGGCTGAAGCTGGTGCCTGTTCGCATTATGGTGGCATCTGCCTTCCAGCCTCTCTTTCTGTTTCTCTATAAGAACTATTACACACAAATACGATGGCCAGGCTCAGGCTAGCGATAAGGCAGAGAAAACTGAAAATAATAGCAGCAAACAAGCAGGTGCCTTAATGAGTGACCATAAGCCTCCTGACAGGGGCTCATTTAGTTTAAAGACTCCTAGCAGCGTCCCTCCCCCAGCTTCCCGGTACATCACTGATCCTCCAGGGTTAGTGGCCCACAGGGCAAGGCCACGGGTATAAATCACTGGCTGGCAGCCATCAGGCTACCAGTTAGTTTAAAGGAAACTTTTAACTTGAAAGCCCATTTCAGATGGCTGAGGTCCATACTGACTTCCAGTAACTCTTAAGCTCCATCAGCTTGGGAAGGGTCTTGTAAATCCCCACAAATCAAGATGATAAGTAGAATATTCACTGAAACCTTTTCCTTGGTGACTTGAGCTTCTTTGGAGTGCCTGACTCTACAAGTTAGGAGACATACATAGTAGTGCCAAAGAAGAAAAAAGAGGGAACAGTACAACTTATTTGTAGTGGATGTTGTTTACATTATTTTTTAATTTTCTGGATTACACTGGTTAGCAGCTTGTACGCTTTGGGGAAGACATTTGGGCTCAGTAATATAAATGACTCCCTTGCCACACACACACACCCCTCCTCTCCCCACAGCCTCTGTTGCAATAGCTTTTCTGGGAAGTGCAGGGAGCCAGCTGGAGATTTTTTTTTTCATGTGTACAAGAATTACTGGCTGACCGACTGGTGACCTGAGGCTACCGTAGATACTGCTATCTGCCCATAGTATTGCAAACCGCCCTACCCATCAAGGGCGGCAGCGTGCTGAGCTGGTAGCCTACCTTGAAGTGCAGATATTGAGGAGAAGAAAAAATAGCGCTGTACATGCCATGGTTATACACAGGCTCAGGCGTCTCCCAAGGAAATTGATGCCTAGAGTGTTCAAGGGATTTACTGGAGACAAAAAAAGAAAAAACCCAGAATGTTAGATGACTTAGTTATAATGTATGTCTACGGTTACAGACCTCAGTGCCTTATGCAGTATACCGCAAAACCCCTCATCCCAAGTGCCTACCAAATGCACTATAAAATGTCAACTCCTATCATTCCCTTCCCATACCCAAATCTTGTCATTTGTGCACACTTTCATCTCCTTCCTCGCAGTGGATGGAGCCTATCTGTCT
Source organism: Struthio camelus (assembly GCF_040807025.1). Classification (NCBI taxonomy): domain Eukaryota; kingdom Metazoa; phylum Chordata; class Aves; order Struthioniformes; family Struthionidae; genus Struthio; species Struthio camelus. The sequence goes on along the minus strand of NC_090942.1, from coordinate 64,574,468 downwards.
CTGACACTGCTGTGCTGAGCTGAGGCAGGACACTAGCCACAGCCCTGCTGGCTGCTCCCCCTGAGAGCTCCTGTCTCAGGCATGCCTTCTGGAGAGGGACTGAGCTTGCAAACCGTATCTGCCCCGTGCAAGAAAGGTACAGTTTGGTGAGCACCTCCCTGTGCTGCAGGCAGTCAGTGCAGCCACAAGCCTGGGGGGGGGGGGGTCACTGCCTCTGGCCACAGCCCAGTGAAAGCCTTGGGTCCTAGAACGTGCCCTGCTGAGGCCATGCAGGAGCTGAAAGCTAAATGCCCACTTGAGTGCTTTACTGGCCTGGGCCCAGTGTGAGCTGCAAATAGAGGATCCCACATTTCATTGCTTTTTAATGTTTGCCTCCCAGGAGTGTTGAAATACTAAACCTACAAATAGTGCCAAGTTCTTCTAGCTCCTTGGCTGAAAAGGTACCATGCAAACACCTGTGCACTGACCTGTCATCCCCCAGCAGCTCCTGGACAGGCTGTACCAGGAAGCATTTTGTTTTGCTATGGATTCACTGGGCACACTTTGGTGCCCTTTATCGTAGTACTCAGCATAGGGTCTGCTCCTGAGGCTAGTATCTTTTCTAAGGTAAGGCACGTGTGTGGTGCATTCAATTATATGAATATGACTACCTGCAATCCTTGCTTACGTATTAATTTCCGAAAGCTGTGTGTCTCAGAATTTGTTTAGAAGCCAATCTTGGTTCTGGTAATTTAGTACCTGGGCAATTCTGTCTTGGAGTTTCACCAAGACAGCTAGTAGGTACTGACTGCAAAGGAAGTGTGGTGGTGAAAGGACCTGTGCTGTCATCAAAAGTTGCACTACTCACCTGGGGAGAAATGCCCTCTCTTGCCCCTTGCCACCAGCTCATGGCCTATGCGCCAAACCTTCACTTTGAAGACCCTCTGCCTGGCTGTTGCCAGCAACACCGAGGACATGTCAACCCCCTACATGTCATTAAGTGCACGCAAAGTGAAAAGCTTTCCAGAGACTATTAACAGGCTATAAAAAGGGACTGGAAGGCTTGGGGGGGAGGGGTTACATGCAATCTCTCCGACTGTGCTGATGATCATGGTCTGGTAAGCAGAAGGGCCGAATAAGCGACAGTGACATGGGCTCCGGCTCTCCTCGGAGCCATCTCCAGCTTCCTCCCCTGCTGGTGTTGGAGAACCACAGACTAGATCCTGTTCCAGTAATTCAGCGCTGGCCAAGATAACACCATAATAAGCAAAAGCGATGCCAAGCCTGTGGGAAAGAAACAGGGCAATGAAAGGCGAGAACAATGGGGAAGGTCGGGAAATGTTCTGGCACTGAAACACAGCAGGTTTTGGGTACCCCATGACAGACACTCTGTCCCCAACAGTTGGGTTGTGCATCGCAGAGGGCTCTTGTCAATTAGCCAGAGCCCAGCGGTGACTCGTGCACCCACCACATTGATGGGCACCCAGTGCATGGCATTCCTCTGCCTACCTCTCATCCTCTGCAGAAACCACCCAGTTCTCAACTCGTGCATCCACTTGCCCATTAGTGCTGCTCCTTGCTGTGCAGCCAGTAACCTCAGCTACCCAGTGTCCTCTTGGCAGAACAAGCAGGAAACTGTCTTTTTAGGGGGAACCTCACCTTGGCTCTTTCCAAGGCTCTCACGCTGCAGGATCAGGATGGAAGCCTTCATGCTGGCTCCCCACACCATGCACGCTTTCCCCCGGTTTGCCTGTAACCCTCGCCCACATGTCACGCCTCTGCCTCCATAGATGCAGCCACGCAGGCCGAGCGCCTGGTTGCAGGGGCTGGCTGGCTGCACAGGGCTCCAGGGAAGCAAGCTGAGTCTCTGTTGGCACAGGGCAGCCGGGCTGGCTCTATGCAAAGCTACCTGAGGTTCAGCAGGGCGGTAGCTGTGGTTTTGCAGAGCCAGCCCAGTATCCAACCCGCTTGCTGGTCTGCCTGGCTGGTGAGACGCTTGTGCTGTTGTCTTGTGGGGGAGAACGTGCCCCTTCATTTCCTTTCCCTCATGCAGGGCTGTAAATGGAGACATCTTTGAAACTGTCCCTGCCTGGAGGGCCCCGCCCAGGGAGTCTCTAAATCAGATCCTGCTGCTTGGAGCTCACATGTAGCAACTGTCCAGGTTTCAGTCTTTAGCCTTTCTGCACCGCCACTTTCCAAAGGAGTTTTCAGTACTGACTGGCGATGCTCACATCGCACCCTGGCTTTCTGTCAAGAACACCGCATTAGCGATGGCAGCCTTGCTGTGTCATTATCAAGTAATTTGGCATATGCCTAATCATAAGCAGGCCGAGAAATAATTTTCACTCCTTTATCCCCCCCAGCGGTTTTAGAAATAAGCTCCAGCATCCAGGCTATGAAATGAGCTGCCTCGGGACCGTGGCAGGAATGCGAAGAGCACAGAGGAATCAGAAAGGAAACCCCCGGAACACGGCAGTGACTCCTGGGAGAGCAGAGGAGAAAGAAGGATTTAAAAAAAAAAGAAAGATATTTCATAATATTCGTACAAGTTTGGGGAAAAACATAAAAAATTCAAGGCCTGACTTAGCAAGATTTTAGCCAATGAGCTCCCATGGACCCATTATTCATACATTTCCACTCTAGACAGCAAAGTCAATGAAACATATATTAACCACGCATACAGCTCCTGGGAACATTGCATATGAACCTCATCTTCTCTTCAATTTTCATCTTCCCAGGCCAGCGGCATTGCTTACAGTTAATAAGTTTCTGTCCAAGTCCTATTTCACTGATATATTGGCTGGCCTGCAAAGGTGGTACATTTGTCCTCCTCTCAGGAGGAATAAGTCTGCAAACAAAGTGAAACCCAGTTCTGGGCACATCCTTGTCATACACTGCCAGCAGGCGTGAGCTTGCTCTTGCAGCTCTAGCATGGACCACAAGCTCAGTGGCCAGGCTCCGGAGGCGCTAACCTGTCCTGCAGAAAGACTCCTGACTACTTTTACAGTATGCTGTGTTGACAGCCCTTGAAGTCCGTCCTTTTCTGCCTATAGTAAAGCTGACAAACATAAGGTGTTTAAGGTATTGTATGAGAACAGGCAAGCCTGTAGCACCCTGTGCCCTGCACACTCTCCCTCCAGCCACCAGTGCTCAGAGGCTCCTTGAGGCAGAAGTGGTGTCCTTTGAAAGGGCAGAGCCAGTAGGAGACTTCTGCTCCCTGCACACGTTCAAATGAAAGAATGGACTGATAAGGAAGAGAAAAAAGAACAATAAAATGATGTTTTTACCATATGATCCATATTTGCAGAGTGGTTCTTAAGTATTTGGGGTGTATGAGGTCCTTGAATCTTCCTCTTCTTTCCTAGAAAGCAAAGTTTAGAAAAGAGCATCTTTTATATAGGGATGAGTGCTTTGCTGCAGCAACTGGCGCTCCAGGCACCAGCACCCTTTGCTGGTGGGACAGACAGACAGACAGGGCATTGCAGCACCATGCTGGTGGCCTTTCTTCCCAGAGGATGCACACAGGGAGGACTGCAAAGGATGGAGGTGGGGAGAAGACCAGCACGCTGTACATCCGCATCCCCTCCAGCCCCGACAAGACTCCCAGCACTCAGCTCTTGCAGTGATGGGTCGGGGTGCAAGTTGGGCAAAACACTGGATGGAGATGTGGTTGCTCCTACTTGAGCTAATGCTGCTTGGGCTGGCAGTAGCTCCCACTTTGGATGGTCCTGAAGAGGGACCCGGTGTCCAGTGTCGGAGGGCAGACCTTGCCCAGCTTCCTGGGGAAGGGACAGTGGCTGGCCTGCTGTGTAGCTGCATCTCTTCCCATGCTGGGGCTGTGGTGCCCTGAAGGACTCAGCCTATGGACCGGCTTTCGTGCGGGGAGCGCAGGCCTGGGGCCAGCTGCTCTGGACACGGAGCAAGGTGTTGCCTGTTGCCCACGTTTACCTTGCAGGGAGGGCTGAAGTGCCGGTGAGCAGAGAGGCAGGCAAGCACGGGGGGGGGGGGCCTGCATGGCCTGCGGCTCTCCAAGAGCAGGCAGCCGCACTGGCAACCTGCCTCCAAGGGAAGATGAGCTCTCAGGGACGGCTTGGGTTGCCTTTTTTTCCTCCTTATTATTGGTAAAGCCTGGAAGGGTACACAACTAACAAAAACCCTTCACACAGCCAATGCGATTCCATTACATAAATTCAATTAAACTACAGGGAAGCTTTAATCCTAATTAATTCCAATACAATAGCACCATCTTGCATGAATTGCTAAGGACAATGCTTGGTGCCTGTGGGACTGAATAAGCAGCAGAGAGGTCCAGGAAAGGGACTTTAAAAAGCTGGAAAATAATTTTGAGGACCTCTTTGTCCAAGCTTCCTTCCTGGGGGTAAAAGGAGGCACCTGAATAACGGAGAGAAGAGGCACTCCCCATGGTAGTCCTTCCCTCCCAGTCAACAGGGCCCAGATTGATGGTAATAGGGAGCAGCTGGGTGCTCTGGCCCACACCTGCTCTCCCGCCTGCGCGCCCTGACACACACTTGTCAGGCTTGTCAGTTGAGAAGTGATAAACTCCTCTCGTCTGTGAATGATGACCTGATTCCCTTGCAGCCTTTGGGCTCCTGTGTTGCTTGGATGCTTAGAAGAGGTGGAAGCAACAATAGTGTGGGCTGCTTGAAAGGGCCTTGACCCTCTTGGACTGGTCTGGTGACTTCAGAGACTGGGGTATGGGGATCCAGCGCATAAGTGAGGTCAGATGTTGGGAAAAGACCAGGAATGCTAGGAGCTCACTTTATGGGAATCCACCTCAAGAAGCATTTCTATCTGCTTAGAAATGGCAAATAAGTTCCAGAACTTTCAGAAACTAGGTGGTTAGAAATTTTACTAATATCCAAGATGCAACTGACAGTCATTGTACCAGCAACCTGCAGCGGCTTCAGGCCACAGATGAAAGCCTGATCTTCCGCTGTGTTCGCACATAGGTGTTCCCAGTGTTCCCGTTTCTCCTGGGGCAGGCTGGTTGACCTTGCAGGAAGGACCCCTTGCTTTCTGCAACCCGACAGGCCATATTCCCTAGAGGTACTCTGAGGAGCAAATCCTATATCCCATGGTACATTGGGAAACCACTGGGAGTATTGATGAGCAATAAGGAAGAATGCACTCTATGGGGAGCCCTTTTTGTGGTAAAGAAGCAAATCTTTTCTCAGAATAATATTCATCTGAGTGGAAACAAAGAATGTAAAAAAACCCCAAAACCTAGAAAACCCTATTCCAGTTGAGGGCTAAGATTGCTGTCTCTTCAAAAGAAAAATGATACCTTCATCAATAGCCCTTTGGAAAGGAATCAGACACAGAAGGGGAAAAATGCCCAGCAAGACACGCTTGGCAGTCTTGCTTCATGACCTCAAATCTCAGAAATGCAGGAGCGGCGCACAGGAGCAGAGCCCGCAGCTCGCGCTTACATTTGCTGGCTCCCTCAGGACCCCTTCGGGCATTGCCGCGCGGTTCATCTTGGCGATCCTCCGCAGCGTGGCCAGGGCAGCCTCGTCATTTCCCGTGGACACGTTGTACCGAGCAGACTCTGGGATGAACTGAAAGCAGAGGAGAGTTAGAAAGCCTTTCTGCTGGTCTCTTTCCAGTAGATACTGCACAAATATACCTACATGGCTGCCAGTTACACTTCGTGTCCAGAGGGCTGGCTGTATGAGCCAGACAGAGAAATGCATGAGCTAAAAGGTCAATTGCCTTTCCTCCTCCCCAGTCCTGGTGGCACAATGGTCTGGATTTACGCATGGGCTGAGGCCTCCCAGCTCCCCACCGCCCCATGTGGCGGGAAGCTGGCTCTGTCCAGCACGCCCATTTCATGTGCAGGCTCCCAGGGGTCTGCTACTGAGCTGCCTGGGACAACCACGCATGAGGGAGGGAAGCCAAAGACAATGGTTTAAAAGAAAAACCCTACATTTAATTAATTAAAATTTTAAAATGGGATGAGGCACATATCACTCACTCACACCAAAGTCTTAGAACACTCAACGGAATTGTTAAATAAAAAAAAGGAAGACAGGAGTAAGATTTAGGGCCAAATCATTCATCACCAGGATTTGATATTCACCCATCCCTTCTGCTCACCCCAGAATAAAACTTCTTTTTTGGAATGATATATATATATTAAATTTTAAATAATTACATGCATATCACTGAAAATATAAATTTAAGGCAACTTTTTTTTTAGAGTGCTTTATGTTGACTGTGCTTTTATTTTGTTTAGACCAAAAGCTGCCACTACCCATTTTTCCTGGCACAAATAATCAGGGAAATCAAACATCACAGATATGCGAATGGACGTTCTCAGTGATCTTACATTTGACCGCACAGATATCACCACAGATGGACTTATGTGTTCATTCAGGCAAAGACAGGGATTTTACATCCCCATGACTTGCTCACCCAATCGCAACTAAGCACTGTAGTGCCCACTAGCACTATTAGTAGGGATTTTCCACTTCACTTCACAGAAATAAAATGGTCCTTGTGTCCACGGCTGTTATTTCTGACGAATGAATAGACTCGGGGAAGACACATCTTGGCTAAGATGCTAGTTTGCGGCTAAGTTCTTTATTGAGGCTTCTTTGCTCGATCCTAGTAAATTTAAAGACTGAAAAGAGTGTGCTGGGGCCAGCACTAGACTGAAGGTATTAGCGGTCATGGTTTCTTGCATACCCTATCTAGCCTGTCCTTGTCTCAACGTTGTTACCGCAGTCTCTCAGTACCACTGGCAGGACTCCACACCAGTGTCCATGGACCTGGGGGTGGGGGGAAGGGGGGGCCACAGTGAGGTAGTAAAGCTGGAGGCAGCAGCTGTCTCCTGCTGGGCAACATCTCCCTGGCAACCGGTCCACGTGTGCAAGACCTTCTCAAATCTCCCTGTACAAGAGGGCTGCGGTGCTAAAGCAAGGACCCCATGGCAGGCCTGGGCTTGCGCACTGCGGAGGACAATGCCTCTTGGTGGCTATGGGAGGACACTAGGCCCAATGCAGTGCTGTGGCCAAGAGGGCAAAAAGGGTCTCCTTACCTTGAACACCAGGATGAGGACGATGCCAGGAATGGAGGCAATTCTGACCAGCCACCGCCAGCCGATGGTTGGGTTGACCACTGATGCCAGGCCAATGATTAACAAGGAGCCTGCCAACCAAAACACCTTCCCAAATACAAATCAAGAGGTTAAAATAAATGAACACATGGCAGTGATTTGTTTATTTTCATCCCTTATGGCTCATTCCCTGGATACATCAAGATTTCTACTGGGGAGAGCTGCAGTTCAAACTGAGCCATCCTGTGACTGTCTGTGAAGCTGAATTTGGTTTGAAGGAAAGAGGGAAAGATGAGGTTTTGGGGACAGATGTCTGAAGATAGTTTTAATTAGCTCTGGATAAAAACATATAACTTGCTGTGGCCATCATTGTACATAAAACCCTTCTATTCGCTTCTTTTGTCCTTCCACTCTCTTCTCTGCTAATGTTCATGCCTATGACTTTTTCTCTTGTCTGAATCTCTGTGGGAAGCAGTAGTTTTACAAGCAACAAAGGCAATAATAGGCCAGCTTTCCACTGCTGGAAGTTGATGGGTCTCCAGTGGACTCAATGCCAGTTTATACCAATGGAGAATCTGGCCCCAGATCTGCAAGTACATTCCTCCCTAAAGTTCACTTGTAGCCATTAGGAAAAGTGTTCTTTTTAGTCACACAAAGGATTTAAGTCAATACAAAGCACAAACAAATTCATAAAAGCCACAGCCAGTTCATGAGCAATCTGTGGGCAGAAATAATGGATTTTTGGAGAGAAATACAAGATTATTCTTTTTTATAAATCTTCCTGTTTCTGATGACACTTTGGTAATGAAGCCCTGAGATCAAACAGAGAATAATTAAAAACAAATTATCCTGGCCACCAAGACCAGATACAAACACTCTTGGTCCAACAGTCAGACAAATTCATATGTTCAGTGAAGTCTTCCCAGATAATTTGCACATGCATAAAGCGCCCATTGCAGAGCAAAAGCAAAAATCTAGAGCAAGAAATAACTCCAGTCATGCTTACCATGATCTTTCCCCAACAAGTGGTCACAACCCTTCCCAGCACATCTCAGGCCTAACTTATAACAATTTATGCTAGCCCTCTGCTGAGCAAAGCAGCATGAGCAGGGACATCGAGGGGCACGAATTTGGGACTCCCTACAAATTTTGGGACACTTCCCACAAATGTGGGAATTGCTTCATTAATCATGTGCTATTGCTATGGTTATCCTACCTAACATGAGCCCCCCACCCCCCCCACCAAATAGCAATATGAGTTGTCAAGCTGCCCCAGCCTCAAGGGCACCTCCTCAGCCCGCCTCGCTTTTGGCCAGTGTCTGCATGGCTCTTTTCCCCCATGGACCCCAGACAGAGCCCCAGGCTCCTGATCCATCTACCTCAGCGGGAGACTCAAAGGAATGTGGGGTGAACCCAGGCCTAAAGGCATAAGCAAAGCTGAGATGGGAACGCCCTCTACCCAGGGCTGGCCTCGCGTTTGGCACTGCAGCTGGTTTCCAGCTGAGAGCTGGCTGTCCTCCCCAGCCCCCCCGGTAGGGAGCATGGCAATAAGGACGTTCCTCCTGCGGTTTCATGCTTACAGCACTACTCCGGCATGAGCTGTTGCTGCTGACCCCCCCCCCCCCACTCCTGACTGACAGCCTGTCAACGCTGACCCCATTAAAGCAGGCAACACAGTTATCAATAGGGTAACCAGAAGGTTGGATGTCAGCTGTCACTCAAAGTCCCTATGCGACGTTTGGAACATCCAATTATTTGAGAAGAAATTGCTTCTCTTCTGCACACAAGTATCTACGTACATGTTTAATAATGCAGAGTATACACTCTGGGGCATCGAAGGCAGAAGACACTTGCTCTGCCCAAGATAAATGCAGATTGTGTGGGACAAAGGCTGACTTGCTGGAGATCACGTTTCTAGACAGCAGCCAGACAAATCTCCTGGGACTCTGGGCTAGAAGGAACAGCAACAAACTCACACATACCTGAGATAAGGGCAACATGTATCCTCGATATTTGGTAGGCAAAAATTCTGTTTTTATGATAAGCCTAGCAAAAAGGAAAAGACATGCAGAAAGACAGAGAGTCAATGAGAATTTCTATACTAGTCCAATATCAGTTCAGCTCATTGTTATTTCTATTGTTAGACGCTACGGCCAGTAGCCTGCGTTGACAACCCCTCTCCCATCACTGATCAACCAGAAATGGGTGACCGCACTCCACATCTCCTCCTCAGGCGCTCTGCCTTAGGAAAAGCGTTGAAAGATCAAGCATTCATACCACCCCGCAACAGCTTTACTATCAGGAAGGTCTGCTTCCTTTAAAATCTCAGCTCCCACATCTGTTCGCATGGGCCCGAGCTCCTTGCCCCACAGCCAGCAGCACCCTGTGCCCACCGCAGCAGGCACCAAGGGCGTCTCACCAGCACCATGCACCCTTACTTCAACATGGGCTTTGAGGAAGGAGAACCATGGAAGATGCTGAAATTCTGGATTTGTTCCCACTGACAAAGTTGAAAGAAACAATTCATTTTTGCAAGGCTCCTAGTGAAATTGCTTTTAATATTGTGAATTTTATTATCCTTCTGCCTCACCTCCCCATTTCCTCCCAACAGGAAAACAGGTTTACATTTAAGTGAGTGAGAACGTTCTACATCAGTTCAAGAAGAATCTGTTACTTACGCAGAATTGCTGTGACTATTTTTTACGGTGAAGCTGCCTTCACTCATCTATTACCTGTCTAACTATTTTTATAATCTATGTGTTTAATAATCCTTCTGTCATTGATTTAATACAAACCAGCTGTCCCGTCTACTCCAAGGCTCATGAGTGCTTGGGAATTTCAATTTAGGTAGAGTGACAGGGATTCTATGAAATTACAGAATGGCTTTTTTTTTTTTTTTCTTTTAAGGAGATGTGGGAATTTCCTCCCATTTCCTCTTCTGGCCCCCTCAGAGGCCCCTTCCTGGCTGTCTCCTCTAGGTCACAGCCCAGGACCAGCTTATCAGGCTGCGTGCAAGAGCAACCAGGCACTATGTTGGAGGTCAGCCACAAGGAAGTGAAGAGCCTTTCTGGCTTTAACCAGGGAATTCAGCCCCTCTGGGTCTGAGGGTGCTTTGTCTAAAGAAGAAAAGTGGAGTCATGCTCTCATTTTTTTGGAAGCAGAGTCTCACATAATGAGCCCAAATGTGGGTGCCCCACATCAACAGGGCACCTGCTGGCCCTTTCGCCTTTGATACAGCTAATTCAGTTCCATTTACTTTCTTTACATTCCCCACTTAACCCCGAAGAAAATAACGCACTGAAAAAGGTGCATTTCCATTCCTAAGGCCTTTCCCCTCCTTCCCTCCGCCCTCCCTCCTCCTTTTCCTCCCTCTCAGTTTCCAGCTGGTGCCATTGGCCCAAGGAGCGCACACCTCACCCTTGCCCCAGTGAAGCTTTGGTTGCCGTGTCAGGGCCACGAGGCTTGAAGTTTCCTCTTACCCTTGTGCGTGACCCGACACGCCACCGCCTACCATGGTCCTCAGGAACACAAACCAGATGTAGGATGGGGAAAACGAGGTCAGCAGGGAGAAATAGGCCCCCCAGAGGAAGGAGAGCAGCAGAATCTGGAAGGGTAAAATCAGGGTCACAAACCAAGGGCTCAGTTCAGGGTAACCTCTCTGTTCAGGGCTGCGCTCCCAATATTCGGACTGCTTTCCGGGGCCAGGGCATGAGGTAAGGAAGAAGCCAGGTGATTTCACGCTTGGCAGAGGATGGGTATTGCAGTGCTTACTTTCATGGCGTCTGGCTTTCTACCATGAGAGAGAGCCAGTTTCCACTGCAGTGGTGCAGATCTGCTCCTGGGGAGGCTGTGGGAAGGGCTGGCACATGTCTGAGGGGTTTTGAGCCCCGTGCTGGGGCTATCTTCGTGCTGCGCTTTAGGCACCCACATTTTAAAGTTGCTCAAATCCTCACTGCAGTTGTGTCTTATGTGGTGAAGAGGATAAATGACAGCAGCTCCTTCATGGGCCTGCTCAGGTAGCTTCAGTGAACCTGTGGTAGGTGCTGCTCTGGGTCCTGCGGGATCAGTAGAAGTAGGCACAACCCTGGTGCTCACTCACCTTCCAGCGGCCGTACCTGTCAGCCAGGAGCCCAAGGACAATGCTGAAGACCATGTAGCCGAAAAACACCATCTACAAAGAATTGAAATATGGCCTGAAATAGCCAGCTATGGAGTGTCCACTCCTGGCCAGATCTGGTGGCTCTGCTCTTAAAACTGAGGGGGAGCAATGTTTTCTAAACAGTAGGATAAACTGCAATGCCCAGAGCCACGTGTAAAGGTCAGCCATGTGGCTTTTGGGGGATCACCATCCTCCACATGGGCCCTCACTGTTTAGATCCTCAAAATAAAGGATGGCAAGGCTTTCAAAAAAAGAGTAAGGGGAGAAAGGCTGGTTTTCGCATTGTGGCTCTGGACTCAGATGTGCGCTCACTTCACCTCATTTTCTGCATTTGTAGCGTTGTGGCCCTATTTTCTCCCTCGAAAGGCGGCCCTAGTAACTCAGTCGTTTCTCAGTTCTGGCTGTGGCAGGATGGAAGAGGGAAAGAGGAGGAAACCAATAAAGCTGAAGTTGGCATTTTCAGATAAGGTACAGCTAAGCCTGTCATTACCTTAACACCTGAGCTCCTCACTGCCCAGGAAATGTGCTTTAAAACAAGGCCAGTGACGGTGTCCCTGACAATGCTCACATAGCAGACAAGCGGGGCGGCACAAGTCACTCACCGTTGTCACTAAAGCCACCTGCCAGTCTTGAAGATGCCACTCGCATCGGATGAGAGGGGAAACAACAGCTATTAGCATGATCTCCATGGCTTCAGCCACCTTTGGGGACAAACGTTCATGTTAGCAAGCAAGGGCTGCTCCAAGGAACAGGCTGAGCCTCCACTCTCAGTCATGTCGAGCCTGCAGACACGTCAGGCCCATCATTTCCAGGCAGTTCACTGCGTGCGTAAAGCCCCATCTGAGAGGATATGCAGGGAGAACGGAGGCATTATCAGCCCCCAGCCTGTGGCACAGTTTGAGGGGAGAAAGCCCCACTGCAAATACCTCTGCTGTTTGCATGCTGAGCCACGCAGCAGTGGTGGTACAGGTAGCTCTCAGCAAGACCAAATCATGCTGGGGCTAAGCCATGTTGCTGGCCTTTCCGCTGCTTACCAGCACTGCAGCTGAACCACAGCGGTGGAGGGTGTCCATGCTCCTACTTATCATGAGTGCAAGGTAAGACAGAGCATCTCAGACCTCAGCCATCTAAGCTGAATCCAAGACCTTGACCTTGTGCATGCCACAGAGCAGGAACATGCCCATGGGCTGTGTGCCCGGCTGGCGTACAGGTACTGTTGACTGTGGTAAATTGGCCATGGTCTGAGCCCTGTGACTGCTCAGGAAGATGGAGCGAGGGTGATGGGGAGAGGAAAGGGGAGGTAAGAAAGTGGGTATCTAGACATAGTGTGTGTCTAGAAGGGCTGGAAAGGCTCATCCTTTGCAGAGGAGGATATCTTCCAGCAGCGTTAGCGGAAGATCTTCAACAGTCTTCTGAAACCAAGCTGCTTAGCTAGGTACCCAGCTGTGGACTTGGGCATCTAACTCACAGATGACCCCGTAAATAAATATCAGTAAATCAGTACAGTGCTGCATTGGCCCAATGGTTGTTTCCCACTAGCAGCTGGCTTTAGTTAAGAAATGAGCCCATCGTTCACGCGCAGCTAGCGGCCTTGAAGTGATCCTAGTGAATGCATCTCCATCACACCTTTAGCCCCAGGATGGTGTCAGGCTTGTGCCCCAGGTCCCAAAACAGCTACACCATTAATGGAGGACCCTGGCCCTCAGGAAATTCTTTGGGGAGCCAAGAGCAAGAGAGGGGGCAGCCCTCTCTGCCAGGCTGCACAGGGTCTGATTGTCATGGGGACAGCATGAAAAACATGGCTGGGAGGCTCAATACAAGTACTCAAACAGGACTGAAGAAATACCCTGTTGGCGCTGCCTGGTGGGACAGTGCTCCACCACTGCTCCAGGGCAGAGGAGGCATAAGGATGCTCTGGACCAACCTGCTGAGTTTTGCCCTGAAATAGGTGTGACACAGGCACAGGCAGATACTAGTTTCGGCTGGAGAAAATACAGAAATGCTGCTTAAGAAACTACATGTGAAAAAAAAATGGACTGCAGTATTAGCACTTGGTGCCTACAATTATTACTGCACAGCAGTAAGGGCAATGAGAAAAGCATTTCTTAGGATTAATATAGATGGCTGCAGAAACCTACACCAGTGCTTCCCATAATGAGGAAAAGTGCTATGTGGAACCTCCCAAACCCAATGGTTTCCACAGCTTCTTCCACTGTAAACGTCTTCTGCCCTGAACAGTAATGGAAAAGAAAGACAGACACACACACACAAAAAAAAAAAAAATTAGCAGTGAAATTGTACCTCATCAGATCTTTCTGAAATGTGATTTTTTTTTTCATGTTACTCTGGGGCTGTGCCAGAAAAACCAATTGGCAACAGGCAGTAATTGCAGGTACTGTCCATTAACTGAACAGCCCCTGGGCATGCTGGTGGTTGGGTGCTTCAGGGACTAGCTAAAAAAACAGCTAGAGGAGGGGGCCATGCATGGGAGGAAGGCTAATCTCGCCCCCCCCCCCCCCGGCCTTGGCCTTCCTAGCCTTGTCCTGAGCGACCGTGGGGGTTTCAGAAACCTGTGGCTGAGGTGATGAGCCGTGTCTCTGGGCAACTATCTGCTCCCTTCCCCTGCCCAAACTGCCTCGCACTTGGTCCCCCTCCGCGCTGGCCGGGGGAAGAGTCCAGGCTGGCACGGCGGGAGCCAGGCATCTCAGCCCTGCCACCCCTGCAAGGTTTACAGCCGCAGCTGATGGACACCGTCGGGGGCTCCAGGCTCAGCCTCGTCTCCTGGGAGCTCATTGCCGACTTTGTTTCCCCATTTCAGGAGTCAACACAATACAGCTCAAGACTAGGGCAGGAACAGCTTTATAAATAGACCCGGTAGAAAGCTGTCTGTGTATGAATACTTTTTAGCTCTTATTTAAGTAAAGTCAGAGCTGAGTAAATTTTTCTGTCAGCCCATTTATCTCGGAGCTAAGTCAGTTCAAACCAATCAACATTATTTGTGAAATTGAACTGAACTTGCTGAAGAGTTTCAGAGGAAATTTTTTTTTCTGCCAATTCAGAACTTGCTGTTTTGATGCTTTTCTACAATTTTTTTTTCATTTTAAAATCCTTTTGAGATAGAATATATTTTTTTTTCCCTAAAAATAAATGATCCAAAATGAGAGAATCCTTTGATTTCTGGTAGAATAAAACATTAACACATAATGGAGGAGTGAGAAAACCCAGGGCAGCCAGCTCTTCCTGCAGCCATAGACAGCAGCTGCTAGTCTGGTAGCTGTGACAAGAGAGGAAGTGTATGGAGCTGGTGCCATGTACTGAGGTTGCAGGTAACAGGCACACTGGGAGTCTGGGACCCTCCCTTTACCCCATCTGAAGTGAACTGACCCCATAATCTCTGGTCCTGCCATTACAAACCCACCTTTTGGGGGATCTTGTCTTGCTGTACAGATTTCTTCCAAGCCAATAGCATTTGTTGCCTCTTTCGGTGCATTGGCCATCTCAACTCCTGCTGGGTCCGCAGTCCAAGCGAGGAAGGCTGGGGTTTACCTGGGAATCCTGCGGGCAGCCACAAAGCTATCTTGGCAAAAAGCCAGTAAAGCAGCTTTCCATACAGCACTGGATGGGCTCAGAAATGCTCAGCCATGGATTCATTTTAGATAGGTGTTAGGAGATGTCTTCTCTCTCCTCGTACCACATTTTTTTGCCAAAATTATATGGATGCAAAGTGATTTAGGTGAACTGATAAAGATCAGTAATCACTGGCTGTTTTTACAGAAAGTCCAGGAAATGGCCTAGGGGAGACCCAAGACCTGCCAGTGCAAGAGCACGTGAAATGTCTTTCCCAAACTATAGGCGATGAGCACCTGCAGAAACACAGCAGCAGCCAAAAGATGCTGCGTCTTCAATGGGCAAGGAGGCACGTGCTGGTAGTAGCTAGCCTCTGTTCAAGATCAAAATTCCCCCTTGTTTGGAGCCAGGAGCTGGGTGAGCAGCAGGGCCCTACCCTCGCATGCCCCTGCATAGCCATGCAACGCATGCAGCCTTGCAACTCCTCATCCAACCTGTAGAGCTCAGTGCCAGCACTTCCCATAGCAAACGTGATCCTCAGCCTCATCCACGCTGCACTAGTCCCCACTGCCTTATGTCAGCAAGGAACAGAGCCACGAGTTCTAGCTTGCAATGAGGCAAAACCAGCTTTTTCCCCTTAAGTTTCTAGTTTTTAACACTAGGTCCTCTGGTTTGATCACAGACTCTTTTTCCAGTCAGAAAAGTTCATCTTAATCCTACGGCTGGGATTAAGCACACCACATGCTGTAACTCCCAAGCTTTCCTGCTGTGCGCATGCTTGGACACTTGGGTTGGGGGGTTCAGCCCTGCTTAAATTTAACGACAGCCTCTCCTTTGGCCTCCCTCAAGGTTGCCAGACTTGGCCAAGGGAAGCAACCAGTGCCACCCACCTGCAGCAGATCAGGCAAGGGGTACTGAGGGGAATGGCCCAAGTGAGACAAGGAAGCTAAGGCAGGCCAACGCTCCAGAGTTAAAGATTGGGAACATCTAAAAAAGGTGACAAAAACATCGGCTGAGCTAGAGGCCAGCACAAACACCAAAAGCACAGAGTAGGCTATGCACAGGCTGGATATATTAAAAGCATTACATGGAGATTCAGTTATAAACAGTTAATTAAGGGCTAATAGTAGCCCTTAATAGGCTATTATTATGCTACAATAATAGTAGCCCCAGATTAGTTGATCAGGTCCTATACTGGGATGTTGCTGCTACAGATCATTAAAGTCCGGCATCCAAGAAGTTGTCTTGGATGTTGCTCACAAGTATCTCTCAGCAGCATCCTCTGCAGCAGTGATACCTCCCACCAGCACATGGTGCTACCAGCTATCACCTTGGTCATCAGCTATAAACCATTTCTAAGTAAGTGGAACGAGCTCAATAGCAACCAAAAAGCGGCAGCTGTGAGAACCCATGAGACTATGCTATGTGACTGAATCACTAAAGGCTTTGCAATAATGAAATCTGGGGACCTACTTTTCTCCCTTTACCATTCCTTTATGCTCAGAGACCTGTAAACACACCCTGCCCTGAGTTGCCGTGTCATGGCCGGGTCTTGCTAAAGAGCTGCTCTCCTCCGAAGCACACAGCGGGCCCTTGGGCTGCGGCACTGTGAAAGCCCAGCACTGGGATAGGTGGATAAATTTTGCTGAGAGGTGCTGGATCGTGTCACTGCTGTGCAGCCAGTGGGTGCCTCAGCAGCAGCAGCTCTATGCCACATGCCACCCTGCCAGTAAGTGCTGCTGCTTTTCCAGAAACCAGGCAGAAATGCCTGTCTCCACCACTGCTGTGCGGGACATCCCTGGTGAGGCCAGACAGGAACTATGGGAGACCCACATGGGTCTCCAACAGCAGCTGGTAGGATAACTGCTGTAGCACCCCAAATAACACTGGAAATTATGTTCTGGCACCTGCATTCCCCATCTGACTGGGATATTGGGGCAAAATGTACTCATCCATAACCAGACAAGAACCTGCCAGTCCCTGGCACTGTACTCTCTACAACAGCATTTATGTCTGAAAGGCAGAGATTTAGGTGCAACACTTTAACAAGCCTCCCAATGATTCCCAGTGAATGCCTAGTTTGCTCTTCCCAAACGTTTGCAGCCCTGTTTGTCCAGCTTGTCTAACACACCTCTTTGGGGAGTCACAAGGCAGAGTTTCTTACTATTTGTAAATCACACAGAAAACATTCAATGCCATTTACATGAGCCAAAAGAACAGCAGTAACAAAGCTGCAGCTGGCAGGGAAAATAGCAGTCCTCCATCTGAAGGGACCGATGAAGAGAGCAGAGAAACCACTGCTGGGACCCAGCAGCAAGACGAGATGACCCCACGCAAGAGGCTGCAAGGCAGGCGACGAAGGAGGGTCGGCAGCAGG
Source organism: Struthio camelus (assembly GCF_040807025.1). Lineage (NCBI taxonomy): Eukaryota > Metazoa > Chordata > Aves > Struthioniformes > Struthionidae > Struthio > Struthio camelus. Next base: position 64,557,308 of record NC_090942.1, on the reverse strand, counting down.
CACAGCATATACAACGCTGCTCGTGGGACCAGCTGGGAATTTTGTCAGTGAAATCACAGAGCTTCTGCACACAACGTAAAAACGATCAGACACCTCCACTCGATTTGATCTTTTTTTTTTTTGTTTTTTGTTTGAGTAAAGCTTTCTTACCTCAGAAAAATCTCTGGCACCAGCCTTCCCTCCTTTCCGGCTATATTATTTCAGGTGAGCTATTTTCTTTCTCTTGCAGTGGCTACGCTGTGGGGTTGGGGTCCGGCTGCCGGGGATGAGGTCTGGTGCCTCCCCACTGCAGGCAGGGTGCCCTGGCAGGTGCGCCCTGCTCCCCTGCCCACGGATATGTTTGCACAGCCTTCCCGCTGCAGGACCGTGCTCACCTGCCCCTTCTTAAAGGGATGACTCCGCCGCCGCAGAAACGCAGCGGACGCATCCCTGCGGCGACGCCAGCGAGGTCTCAGCTCGAGCAGCGGACGAGGCTCCCCGAGGCACAGCCAAGGGTACCGCCAGCTTCATACACTTGTTATTCAAGAAGTGCAGGAGAGCTGTCACAGCTTCCCCTCAACCTGCTCAGCGCGGGGGCCATCACCCTGAAGAAAACGGGGCCTGCGTCACCCCCCTGGATTTCCCAGCTGAATACCAAACTGCACCACAGCAATCCCGACTTCACCATGCAGCAGGTCTGAGTGCGATGAGTTACGCTGGCCGGTAAATCTGAGTTATGGCGGGTACGTGCTCTTGGTTAAGAGGGAGTATGTTGACTTTTGCTGCTCAAGTGTGTGAGTCCTGGCTTCAGTTTCTCCCTGTGAAGACACTGGGGTGATTTTTGTCTCTTTTCCCCTAAGGGTTCCTCAAATCCTTTTTTTTTTTTTTTTTGAAATCTGAACACTGAGCTGGCAGCAATGCTGTAATAGTTTTCTCAAAGCATGCAACTCTTGTACTGAATCTCATGCTTCCACACATCAGGAAGGCATTTGCTACCAGCCAACATATGCTATTTCATAGCACTATTTTACATTTTCCTTTTAATAATATCTAATATTCAGTAACAGCCATTATTGGCAACTGCTGAACTAGATGCATGATCCAGGCTGCCAGATTTCTGCTGTTACGTTTTTATTGCAAAAACACAGATGAAATCACAGAACGGTACGGACGTTCTGGTGTTCCAGCTTCCCAAGGCAGGAGGGGAAAAAATACCGACCAAAATATTGTGAAATTCTTTGTCGCACACTTGTGCTTTCAGGCCCAGGTGTGCTATCCCTGCCAACAGGACACTGGGACTGAACAAAGGGATGCTGTGTCTATTATTTTTTTTTAATCGCGTCATGATACTTTAGTTATTTGCAACAGAAATATCAAGATTGGTCTGAGCAAAGTGTGAGTGGAAACACACAGCCTGTGCCTTTAATCTTCCTTTTACCCCAACAGGAAGATAGACTATAGCCATGAGACACCCTAAATGAAGACACAGAGATGGGGGGCAGCAACCTTGCCTAAGATTTGTGAAAGATGGAGCGAACAAAAGTCTGAGGCATAAAGACTATCGACTCGTAAAGGGTACAAAAGGTCTATCTAAAAAGCAGTTCCTCATCACCTCTAAAGAAGGACCTAAGAGACAAGAGAACATGGTAGCTTGTGTCCCTCTCCTCCAAGTCACCACAAGAAATCCCAGCAGGAGGGCCTCAACACACACCTCTGGCTCTTCTGAGTATGAGTACAAAAACTGAGAAGAGAGTGAGGGTGAGTTATTGAAACCAGTTTTGTTTAAACTCGTTATCATTTTCCCCTCCTACATAATCACACATAGAGGGTATTTTTTTTCACATTAATTTCCTACAATACGATGTAACTCATGTCACCAGCACTCAAAAACAAACAACTTCCTAGCAGTGGGATGAACTTTGGATCCACAGGTCCTGTACCACATGGTATAGCAGTCATTCCTCCCTAGACCCAGATCCTGAATTCACTCCAGAGGTGCACGCTGAGGTCGTTACTTGGTAAAAATTCCCAGCAAGGTAATTGGAAGTCATACCTCCTCCAGCAACGCGTAAAGTCCAGATAAAGACAATAGGGTGTTGCACCAAGGCGTGCTAGTCTACAGCAATGATCTTTGCTGGACCTGCCCACATCTGGTGGCCACGTTCACAGCATGAGTGAGAAAACACAGTCCCTTTCAGCATAGAGGCTGTGCAGGGGAATAGGCAGTCAACGCTCCTGTTCCAAAATCCTCCTCACCTTCTGTAGGAAATTTTTTTTAAAAAACAAGGCACTCTGGAACATTTTGGGGAATTTAAATAAGTCTTACAAACAGCCTAGAGAAAAGCCAGTGCTCTCCTCAAAGCGGGTAAGAATGGCCCCGTCTTTCAGTAATATTTCATTTGACTGCTTCCTGATTATAAGGGGGTCAGTCCTCTTGCAGAGTGTGTCCCCACCTCGTAACTACACAAGGGAGCTACAGGCTCTCCCGAGTTACTCAGTTGCACACAGAAAAATAGAGCTGAATACAAAATTAAGCCACATGTTTGAGTCACCTTTCAGTACAGTAAACAACAGATCTTGTCACCTGCAGTATTCACAGGATAACTTGTTTTTCCTGCTCAAAATGTAAACCTTGGGCAAAAAGGAAAACACCAAGAAGCTCTAAAAGGAAGAGATATTCTGTTTCAGGTAATGACCTTCTCAGTTACACTGCAATCACATGGAAAGGTGCAATAAAGATAAAATATGTTTGTGCAAAAAATCCACCCACTGTTTCACAAAGCAAGTTGTTTTCTTTGTGTTGGGTAATGCATCAAACTAGTTTGGCCAGTCCTGCTTCAAGACAGTTTTTCTCCTGAACCTCTGCAGAATGGGAATAAAGAAATTAAGCTGGAATGAAGAAACAAAGGTGATCTGCATATGCAGAGGAACTGTCACACCAGTTGCATTTATGCTCATGCGTTTTTTGTTTCTGTATCATAGCGTACCCCTTCCCAAAGAACTGGTGGTGCAAGGTCACACGTGGTCGCAGACAAAGTCTGGTGCCCACTTCCAGCCATGGTTACAACCGCACTAAAATGAAAAAAGGCTCCTAACTCTGTTGGTAACCAGTGTGCCCAGCACTAGTATGGCTTCTTGCACCACAAGAGGAAAGGTGAAATAATGGCTTGGACTGGGGTTATATTTTCTCCCTGGTCACTGTAGCAGGATGGTAACTCTCAAGCCTAATCATAGCAATCGCACTGCCTCTGTTACCTATCCCACTGCTCATCCTGCCAGGAACATCTGCCAGGAACATCTGCCAGGTGGGTTTCTTCAGTGGATCTGAATACCAAGGAGGTGATTTGTCACACCTCATGGAAGCACTGCTACCTCCAAATTCATCAGCATATTGTGTCGGGATTTTACATTCTCTATGGTGCCCTAACATTGACTGAAAAAAAAAAAGCCGATCATGTTTAATACTATTCAATGTTAAAGATTAGTAATGAACTAATATTTAGGAAAGATCATAGTACATCAACACTGAATTCATCTGAATTGTCTTAGTTTATTTCTTCTTTCGGTTCATTAAGTATTTGCATTCCTATACAGTCTGCTGTAACAACGTCTTGAAAAATACAGCACAAGAGGAGTCATCTTAAATCTTCAATGAGAAACAAGTCAATAGAGAAAAATAATTTGGCTGCCAAAATGCAAACTAGTGCATTCTTTTGTTTACACTGCTCAAAACAAACACTTTGCTTAAGTGATGATGTGTGCAGAAGTGTACAGTCTTGCACTGTGAAGCCCTGGAGCAAATCAGATAAAAGGAGGGTTGTTGTACTAAGGCATAATACAAAGTTGCAACCCTGCCATATGACCTGTCTTTAAGCTGTTTTGTACTGTGTGCTAAACGAAGGGCTACAATCTTCTAAGGAAGTTGATCACTGTCATATGATCAACCACAGTTTGAAACAACAGCCGGAATTTATTTTCCTGAGAAAGAAACATACCATAAAGGTAAGGCAGTAAATCGCACAAAACACATGCAAGTTGATTATTGATAATCAATTTAATTCAAAAAGGTGCAACTCCTCTTTTTAACCAAGCAGTAGACAGCTGACCTGACCGAGTGCTGAGGTCCAGGTGCTTGGCAAAGACTTCAGAAGAGATACACCGCCAAGGGTGCAGCTAGCCCAGCTGATGTAGTATCTCTGTTCATTGCTCTTAACTGATGTAGTGCTTTATGTGAAAGTGGCTAGCTCTGAGGGTTGCGTTTTTGCCAAGCTAAAACATTTTCATCACGGCTCTTCTTCTTTTAAGGGTCATGTCCCATTCTGTTTAATTCTATATACCCGACTCTGTGGGTAATTGATTAAAAGAAAATAAAACCTGCTCTCGGGAGTGAAGAAGTGATGCACTGACTTTATTCTTCTGTGGTGCCATCTATGATGTGCTTGAAGGAGAACGGAGAAAATTTGTAGCCTGCCCCAACGTAGAACTTGTTCTGGAACTCCACCCTGCGGGATGGAGCAGAGAGGGGCATCGTGCCCGCGTCCGTTGTAAACCGCGGCAAAGGGGGAAGGGAAGGATAAGTAATTCCAGTGTCGAGGCTGAAACGTGGCATCCACAGGGAAAAAGAGAGAGACTCTGAGAGCCTTTGGCCTCCGAGCTGTGAGCGTAGGCTCGTTCCAGAGTCAGCAGAGAGACACAGGCAGCTCCAGAGAGCAACTTGGCACACATCTGCTCTGACTTTTCATAAGTCAGCTCGGAAATGCTCTTGGTGAGTTGGCAGGACCTTGAGTGCGTGGTAAACACTCTGATCCCACCCTGCTCTAACAGCTCTAAGAACCTAGATAACCACGTGCTGGAGCCAAGATCGATCACCTTGTTGTGCAGTACAGCACAACACCGCCTAACAGACTTCTCCCCATCCCAGCACAATAATAAGCAGCTCCACGCTGATTTTCATTGGCAGCATTTATCGTTAGTGGTGGGACATTATGCGGTGAAAAAGGCCACAGCTTGAGCGCTCAGGGAGAAGGCCAAGACTGGCGGTGGTGAGGGGGAATTTGTTGCCTGAATCTTGCTATATGTCTTAGCCTGAAGGTATGTCTAAAAGGCTGTCTTTGCCTAGACTGCTGTCCAGTTAAGACAGGGATGAGCTAACTTGAAGGTGGTTTACCACAGAGCTAAAATAGCCAGGAGCACAACCTGGGCTGATGGCATAAGAGCTGACCCAGATTTTCAGCAGGTTTTGCAGCCCCAGCTGAACTCTTGCTGTGGTAGCTAGTCCCAGCTGGCTTGTTTGATGGTAACCTTGGCTGCAGTATGCAGCACAGTGATATGACTGTGCCTTTAGTCCCTATCATTCACGTCAAGATGGCCTTCGTGGCTCAGCGCATTGCCCTGGGCACAGAGCTGCAGAGTGCTGTTTGCCATGTCTGTCCATGTTGCATGGGCACTGCATGTCTTTGCTGGTCTGGCAGCCCCAATACAGGAGACCTCGAATGTTGCTAACAGCAGATGGGTTAACACCAGCTACAGTATCTCAATTCTATTGCGCCTGCAGATACGGTACCATTACCGATATCTGATGTTAACTGCATATGTGCCATTAATAATTAACAAACTCCTGATCTGAAGCTGGACCTAAAGCTCTGTATGTTAGGTGCCTGAAAGCTTTTGCTCACTTCTGAGTTAGGAGATTGCGTTTAGAGGCCAGTCTCCCTAGGCTTATGAGGATAGGCAGGTTCCTGCAGAAAACAGCTCAGAGGAGGAGCAGAGAGCTCTGAGCTCCCCTCCCTCCAGAGGCATCTCTCATTCCTTTGCCTAGGGAGGCTGGTATCCTAATTTATAGGTACTCATGCTGCATGTCTGACATTAGCTGGTGTGGCTACCGCTATTTCCACAGCCCTGTTCCTCCCAAGGAGTGCTCCAGGAAAAACTCCCACAGACCAATACACCTACCAGTGAAGACGCAAAGCATGCAGAAAGGCTGAGAGGCCCTCCATGATGAGCAGGATGGCTACAGTCAGCACTGCAAATGCCGCAAAGATGATAAAGATGCCAATGAGGCCTGCCCAGCTGCTGTTGTTTAACCCGTTGTGCATCACCATGGTCCAGAGAACCTCTGACAGTTCTGCAAGATGAAATAAAAGAAAAACAATGCTGCGCAACCTCCATGAATGCACCACAGGCCACAGTCTCAGGCATTTCTCCCAGTCAGATGAGCTGGCCTAGGAAAAAGCGTCAGCCCCAGTGATAGTAATATGATACATGACCCCCATGTATCACCCAGTCTCCTCATGATGAATGGGGTAGAAAAAGCATATGCAGATTATTTTCCATCGCTTTTCTTCCCTCTGTTGGAAGCTCAGGGTGCTGTTTTGCCTTTGCATCACAAGTCCACCTGAGCATGCTGCTAGGACTGATGATGATACCCTGGCATGCTACAGTCATCAATTTAATTTGAACCTCTTTAACTTGGCAGCTAGGCTGTACACTGAGCCGTCTAAGACTGCTTGCTGCTAAATGCCAGTGAACATGATCGATTAATATAATCAGTGCAAGTGGAGACTAGGTTACAAACTGTACTGATTTATGCCAGCTAAGACCCACAAAAGACATAGACTTCCCATCTGTTGTCCAAACCACTTCTCTTAGGATGTCACTGAGATGATGTGGTGGAAAAAAATGGCAAATGGTTTGTCCCACCCAAGGTGGGCTGTATTAAGGTGTAGGTTGACTGCATGCCTATTAGTTCCTAAAGCATTTTTTTCCTGCACAGGTTTATATCAACATTCACCATACCGTTACCTCCTGTCAGCACAAGATCATTTTCCTAACTTAACTGCCTTAGTTACATAAGATAGATTCAGGAAGGAGCAATTTTCCTGTTGAGATAGAGGGAAAGCAAGGACTTAGCCCAGTTCTTCCCCAGCCACTAGCTCAGCCTTATTTTCCACTTTTTCAGTCATTACAGAGAGGTCCTAGGCCACATTCAGACTAGGAATTCAATGACGTATTACTTTAGGTGACAACAGATCTGAGAGACCTCTTGCAGCTGCAGCCCACAGGCAAAATATTCTTGTCAAAGCCTACTTTGTAAGGCTGCAAAGGAATATGGTGGGTTTCCAGGCAGAATTCTGGCATAATACATAACATGCCCTTAGCTAAGCTCTTTAGCTGGTTTGTTTTATTCTCTTTAAATACCTGTTTTCCTTATAAAACCAGGGTGTCAGCTTCCAATCCATTCCTACTAAGCTCATTTCTGTGCCCAGAGGCACAGCTCTCCCCTGCCAATCCATGGCACCCAGCTGCTCCCCTGCCCCTTTTCCTTCTCTGTGTGCCCATTTTTTTAGAGCAGGCACAACTTTTAGCCAGACACAGTACTGCAATACTCATAAAAAACATATCAGAATAATTAGAGTAGTTGAAAATCAGAAGTCGCAGCCTGACAGAACTTCTAGTATTTGAGGATTTGTTTTTATCTTGAATCAAGACTAAAGACACTGAAATGTTGCACATTTTCCATGAAACATGGGGTCCCACAAAATGTTGATGGAAAAAATCCCAGTGAAAATTAAAAGTTTCAGGAGTATTCAGACTGAAATGATTCTTTCTGGTTTGCAGAACCAAATCAAAATATCTGCTTCAAATCATTTTGACATTCATTTGCATCCACTAAATCTACAGCAAGTACCTCCTGGGAAATGAAGTCCAGGTTCCCATATTATATTTACCTCTATGGACTGGACTACACATGTGGACTGCACCTCCTACCATGCCATACACCATGAGAATTCTTCCAGAGCGGAGGCTGTAGACAGCTGAGCTTCAGCCAGGAAATGCAGTCAGGAGCTCCATGACATATAGCTTTCAGGAAGCACCACTAAAAATTAAGATGACCACCACGAAATGCGTGGATTGATCTGATCCAAAGCAAACCATTTCAAGACACACATTTCCACAAGAACTTTGATTTCATGGGGAAAAAATCACAGCAATAATCAAATACTGACAGAAGTAGTGGTCAGCATGGATTTGCCAGTGAGGTAACTAACATAGTCAATCACTCACGTGCATGAGCTAAGCTCAGTGCCCAGAGCCGCAGGTAGGATGCTGTGTTGGAGATGCAGCCCAGGCAATATTCGATGGTATGAATAGCTTGGTGGACAAATATGTCTCCAAAGCTGAACTGAAACAACACAAAAAACCAAGCGCGTTTTATTAGTTCTTAGTTCAGGGCAGAGCGTTACTTCAGTGACAGAGCAACACTCTACCAAAGACTCTTCATTCTCTTCCTTTTCCTTTGCTATGTCCTGAGCAACACAAGGATATTTCCTAGATTCAAAAGACTGCTTTGAAAAATGTCCCTTCTCTACGACCTTCCCACACGTTATCCCCTGAAGAAATACATTTCCGGGGAAAAGCAAATGCTAAAGAATCAGCTCACATTCCAGTCTCACAATTTCAAACTTGGGAAGAGATGGCAATCCAAATGCCACTAATCATTTTGATTTCTTCTAGAGACAGAAATTCTTATTTACAATTGGAGTTGTTAGACTATCTGTCTACTGGCATATGCCTTTCGGGAGATATTAATGAATAAGCATATCTTCTAAGAATCTAAGTGTTGTTTCCTTCCCAGTCAGCCATATCCACACTCAATATTGTTGGTACCTCAAACTGCTAGAAACCCTTTTTTTCACTTTTTTCACTGTGTTGCTGCACGCCACAGAAGCACACTGTAATATCTGCCAAAGGGAGACTTTTCTCCTTACCCAACAAAGTAGCCTGCCAACTTCTAAATGTGCCTTTGAAATTTAAAGTAAGAAAAGCCTGCTGACTCTTGGGGAAGTCTTGACCTTCTCTGGGTGCAATGTGGAAGTCAAACAATGTCCCTAAGGAAAAGAAAGTTTGAGATTTGCAAGAATGCCTGACCGCTCCAGGCAATACTTCAGGGACAAGTTAGAGGAATTTATTTTATTAAAATTCAAAGCATACTGTGTTTGGAAACACAGTACATTATGCTACAGTATGTTTGCTAGTACAGTATGTCTTAGTATCTTGTTAAAAGGAAGGACTGGAAACTCTGCAGAAGCCTTCTCTTTGGCTCTGTATTTTGTATTGTTGTGTTTGTCTGAATGATTCTTTCCTGTCTTCAGCCTGTTCAGGTTTTTCTTACCTCTTCATCACCATCCTCATGTCCTCCATGGCCACCACTGTGGTTTCCCTGGGCAGCTTTCTTGGAGTGGTTGGTCTCCGGGACGTCTGCTTCGCTTTCATCTGCAGGGTTTCCTGAGTTGGCTTGAGATCGAGTCTTTCAAAAAGACAATATAGTGGGTTTTTTGTGTCATCCTTCAGGATGGTACCAAAAAGAAGCAGATCAGGGCACAGGACTTCACTGATAACCTCATGATACATAACATATGAAGAAATGTATCATTGATATGAGGACAATTTCAACAACAGTAATTCGACAGAGATTAGAGAAACTGAGTATTCCTACCAAACGCCTAGTAATACTTAGACATTTTCCTTTCTAGAGCCTTTTCTAATGATTCCAACATAATTTGGAGCTAGTCTCTTCATCCTCCCAAGGCACCCTTTACACCCGTGAGAAACATTATGAGATGATGAGCAGAGCAGATGATGACCTTGACTTCAGTAAGGCTTTTGACACTACCTCTCATAACATCTTCATAGGTAAGCTGATGAAGTACCGGCTAGATGAGCAGACAGCAACGTGGAATTGGCTCAAGGGCAGAGCTGAGAGGTACAAAGTCTATGTTGGAGGCCTGTAGCTAGTGGTGTCCCCCAGGAGTTAATACCGGGTCCAATACTCTTCAGCTTATTTGTCAGTGTCCTGGATGATAGGACAGAGTGCACCCTCAGCAAATTTGGTGATGATACAAAACTGGGAGAAGTGTCTCCTAGAGGGCTGTGCCATTCAGAGGGACCTTGACAGGTTAGAGAGATGGACAGAGAGTAACTTCATGAAGTTCAACACAAGGAAGTGCAAAGTCATGCACCTAGGGAAGAATAACCCCATGCACCAGTACTGGCTGTGGAGACAAACTACTGGAAAGCAGCTCTGCGGAGAAGGATGTGGACGACAAGTTGATCATGAGCCAGCAATGCACCCTTGCAGCAAAGGTGGCCAATAGTATTCCGGTCCGCATTAGGAAGAGGTTGCCAGCAAGTTGAGGGAGGTGATCCTTCCCCTCTGCTCAGCCCTGGTGAGGCCACACCTGGAGTACTGTGTCCAGTTCTGGGCTCCCCAGTACAAGAGAGACATGGACCTATTGGACTGAGTCCAGCGGAGGGCTACTAAGATGATTAAGGAACTAGAGCATCTCTCATATGAGGAAAGGCCGAGGGAGCTGGGCCTATTCAGCCTGGAGAAGAGAAGGCTGAGGAGTGATCTTGCCAATGTGTATAAATATCTGAAGGGAAGGTGTCAAGAGGATGGGCACAGTCTTTTCAACGGTGTGCAGTGAAAGCACAAGAGGCAAAGGGCGCAAGCTGAAACACAGGAAGTTCTGTCTGAATCTAAGGAGAAATATTTTTAATGTGAGGGTGACTGAGCACCGGAACAGGTTGTCCAGAGAGGTTGTGGAGTCTCCTTCCTTGGAGATAGTCAAAAGCTGCCTGGACACAGCTTTGAGCAGTCTGCTTTAGGCGACCCTACCTGAGCAGGAGGGTTGGACTGGGTGATCTCTAAAGGTCTCTTCCAATCTCAATGATTCCGTGAAGATCCATCACATTTGGCAAACGAGAAAACTGAGACATGGTAAGGCTGATGATACCTGGGTGTAAACCAAGAGGAGCTGCCATCAAAGGAATTCGCATCAATCTAAGTGAAATGGAAAGGGATCCTGGAAGGATCAGGTGACTCGATCAAGGCCAAATAGCAACTGGGATACAGATAGAGATCTCCTGATTTATTTTCAGTTGACAAAAATCTCACGCTCATCCATCTTTTCTCCCTAATCAATTTTTATGGAGCACTGCCAAAGACCTGAGCAATCTAATGTGAGCCTCACCCTAGAAACAATAGCACAGTATAGCTTAAGAATAGCCCTATGTTATATGCCGAGAACAGTCCTATTACATAGTATGACAAAATATTGACTTCACAGCTTCTATTGGGTTCTATCCTGTCATTCTTTATAGTTTCCAGCAGGTCTTATGGGCAAAGTCGCATAATAACGTATTGTTTCCTATTGCACCAATAATCCTTGTCACAACTGCTGTATCTCTGGTTTATCTGAATGTTAGCATAGAGAACAGCCTTCATCGCAAACGTATAAATCTGGGTAAATCTAAGATGTGATCAGACAGCTAACATATGCAAATTAGGAACTGAAATACAGGGACAGAATAGGAGGTGAGGAAAAGCTGTCAGGTGTTGCCAGTATAAAAGCAGGAGATGGAGTCATCCATGCCAAGCTTTCCTCCAAATCCCAGAAGACTGACACAAAGGAAGAAATGACAGCACAGAGCCAGGCCTGCAAAGGTCCCCACGGGACCTGGCTTCTAGTTAGAGGTGAGAAGTGACTGGGTGGGAAAAGGTTACACAGCACAACCAGCATCTCCTTCTTCAAATGGGAACATCTGTGCCCTATAAAGGTGCTCCAGGCACAATCTCCAACTATAAAGAGAAGTAACTCATGACAGACGACTAAAGATCTGTTGAGGCAATAAAGGAGAAAATTAATGAGCAACTGGGAAACTGCCGCAGCTGCAGCAGTTACACACTGAAGAGCTGGGCAAATTGCAAAGCCCAAGAGAAGGAGAGCTCTGCTAATGTGAAGGCAGTCAGTTAGGGAAGAAAGCACCGCTGGAAAGCAAATAACAGCTTTTAAAGCAAGCATCCCCTTCAAACTGTGGTGATACCTCCAAGGCTGGGAGTAACCCCGACGCCCTGTTCACACACAGCAGCCAACCTGTTGATAATGATAGCTGTGAACAGGCAACTGAGGCCTTTGCCAGGGCCCTGTGTTGTCTTTCCCAGCATGTCAGTCTCTCTTAACCATCTCTGGTTTTGGATACTACTTTTGAAAGAGTTCAGTGTCAGCCTAGCTCCTCTCCCCACAAAAAGGGTATGGCTACGTGAGCAAAGCACTTGCTTCGCCTTTAGGTGGCTCAGCTGAATGTTTGAAATCACTGGTGAAACTCTTGACATCAGAGGAAAGCAGAGTTAGACTGTCACAAACACTTATGGGGGCTGTCTGCTCAGCTTTGTCTTTGCTGTACTGAAGCCCCATGCCTGAAACAATAATAGATCCACATCCCTTACCATGCGCTGTGCTTTCTGGTGGTTGGCTCGGAGAATGAAAGGTTTAATTAGAAGCATCCAGGGAACAGCAATCAGAGCAAATATGACCAAAAAGCTCTGTACTTCCTTCTGTAAAAGAGACGACAAGAAAAGTAAAAAGTCACTTTTTCTTTCTTTAGCCAACTATACCTACAAGAAATCTGATTCTATAAAAAAACATTTTTTAAATTCAATAGGTATATTTCACTTGCAGGTTGAGTCTCCTCTGTTTGTAAGGTCATGAATGTAAATGAATACTGCTGAAGGCTCCAGAAAGCACTGCCAGCTAGAGATGATTGGAGACTTGGAGGTGAAAGGCTTTCATGTTAGAAAGTGTTAATTTGCCAAAACCCAGGGTTACTGGCTTGAACCCAGCTCTCCTGTGTCCCATGAGAATTCCACAGCCGCTTGCTTGAGCTAGTCACTCTTGCTTGCTTTGATCAAAGTAGAAACGCTGCAGGAAGAGCCACGTTATTCAACTTCTCCCTTGGAAAGCAGGGGATCCAGGATTAGTTGCCCATCTTTAGTTCCAGAAGAGAACTGAACACAGGTAGCCTAGGTTTGATAATACATTGCCCAAATCAGCAATACCAATTTAAGGTGCTCCTGTTGTAGTGTGCCACCCCTATAGGTATGCTAACATAACTGCTGGTACTGTCATGCTGCCAACCGGATTGGAGAAACTATCCCAGTTTAAAAAAAAAAAAAGAAATAAAACATCTAACAATCCCCCCGCCCCACACACAAATACACAAATACAACAACATTGTAAGACATGTGTGTTTCTTTTGCCTTTTCTTTTCTGTTTTAAGACTGGATCAGGTCTTTGATCACATTAGGGCTGGTCTCATACAAGCTTTCCGTTAAGACTACCCAGGTAGATGGCATGGACTTAAGTTAACGGGAAGAGGGGTTTCCTGCAAGAAAAAATGTTTATCTTTGAAAGGCTTTGGGTTGTTACAAAGCAAAACATTATTTCATGCCTTTCTGGAGGGTGGGAAAACTGCTTTTTTCTGAACTCCCTTGCAGCCTTAATGGAGTTAGCTGAAAGTGACTGGGGCTCTCTTTTAACTCCAACTGACTGAAAAAAAGCATAGGGCAACGTGCCAAAGTGTGGAACTCAGTAACGTAGGCACATAAATGTAACTGGAGGCAGTATTTGTTTGCAGATTCTTTACTGATGTTGGTGATGTACAAACAAGCAAGAAAAAAATAATTCCCTGTTCTAAGCAAATAGATAGAGCTGAATTTTAAATAAGTTTTCTTTCAGAGGAGACTTCTTGCTTTTATTTATATTATAGATATTTATAGATATTTTTGACCAAAAGCTGCCATAAAATTGTCTGATTACATTTAACTTTTAGCTGAAAATAAGGTCGTCAGGTTTTCCAAAGAAAAAATAGTCACCAAGGAAAGGAGACATTTCCTTTGTCTCTAGCATAATGTCAAGACCTCAGTAGGACAGGACCTTTCCAACATACACCTTTGCTTCTCCTATCACCCTTCTTTCTTTTTTTTCCCCTGAATTATCTTAAATTGCACCATCACTCTTGTAAGGATGACACTAAGACCAGAGTTTCCCCTGCAGCTCAAGCACCTTTTTTCTCCTCCCTATCTATAAGGCCAACACAAATACCAGAAGAACAAACTTCTCTTATATGATTGGCATGTGTAGTTGAGTTTCTGAGCCTATTCTCCACTTTCATGCCTGCCCTCCACAACCTCCACCGTGATTGCTCTACCAGGAACAGGTACAGCAGATTCAAGTTGCTTTATCCATACCTGATGGAGATACAATGGAGCATTTGTAGCATCACTGTAATTAAACAGGAACATATTGATGAAGTGGATGAGAATGCTTGGTGCGCTCTGGGATGAGTGGACATCAAAATGGCACCATTTGAAAATAATCATGAAGACCAGGTAGCCAAAAAGAGAGATAATAAAGATCATCTCTGGTATGAACTGCAGGATAATGTTTATATATTTCTTGAAGTAACTGGAAAGAATCAGAAGAGAGAGGTACAATTAATACAGGACAAGTTTACCCCAAAGTAGGACAGTACTGTGCACGATATAGTCTTTGAAAAACAACACAAAAAGCATAACAAGTATCACTAGCCAAGAAAGAAATCTGTAGTTGCATTCCTTATAAATGAAAGTCATTACCCAAGTACAAAAGCTTTTTCATACTGATTCTGTTCAGGTTCCTGTACTTGGCCCATCAGTATCTCAGCATCTCAGAGGATTAAGATGTTGAAATAAATGCCTATTTTCAAAGCAAGGCAAATGTACAAAGTTAAACATCATAAGCTGGGGAAGGCCAGAACCAAGGATAGATTCACACCTGTAGGGGCAGTCCTCCTCTTCATCAGCTGAAAAAGCTTCCCATCTTTGCAGATCACTACACATCTTCCAGCTTTGGAGAGCTTCTCAAGACAGTGCCATCAGCCCCTCCACTATCTATCAACTCTTTTTTTTTTTTCCACGGCAAAATATATACACAGAAAGGGACAGCAAAGGCAGAACCTGCCCAGATACAGATCCTGACCAAAGGCTCACTAGGCCAGGAGAAAGACACACACACGCTGTGCACAGTTTCAGTGGTCTCTGGATGAGAACAAGAGCATTTGTCTTTCAGGATGAAAGTTATCAATAGTGGGAGATGCTATATATTTTTAAATTACTGTACTCTGGTATATCTGCAAAATCAAGAACATGAAGAGAGTAGTAAAGAGGAAGAGGAAGTACAAGGGAATAAACCCAAGAGAAAATCTGCAATATGATGCCCTTCCTCCCAGCCTTTGGATTAGGCGCTCTGTACCCACAGTGGCAGGAAGCAGTGTACGGGGCAGTCAGATTTGTACTGGGGAAGGGCACAATTTGAGTTATCGGTCCGAGACATCAAACTCTCTCAGAATGAAGGACACTAGGGGGGCCAATTCCCCTTTTTGCCTTCTCAGCCTCTACAATTTTATACCTCGGCTCATTAGTTTATCTGAACATCAGCTCAATTCCCAGGCCCACAACTGAGTATTGTAACTGAGTCTTCTGATTTCAGCACTGTTGTGCTAACTAGAGCACCAGGTAATAGAAACTGGCCAGCAACACTGTGCAAACTGAGAGCACTGCTAGATGTGTCATGGAGCAGGGCTACATCCTAGGTAAAACAGGGGCAGAGGCAGGGAAACTGCTGTGAGCATGGAAAAAGTAAAAGAAAAAAACAAAACAAAAGACTAACTCTGCTTGGATGGCACTGCCCAACACTGGGAAGAATAACCAGACAGTGCTGGCTGGTGATATGTGACACAACTCCACTGAAAAACAGAGAAAAGAGCTTGGCTGGCCATTTCAGCATAAATCATTGTGTGTGTCAGGGTATGGGGGTCACAAACTCACATGAGCCCACCTGGAAGAAAACCTTGCCGGATTTGGGGAAATGTAACCAGCTTTGAAGGTGAGGTGACACCTGAGCACAGGAGGGTATAAAACAAGGTGCTCATGGCAGGTGGAGTAGAACAGGTCCCCCAGAAGAGAAGTATTACTACTGATCTGGCAACAAGTGGAGCACTCTAGGCATGTACAAGGATGGGGTAAATATTAATCTGCCTTGCATGACGGGCTTTATGTCACTGCTAACAAACAACTGGGATTATATTTAATTGCCTTAAAATTATGTAAATGATTGCAATTAAGCTTTAACAATTAGTGAAGATCATGCTTTCACTCAAGAAAAAAAGCATCTAGCACATGCAGTACGGATGACTTGACTGTCAGCATTTTCCACGGGAAGTAGAAATTGCCTTAGTAAGAACAGGCTAAACGTTTTGCCTGTTTACAATGGCAAAGCTCGATCCTGGCTATGCTAGAATACATGGCACTGGCTTGAAGAACAACCAGCTTATGATAGGGACTGTTGAGTCTGACATTGCTGAAGTGCAGAAGTGAACACCTTGGAGAATTTTAAGCTTGGGAGAATGCTCTGAAAGGCAAGACTGTGCAAATACATTTGCAAAGGGAAAGACTAAAAAAAAAGATAAGGGGTGCCCAGAGGTTTTGGCAGTTTGTGTGCTGCAGCAAGAGGCCCAGTGAAACCAACTTACATGTGGTTGAAGAGACTGAGTATCACCCCAAAAATCATGTGCACAATCCCTATGACAACTGACATCTTCATTTTGTAGGAGTTCAGGAAAGTCAGCTTGTTTGATGCAACATTCCAGATCTGTGGAGCAAAGAGAGATAAAAGAACAAGATTTTCAGGTGTTTGCTCAATAACAAATCTGTGGAAGCCTTTACTTTGATGCCATCAATTTACTCCTACTAGCTCTAGCAAGAAGATACCAAGCAACAGAAACCTATATGCTTCTTATAATACATTTCACTCTGCCAGGCTTCTCACCTTACTGTTATAAAGTATTATTTTCATTTAATAGAGGAAATAACAGATGTTTAAAATAATGTAATGACTTTGTTTCAGTCCTTTCTTTGTGTGACCCACTGAAATGAGACCACATCCAGTAAAGCAGATGTTAATTGGCTGATTTTAAGACTGAAACGGGAAAGTTTGATGTTAATGATAGCATTTAGATACATGATAGAGAACAGCAAAAAAGGGGAAATAGACCACAGAACAGCAAATTTGGATCACTTAAATAATACTGTCATTTACTTCATATTCCATATGTTAAATACACTGCATGGAAATCAGGATTTAACCCTCAAGCTTGTGAGGTAGATGTGAAAAGGGTTAAATATTCTTGTAAGGAAGCTGGGTCCAGCAGGCTCATGAGAAAGCAGAAATCAGAGCACAGGACCACCCTCTGGCAAAAACAAAGTTCTTTGCTATTTACTATTTTGCTGCTGCTTGTGCAAAACTACCCCCTCCCCCCACCAAAAAAAGGATGACTGCATCTACATCCTTAATTGCTTAAGAAAAGCATCACAATCGCAATGTAAAGAATGGGCAAAGAGTAAGAAGTGAACAGCATGGCTGCAGGAGAGCTATTCGGAAGCTACTGATATACCTGCTATGTAGAAACAGGATTGAAATACAAATTATTTTAGACTGATTTAATTTAATTACCGGATCTATTCCAAATGGATATGGATTTCCAGAGTAAACTCCAGGGACTGCTGGATCCAACTGCAGTACCATATTGTCCAGAAGCACATCCTTACTACAAGAGAAAAGTGAAATGACCTTTATAGCTTAATCTCACCATATAAGCCTAAGGTATATTTATGTGAGAAGTGCTAAAGACTATCACATTATACTTGTTACTGACTCCCAGCTTTACCTGTGAACTTCTATCCCGGGCTTGTGTGCACATGTAGATGTGCGTGGAAATGGGTCCTACATAATGATGGCCCTCCATTGCACTGATAATTCTCTACGTACTAGTCCGGCAGACTTCAGGTTTTATGAATGGCAGTGACAGGACAAATAGGTTTGGTCCCAGGGATGCTGCATTTCCATTTCAGTAGTGTTTTTATCTGCGTGTGTGTCAGACAAAACCTCTGATTCATTCATGACTGAAACCACAGCCGGGAGTACTTCCCCTCTCCGCACAGATATTCAGTGCGTCTTTCTTTTAAAGCCTACGCGCTCCACTTGGCATGTTTTGACTTGTTTCCCACATTTAGCCACTTACTTCCAAGTGTTATTTTTAAACATGGGGATGATATGCCAGGAAGAGCCAAAGATGTTGAATGACTTGGAGAAGCAGTCATTGTAGATTAAGCCAGTATACATGGAGAATATGCCCATGAGCAGGATCAGGTAGCGCCCACTGAAAAAGGTGTTCCAGATCTGCAAGGGAAGAAGGCAGACCCAGAGGAGGTGACTGAAATACCTCCAGTCCCATCAGACGGTGGGCCTCAGCGAAAGGGATTTCTCTTGCAGCAATCGTTTCATGCCCTCTGCCATGCTTTGGTTTTTTCCGGTAATCACGGCAAAATAAGACACTCCCCACCTGCAGTCCAGCTTCTCATTCTGCTAAAAACGTCCACCTGCTTGGGCCACAGTAAATATTTGTTCTTATAATTGCTGCACTCAGTGCCTACCCTCCAGCTCCAGCCCAGCTCCGCTCCTCAGATTTTGTCACAGAAGACTAAATCCAGTTCATCTAGGCGCATCTGCTCTCTGGTACCAGTGACCACAGCATGGTCAGTACCTGGCTATTGGACTCTAACCTATACGCACATAAATAGGGCACTAAAAACCCCATGATGTTCAGTTCCTAAAGCATATTCCAGCTCCCAGACAGACAGCCTAACTCACCAGAGTGTGATGCCCTCAGGAGTTGCTGCTGGTTTTGACAGAAGCTGCTTTCTGAGAGTACGGCTGGGCTAACCAGAGAGAGGGCCATGGATGGGAAGCTCTGATTTCCAGAAAGCCCTGGCCCACACAGGCAAAGGCAGATGCTGATGACATGACAGCACAAATAAACATCTACAACCATTCATAGGAAACTCCGGGTCCCTCTAGCCTGTCTGACCCTCTGTGTAGAAGTAGGCAGAATTACTTGTCAAATCTCTACCTTAGTGCTTGTGAGTATCTTGGAAGGAACAACATTCAGCCTTTGGGAGGCTAGATGCCCCCTTTATCAAATTGGGAGGAACCTTTTGCTAGGTTAATAGAGTGCATCAGTTCTGTGGTACTCACCTCGTTAGTGCTCTTCTGGGCCAAAAGGCTCTTCTCATTACTGACCATCCAGAGTGCAAAGCCCAGCATGACAGCGCCATGGCCACAATCCCCAAACATCACCGCAAACAGGAAGGGGAAGGTGATGATAGTGTACGGAGCTGTGGGAAGGAAAAAGCGAGAAGCTCAGCTTCTCCTAAACAAGAGGACCTCAGCAGAGGAGCAGTCCACTCCATCAAGCCGTTCCTGACCTGTTCTTAAAGGCCTCCGCTGATGTCTCCCCAAATCACCAGGCAATCAAATCTAGTGCTGAACTAACTTCACCACTAACTGCACCACTAACTTCACCACTAGGTGAAGATTTTCCTTGCATCTTCCATTCCATTTTAACCTATCTTTTCTTTTCCCATCATCATAAAAACAGTGAATACACAATTGCATTCTTTTTTGAAATGCAAAAAAGTATTTTAAGATTACTAGCATGTTTCTCAGTCTTCTCAATATAAACAATCTGAGTTCATTCAATCCTTTCCCATTGGCCCCCATTTCTAGGCTTCTGTTTGTTCTCCGTGGTCTCCTTGGGATTCTCTACAACCACTTCACACTTTTCTCAGGCATTTTGCCAAAACAGTCCTCCATAGCTGAGGCCTTGTCAGTGCTGAGTAAAGCAGATGTATCTCTTCACATATTTTGCAGACCAAATTCTTGCTTATATATCCTGATTTGATGTTGGTCTTTTTTGCCTCAGTATTACAAGGTCAGTTTATATTTCCCTTGTGAGCTTAGGTCTTTTACTGTGGAGTTGCTACCTTGACATTTACTACCCATCCTGTATTTGTGTAGTTTGTTACTCCTGCCTAAATCAATCACTGAAGACAGACAGGCAAATTCTGTGCCTGAAAAAATCTGTGCTATGCACCAGAACAGTACTAATTTTAACCAGCAGAAAATATGACTCAGATTTTTCAATCAGCAATGAGTTTAGGATGGTGATGGAATTTCAAGGCTTTGCTTTGGCTCTGGCAAGCCAGGTGCAGGTAGCCAAGCATTTTCTCACCTGGGTTCATCTCCCTGTAGTTGCCCACGCCGTACGCATCCACGATGTTCTGAAAGCCAGCTGTGAACTTGTTGGTCCTGTTGAAGGTGGGAGGTGCCATCCTGGTGTGCACAGCAGTCAGGATAGGGGCAATGGTAGAGCCACTTCGCTCCTGCAAACCAGGTGACAAGGACAGATGCAACCAGGGTGGCTAGTAGAGAGGAGTCAGTCCCACAGCACCAACATTGCTGTCCAAACATGTATAGACAGCAACACGAAAGCCTAGCTCAAGGGCGTTAGATCTCAACTCTTTGCTATTATCCAGGCTTTCCTGTTCCCTGTGCTGGTGATTCCTGTGCAGAGAAGTTGCCAGCACTGCTGACTGCTATGGGTTGATCACAAACCTGCCAAGATTTAGTGTTAGCCATAAACTTCCTGAGGCCAAGTGATCACATGACAACCTCAACTTTAATTAAAACAGAAAAAGGAGCTCAGCATTATAGTAACAGACAGAAGCCTGAACATATGCTCAACATATGAGCAATGTGGTTTCAATATGGGCTTCAGGGACCCAAAGCATTAGCCTCTTACCATTCCCTGATGGAGAGCTCTTTTTATCCGGCCAGCATCAGCCACTGGGAACCAGATCTCCGCAATGACACACTGCTGGGTGACATCGATGTTACAGCAATTCAGAATGTGGTAGATGGCCTTGATTTTCTTCACCTTGATCCCCCAGGACCACAAGTTGGTTGCTGCCTGATGCAGCAGTCGCTGGCGGTGGGACTCAGTTTGGGTTATCACCTGTAAGCACACCACAAGCAGCGCTCAAAATAGGAAGGAGGAGGTAGCATGATCCACTCAGCAGTTGTTTTGGGAAGGCAGGTGGAAGGAGGCTGTGGAAAGGGAGCGTTCATATGAATGAGCCGAACATCATGGAGCACAATCTGTGCATGTCTAACATGGGAACACCTGACGCAGGGCACATGATGCTGTTTGCTAAGGGCTTGCCCTGTGTGGCATTGAGCCTCCATAAGTGCAGAGGAGAACTTCAGGAGCTGCTGAGCTGTGGCTGCAGGATTGGTGCCTTACTCATTGTTTATCAACCTGTCGCGTCTCGCCGTGGGCTCCCACCCTGCTATCTGTCTCCAGCGGGTAGCTCTGTGTGGCAGCTTTGGAGCACGTCGCAGAGCCTGCTCCCAGGCTCTGTGCTCCAAAGGACAAGTTTGTCTTGCTATAGCTACAGCTTACTGCCCTGCTGAACCCCTAATTGTCACACGGCCACCACAGTGCCACTGCACAGATCAGTGACAGGGATACTTGTTTTAGGAAGAAAATCTGTGTAGCTTGCATAGCTGAAGAGGCCTGGCTGCCTGTGGTACTCAGGACCGAAAGTCAGTTCTGGAGCAGGCTTGCATGCCAGCTAGGTTGTCATGGGCATCCACAGAGGGGATGACAGTGGGACTGGGCAGCCTCAGGCAAACAGGGTGTCTATTCACTCTTGCTTCAGGACCCACTGACTTTAATGCGTGACAATGCAAAGGTCACACACAGGAGTCTTTCTGAAATGCATGTAGTTCTGATACATGGGTTTGCAAGCTAGTGAGTACCCACTGCTCACTCAGCTCAGTAGTTTTCAGGCCTACACTAAATGCTGGGGCAGAGAGATTGGAGGCTTGTCCCTCTAGGAAAGCAGTCTTGGATTTCCATTGCTTATGTGACAATGGCCCCAAGATAGGTTTCCTCAGTAAAGAAAATCTAGTTTAAATATTAAAAAAAATTGAGAGTCCCCTCTGAGCCCAGTGTGGTGGGACTACACCCTGCACACAAGAGCCCAGTTCTTCCACAAAGCGTTCCTAGGGAAGTTTCAAAAAGATTTTTTTAATAGGCTCTGAGGTGAGGCAGGGCAGTACAAGGAGTTTGGTGGCACCTCTTTGCAGGAGATGGGCTGAAGCAAAGGTGGTGGGCTTAGCCCTGACAGTGGCCTGTTGAGATACTGCAGCCAAGCCACTTCCCACCTCTGTGACCCACCAACAGGACGCGACTAGCGTCCTTTGAGGTCTGATGAGGAAAGCCATGCTATAAGAGGTAGATGTAACCATCCAGGACAGCTTGCACAATGTGCAGTTTGGTTGTGACACCTTCAGCCTGATGGTTGACCTAGAGCCCACCCCATAGCCCCACATCATGCGGCCTAAACCTCTGACTGCTGACTGCACGGTCAACAGCAGCAGACTGAGTCTGCCCCCTACAAATTGAGGCTGTCCCCTGACAGCTGCTGGGAGGGTAAATGGGCAGGCAGAGCACAGCACAGCTGCAGTCCTGCACTCCAGCGGCGAGGCTGCTCCTGGGCAGGCAGCTCTGGACCCCACAGTCAGCCCTGCAGGTTAGGGCCCCAGGGAAGGTGCCACCACTTACTGTGTTTAAATCCTCGATCCTTGTGTTTACTCCATCAAGCATTTCTCGACGCTCGGTTGCGGACTCTGGACAGGGATAGACTGTGGCACGAAATCTAGCCTCAGTAAGAGAGAAGTGAAAAATGCCATTTATTTGATCGGCTTCTTCATCGGGGCTCTTCTAAGCTCAGAGGTGGGGAAACTGGACTTTATTCCAGGCCTGATACTATATACTTTTTGCATACTACTGCTGAATAAAGTTGCCTGCGGCCTACCAGATATGTCCGAAAGGCCTATTTATCCCCCCTCGCAGAGAAAGGATCTCTTTGGCTGTTCTAGCTGATAGAGCACTCCCTGTCATAGATGCATCGACTGGGATGCATGATGCTATGAACTGATCTGCACTAATACACAGGTGCCTCTGTTGTTCTCACACACACAAAAAAAGAAGCCCTGCTAACATCTTGGGGAGCTGCTGGGACAATCCCTCTCCTCATTTTCTCCTGTGGCAGGGCATTGGCTTCTCCTTCAATGCAAGGACTGCAAAGAGCCACAAGAAAATAACCTTGGTAAAGCCTGCCTTGCTAACATAACAGCCAACAGATGTCCCTCTTTCACTGAGGCTGGAAAAATATCATGCCACTGTCTCTGCACTACCCTTACACAGTCACGGGGGGGACGGCATCAACTGAGCTACAGAGCTGCAGAGCAATCAAACACCCTTAGCGTGTGCAGCCTGTATAAATAAATAAGCCTTTTTAAAAAATGCCTGTATTTCTAGGATTAAATAAATGGAGAAAGCCCATAGAGCCGGCTCTTGACTTCTGGTCCGTCTGTTCGGCTAAACAGCTTGGGAGCAAAGGAAGGATCGGTGAACTCCTTTAGACGCCCTGACCGTGGTATCTGTCATGTCAGCATACGAGTGGCTAGGCCAGTATAAACCCTTTCACAAGCTTACCCTCAAGGCTGTATTTGGGAGGTGCAGCTGGTTTGTTTAGCACAGTATTATAGGGGCTAACGTAGGCTTTTATTATGTGACTGAAGGTCTTGTCTCCTTGCAGCTGCTGTACATTGCTTTATCTATAGTATACAATATATGATCTTCGCTAGTATGGCTACAAGTGCTACTAGTGTAACAGTACAATACATTGCAGCATGTATGGACTCTAAGGCTTGGGCCTATATGACACCAATTAGAAGTAAATAAGTTGTACATCTATCGGAAAGGTGTAGAGCCAACTACTCTGCCTGCAAAGCAAGTGCCAGTGTGCATCTGGTTCAAAAAGAGTGGGTGCACAGACGTCCTGCTGGGACCTCGCTGCTGCAAGGCTCTGAGCACGTATAGACCCTACCTGAGCTAAGGTGCTGTAGCAACTAGCAAAGCAGAGACTGCTCTATCTTTTCCTGCTCAGTTTGTTCCGTGATACCTAGTACTTGTACCATTGCCTACCCCTTCCAGGGCATCAGAAGTGTTGTCCTTCCTTATTGCTGTTCTGCAGAAAGAGAGCATTCCTGATTACAGGGGAGGAGAACAGCACAGGGGAGGGAGCATCAGGCCTGCTACCCACGCAAGATGACACTCTTCCACCATCCTTCAGGGGAGCTGAAGGTCTGCCTTTGTGTACTTGCAATGAAATTAAAAGAAGATAAAGTGCGTAACAGGCCCACACAGTTATATCCCTGCTTAGGAGACAAAAACATGCACGCTCTGTGTGCAAAAAAACAAAAAAACATCATGTGCTGGCTTCACCTGAGCACAGAATACATCAGCGCTCGCTCTCCAAAATCAGTTCCAGCAAAGACACAAGTGAGGACAGTTGCAAATTGAACAAAACACACAGCAGTTTCCTAGAGATCAGCCCTGAGCTCCGTGTAATGCCAGCATGCTCTCTTCAGCTAAACTTCCCTTTTCAGAATTGAATCTCTCCTCACTCAACACCTGGCATTCATTTCCAAAGGTTATTCACCCTATCTAATTATTTCCAGCTTCCTATTCTTCATAGCTCTTAGTTCATCTTTAATAAGGATTTTTAATCAAACTTGAAAGCTTATTCCTCCATGCTGCACAGTTCCCACATTTCCAATAAGGTTAT
The DNA here is from genome assembly GCF_040807025.1 of Struthio camelus. Classification (NCBI taxonomy): domain Eukaryota; kingdom Metazoa; phylum Chordata; class Aves; order Struthioniformes; family Struthionidae; genus Struthio; species Struthio camelus. The sequence goes on along the minus strand of NC_090942.1, from coordinate 64,532,854 downwards.
TGCAGCAATGTTGCTTTGATCTTTTAACAGCCATTTTGCATACTGAGTATCAGCTTCGCCCTAACGGCACAGACATCTCTGAGAGCTCCAGAAGAATTCAGCAGGGAATCCTTACATTGATAAACCCAGTTTAGTATTCACATTAGCACTGAGGCAGCCACAAGAAAAGAAGGGAAAAAAAAATCTTACATTTTCCTCCTGCCTGTTCCCTCTACACCTTTCACTAATAAATTTGTGCATGGACTTGATGCTCCTGAAATTGGCAGACTAATGTTACCAATTAGAGTCAAGCAGGGACTACAAGCATAACCTGAAGTGCGCTGCTCTGCAAACAAATCTTACCCTGCCTTGCAGGAGACGGGCTTATACCAGTCCCATGATTTTTGCAGGATATTTACTTGCTGTGAATGAGGACTTAGGGCTAAGCAGAAATGTCCTGCTGGGGATGGAATGGCACTGCCATCTGCTTTAGGTATAGTTAACCCTGCCTTAAAGATGGACCAGATCAAAACGTCTTGACCTGTGTACCAGGGATGGCTGATGACCCACAGAGCAAAAAGGAGAGGCATGATATTAGTACGTTAGAAAAAAAAAGAGCCACTCAACAAAACATCCACATACATGTGCATGTTAGCGAGCAACAAATACCAAAAGGGAGAAGAAAAGAGATAAAGGACAATTTCAAATCTAGATTGATTATCTGGCATTAAATGAAAACCAGTGTGCTAGCTCTGCAAAGGACATCTGGGGGATCTGTCTCATGTGGGAATGTTTTCCTTCACTTACAAAAGATTGAGAGAGATTAATCTAAGTTATTTTCTATGGACCTACCACCACATCCACGTGACCACCTTCTAACATCATTGTGTACCACAGCCCACACTGGGGGAATCTGCTCACATTTCCAGTGGTGCCCGGACCCCACTGACAGAGAGGCACACCCTGTATGTCAGGTGGGCTGAGTTGCTCTCTGGACGAGCATCGCCCTGCCCTGTCCACAGACGGCATGGAGGATGGCCAAGTTCCCAAATGTAGGAATTCCTAAAAGGTTGCAGGGGGTTTTCAGTTCATGGGATTGATTTGGACTGAAGTTAGTCCTCTCAGCTGAATGAACTGACCGTCGCCTGATTTTTGTTCTGATTTAACCCAGGAAAGATCTGCTCCAAGTGCACCTGCCAGGTAAGAGCAATTGTTCCTTCTCCTCTTCCCTCCGTGCAAAACTCCGCAGGCTGGAAGAGCTTCGCTGGCCTCACCCGGCCAAGGGGTTATATCTGAAATGGATTCGGTGACAGCATACAGATCCCCCTGTCAAATCTGACTTACTCAGTAACAAAGCCTATCACTCATCAGTATTATGAAACAGTAACAAAATATTCAGACTGAATTATCTTTTTAAGCTGCTTAACAAGGTGGAAACAAGATAGGCTGTACGAAGCCTGAAGCCGTTTTTCTTCTGGGCTCTGTCTCTGATTACACAGATATTGCCCAGAGGCCTTGTGAAAGGATTCAGTAAACTACAGCATCATCTTTTCAGGCTGAAACACAGTAAGGCTGGAAATAAGTGTGGGGATTACCATGTTCTGAACGCCCAAGTCATAACATCTATTAAGGCCCCTGATTTGCAGGGGAAGGAAGCTAAATATTTTTTTAAAGTAGTCGCCTTTAAGATGTCTCAAGTTAAAAACCTAGCTACTGAAGCTCCCAACATCTCTAAGTCACTTTGGAAAATTTAGGACTTTAATTTTCAGATGCCAAGGTGATGTATATACTTTATGATTAGGAGCAGCAGAACTGAAAAGCAGAAGGGAATATCGTGGTGGAGTGGAAAGGCAGAGCACAGAGCTCTCATCTCCAGCTCCAGCCCATGCTGACAAGTCAACTCCTCTGCAAGAGTCATTGCGACCTGCTCATGAGCCTGCCTTACCCGTCACAAATCTTCTTGATTTTTTGTTTAAGCTGCTCTCCTTGATAGAAGATAATGAACACATTCTTTTTCATCTCTTCTCTCTGCAATGCAATCCAAGCAGAATTTAAAGCATCCAGCGCAGAAAAGATTTTTTTTCCTAGGCAGCCTCTTTGCTGATTTGTTCTTTTCCCCCAGAATGTAAACCACTGAGCTGAGGCTTAACCAGGTAGGACAAAGCCACATCAATAGTGCCAAAAGGGGAAAACAATGTCAAAAATAATTCTTCCGTCCTCAAATTTTCCTTCCTTTCTTCTACAGGCTGCCTTCAGACACCCAACTCCGAGTTAGGCAGCCAGCGCGGCCGGGTGGCCAGGGCAGCCGTTCGGTTTTTGCAAGTTACGTGCATGCGTGAGGAGCAGAGTGAAGGAAAAACAGGTCAGTGCCTACCGTGACAGGGTCCTCCAGGGGAGCATCCATTTCAGTGTACCGCAGATAGATGTTTCCCCTGCAGGCTCGCCACAGTAAACGCTCGAAGGGTATCATCCTTTCCCTCTTTATTACCCCTGCTGTGAATCTGAGCAGAGTTAAAAGATAAATAAATTATGAGCCCGTTCTAAGTCTTTTGGGGCTTTTAGCACATGTGAGTTTGCAATCTCATGCTTTATAGTCCATGATAGCCAGGGCTCTGCTGCCACTCTAGACACTTCTAAGAAAGAACTTGTTGCTGAAAAGTTCAAGCCTGGCTCTTATCTCTTAAACTTCTGACTTGATCTTGTTGTTCTTCTTCTAAAACACTGAAGTCCTCCCCACATCATCAAAAAATGAAAAAGGGACAATTCTGATTAAAAATGAAGGAATGGAGAGGTGTTTAAAGTCACACATACAGAGAGTGACTGAATGACAGAGGTAGCAGGTAGCAGTTTTGAAGTGGCGGTACACATCCATTCCTTCCTGTTTCCCCTTTCCCAGAATCATCACTCTGCACCTCTGAAGCATACCATGGTATACTAGTACATACACTCACCAAGGCAAGCCCTCTACAGACATATGCTTTACTCATATAAGAGCTGAATGGGACTTCAGAAAAACCAGCGTGAACAGCTAGAAGTACCAGCCTGGGAGAAAACTGTCAGTAAGTTTAACCACACATATCTGATCTAGATGTAAGGGAAAGCGGGCTGCCAACTTATCAGCATTATGCTCTGTGGTGTTTCTACTCCACTAACTCTCAAATGTGGTGCTGCTTTCTATTACAGACAAACCCCAAAAACAAGCAAACACGTGCCTTTTTGCTGTGGCTACACCTCCATCTGGGGTGACCAGGCTGACACTCCGCTGCCCCAGTCCAAAACTTACACATAAGATGTCGTAAGCTACTGATTTTCAGTTAACACCTACTAAAGGGCTCACTGGAATTGGGTGGCCTGGAAGTAAAAGTCCATTTGCCTCCTTAGCCCATATCCTAACCATAGTTTTGATGATAACTTCTCCCTTTCAGAGTACAGCCACTCTTTCACCCTGATTAGTCAGCTACCCTGAAGAGGCTGGCGAGCAACCTGTGCTAAAAAGCTGAAGGAAGTGTATCAGCTAATGTGGGTCAAAACAGGAAATCTCGCCAAACCCTGAGCCTTTACCAATACGGACCCCAGCTTGGCAGCTGCAGCGGCAGGAGTACTTCTTAGCTCCAGTAGGCCAGATGTGTCTTCATTGAAGAAATCATCCGGCAGATTGGTTTCTGTCTGGAAAACATTAGTTTTAAAAACAATTCAATACTCCCAGTTTGAAAATTTTTCACCTCTTTCTCCTGACATTGTTCCCCTCAAAGATAGTTTTCCACAGAGTTTAAGGGAGGAAGCATCAAATTTATCTTAGCAACCTAAAAGCATAAATCTTGTTTTCAAAAGAAATCCAGGCACCAAGTTCTTGCACTCCATTGAATCACAGAGAGATGCAGGCTCCAAAGTGACTGAGGTACATTTGAAACATGACCTTACAGACTTGTGGCAAGAGAACTGGGCTTTGCTTAAAAATCAGTGACAACAACACACAACGAAAATATGAACATTTTTAGGAACCTTCAGCATCTCTGCTGGAAGAGCTCACCTCAAAAAAGTCCTGTGTTTTCTTCAGCAGATGTTTGAGCTCTGTCAGCTCAAGGAAGTTCTGCTTCAGAGTTTGCTGGTTCTGGTTGGCTTCCAGCAGCTCGGCCTCAAGTTTCTCCAGTACCATCTGTTTAGGATCCAAGCACATGCAGGAAAACTCAGAAGCAGCCCAAAGACCCTTTACCAAGCTGATATCACATCTCAAACAATAGATTGTTTTTAAGGTGGGGGAGGGGGAGAGGAAGATACAGAACTATTCAATGAGCACTTTTAGTAAGTATTGAGTTTGCAGAAAGATATTTATTAATGTCAACACTTCATTTTCCCACGCCTACGTTCTCTGTTGGGTGCTTTGTCCTATTTAGGGAATAGAACTAGAATTCACCTGACCTAACTGCAGGTGGGTACACCCTGCCAAGGTTAGGTGCCTGAGTCTCCACGTCTCTGGGGTTCCTTGCAGGACAGCTCAGACCCAGGTGAGATGACTTTTAAGTCCACTGACTGCAAAAGGAGCTACCACAGGGCTATTAGCCTAGGTTCTTTAGTTACAGGGCAAAAATCAGTGAGGATGAAGGTCTAGGAATACAGCAGGCAACCACCTTTCTCTGTGAAGCCTAAGCCCCTAGGAAGCACAGTTTTCCTTCCCAGTCATCTAGATATGCAGCACTGAAAAACGATCCAGTCTGCAAACTTAGCTTTCAGTTGAGCTACAAGAAAGTAATCCCTGCACACGTGAAAAAATGCATACTGTCAAGGCATATCACAACCCCAAACCCCCAGGTCTGAGTGCCCTCCGCTCCCACTGGTGCTTAGTGGTTTCCAGTGAGAGCAGAGAGCTCTCACTACTCAACAGTCCTGGATCCAGATTTACTGAATACTTGTGTCAGGCACCAGTGTTGCTATACCATAGCCATACTCCCAACAGCACAGACAGCCTTTGGGTTTGTATGCAGTGAAGCAGGTTTTAACATTAATTCTCCTGACTAATCCCCAAAAACTTTTTTATTCTTTCCTAAAGGATGATGGAGGGGTTTCTGGGGCAGTGATGCCTTTCCCATCAATATGTGGGACAAGGACTTACATAAGGGAAGGTAAAAAGAGTGGTCTCCTTTAGGAACATGCAACAAAATCAGCTTTAATCTAACTGCTGAAACAGTGATTTGGGGAGCATCTCCTCAGGCAGGAAGAGCTGTTCCAGCCTAAATTACTGCATCACTCCTGGCATAGGGTCTGCATCGAGTACATTACGTGGACACCCAGGTGTGTGTCCCCTTTCCGCTCCCCCTGGCTCACTCCAAATTCTGTACCTCCATATCAATCATTTCCCGAGGCAGGGGGGTCTCTGGGTACTTTTCTAGTTTGACCATCTCAACATTGCCTTCCATCTCGTTTTCCAGAAAACCTGCAAGGAAAGGACACAAGAATCTTGATACAGGGTGATCTCTGCTGCATCTTCCTGGTCACTGGCTGCTGCTAAACCCCCTGCCAGGTCAAGGCATCACACTCGTTATGTGAAGTGTGACAAGGGTCAGCTGATATTCAGGGTCCATCATCCCAGTGAATATATGCAACCATCAACAATCTAACACCTAGCTTCTCTACTCAGTGAGGAGGCCGGTTCTCCTAGAGCAGTGGCAGCTGCTCAGATCAGGGCTAAATCCCAGTCTTTAGGTTTACCTACATGCCTTCTAGTAAGTACCACAGCTATTAATTCACTGTCTTCCTTATTCAGCTCTTCAGCAGGTGGAGCACTGGATGCGAAGGGGCATTTCACAGGTGTCCCTGCAGGTGTGAGCAACAGGTCGCAAGCAGCAGAACCAGCCCTTCTTCCCCAAGTATTAGGGATTTGGCTCTTGGATGTGACCTTGCCATAACAAAGGCCCCAGAGGACACTAAGCCCTTCCAGGACAACTGTAGATTGACCGGCACCTGCACAGTTCTGCTCTAGCGACAGCATATGCTGTCCTTGTTACTGTGAATATGATGGACATGCATATTATTGCAGTGGGGAGTACAGAGCTTGCAGGACACAAATCCATAGGAAACCAGGCTCCACTAGTCCTGCTGCTCGTATTTTAAGGATTTGCCACCAGGCTGAAGTACTTAGCCACAGGAGGCATACGCCAATGGCTGGAGCACTGGGGTGAGAGTCAGCGTATCTGGATCGAGTCTCCTGCCCAGCCCCAGATTTATTTTGTGATTTTATGTAAGCTAATTAACCTCCTTTCAGTTCGGTTAACTATTTTCAAGACAGGGGTAATAATTTCTTGCCCATATGGGGTGAATTGGTAATTAGCTGACGCATACAAAACATTTTCAGGAACTCACATGAAAATACCACCATTTTTACCACTAATTCTGTTTCACAGTGTGAAAGCACTTAACAAAGAAATAAATCCCAGACAAGCAGTTGGTGGAAAGCCGAATGCATTTCACAAGCATTTACTTACGCAGGATCCTCTCCAAGGATTCACACCTTCTCACTTCATTCACAAACTTTCTCTGGAAGCTGTTGACATTCACATTCAGCTAGAAAAAGGACGGAAAGCAAGCCTTGGGCTTGATGCTGCTCACCACCACACACATTTTTAACGTCATGCAAACAGTCACCATTTACATTGCTGTATCTTATAGGCTCCTAAGGGAAGAGCCATACCGTGGATCTCCTAAGGCCAAGGACATTCCAGCCTTACCAGACCCATTTCTCCTAGCCTTGGTGGGACAGCAGAGGTCACAACTGAGGAGAGCCCCTGTTTTATGGTGGTGGAGGAAACCACCCTGAGGTTGCGCAGGGATGTCCAAGGAGCTGTCGGGTGGCTCAGGGAGAAGTTGGGTCTCAGATGGGCACCCCGCTTTCTGAATGGCTTTGAGGAGGTCCTGCTCACCCCCATGGGCTCTCCCCTGCTCTGTCTGCTCTGAGGATTGCAATCTCCCCATGAAGTGCTGGAGGAGAAAGGATAAGCACCCCAAGGAGTGCATCTCCCAGGGTTTCAGTGGCCATGCGAACTGGCTGACTGGCGGAGACAGGCACTACTTACATCTCTGAACTGAACCAGGCCCAGCTCCCCAAGCTCAGCCACACAGCAGTAGGCAGCCTCCACCTGAAGGAAGAGCTGCATCAGGCTCATCTCCTCACTCCGGAAGATGGAGGACATTTCGCCCACCCTCCTCCTCCTGGGGTGTCCGTGGAGGCCTCGGCCAGCAGCACCGTCGTCGTCCTGGGAAGTACTGTGAGGGGCCAAGCACTGCATGAACATTGGTTTCAGTGAGTCAGGATGCAGGATCTAGCCTGGATCCAAGGCTAGATCCCAGCTCATCTTTCACAAAGGTCTCCTCACCTCCTAAAAGCAGGAGCCCCTCAGACTCTCATGAAGGTGCACTCCAATAGCATGATGATGGGTGGGTAATGCATGGGGGTGATGGGGGGAGAGAAGGGAGCCACTGGTCCCATGGGTCAGACAACAAGGGAGTGCCCTGCCCTGACCTCTGCTGGGCCAAGGATACTCCAGAACACTGGACTGTGGGCTTTTATTTGGTTTTTGGATGCCGAGCCTGTGAAGGACTCAATTTCTCTTTGTCTTCCACAAAACACAGAAGATAACCCATTGATCTCACCCTTGAAATTAGATGGAGGAAAGAAGTCAGACTGGTTTTTATCAATTTCACCAACAGTGAGAACACGACATTGCAAACATACCTGAAGCATGTTTGTATGGGGATGGGGAGAAGAGGAATATTTTAAACAATTAAAACAAATGTTTATATTTAAAAAACATTTTCTCCTCATAAAGGGTTCTTTTTTTAAATGAGACATAGAAAGTATTATGCATTTCATGAATGTTCTTTTGGTCTATTTGCGTATCATTATTTACTTTGGGTAATGAACATATAAATTGCCTGTAGTCATTCTTGCACAAAATTAACTAATTTGCATGTGCAAATATAACAATTACTACTGCCCAGTAGTATTTGCATGCAAGAAATACTTGCATGCATATAATTTTAAGAATTTTATAGCAAACATACACACATTTTTTTAAACGGCGAAACTAATCCCTTTATGACCTTATTTCCACCTACTGAGAGAGGTGGGAAGGCAATTGTCCTTAATCTGTTCCCTCTCCATCAACCTTGTCTTGCAATACTTTTCTCCTCCCGTTTTATGTAAATTCTAATCATGTCCTTTATAAAGCATGAAGGACTTCTTTTAAATGTGATAGAAACATTGTGCAAGGAATTAAAGGTCTGCCTAACAGAAAGCACTGCAGTCTCTACTTTGTGTTTGCTCAGTTGTGCTGTGAGTTTTCCTTGCCTTATTCTCTGTACTTGTTCACTAAATGATTTCAGGTGCAGAAAATGCAATCTATGATAACTAATCCCTTGTTAAAAAAAAAATATCATGTGCCGGCTCTACTGAGTTGAATAAGGATATAACCACTGCAGCTGGCTGGGAATTTTTCAGTGAAATATATTTTTTCACAGGAAGACACAAAAGCTGCAAGAGACCCAGACTGTTCATGTGGAAAAGTCCACATCAAGAATTCCCCAGCTCTGAATTTCAAAGAACTAAAAATCATCAGAATGTCCCATCTTAACTTCTTTAACTGAAAAGTGTGAGAATTTTAATTCGAAGCAGTATTTTTACACTTGCAGTTAACTTACACAAAAAATACTAAAGTCTTAAAAGTTATAAGATCAAAACCCAAACAAAATGTTTGGAATGATTTTAGCTAAAGTGCTTTAATCCATCCAAGTCCAAGGACTCTATTTTTTCTTTGTAATCAGTCAGGGAAAAAACCCTCAGGCTAACTCTCATTTTGGAATGAGAGGAAAAAAAAAAAAGAAATAGAAACCTCTTTTCAACAAGGAAACCCTTTCCACCCCGGTGCTGAGGGATACAGACCGTTCTCACTTCAGACAGTCCCAAACGGGGCAGCTGTCAGAATGGTTCACTAAAAAAAAAAAAAAAAATTCACTCACACTTTCTCCGTTTGGTATTTTCCAGCAGTGTTACACCACACCAAAAACACACCAGGTTTCGGGGAGGGTAAAGCCCGGTGCTGTAAGCGCTCATAACTGCTTTGGAGAAGTGCCTTACTTGGACTGACTTCTCAGTCCTCTGTGTCCACTCTCCCCGGCCCTTTCCTAGGTGGAAGAGGCGACCTCTTTCCTCAGCCAGGCAGAAATCCCATCACACACCGATATCAGTATTGCTTTTTGGTATGGCTGCAAACGTGGAGCTCAGCACTGAGAGCGGTCGGGCTTACCTTGCTCCCCTGCGTGGCTCCAGCCGACCGGAGCTGCCACTTCAGCTGCTGGCCGCAAGCAAGTAAGCACGGAGCTTAACTTCCCTGTCTCACAGAGGACACTGAAAACCTTGTCTTTTAAGGTTTGAGCTGGTCTAGACCAGAGAAGGGAAACGCTTTCTGCTCTAAAACAGTCCCAGGGTGGCCTGGACCCAGAGCTCTCTGGCTCGGTCACAACCTCTCACGTCCCATCCGTGACAAGAACAAGCTGTGTTGTGGCAGCATGCAGCTTGTTGGGATTAATAACAAATCAGGCGTGCTTGCTCGCACAGCACAGGCAATCTGAAAACAAGCAAGAGCTTTTAAACCTGCTGTACTCTGAGATCTATAACCCAATAAAATTTTGCAAACACTGCATGGAGTATCAGTCCTCGGGAAGGTGGAAAACTACTATGCTGTCTTCTCCCTGTTTTTTCCTTACCAAAGTCACACAAGTGAAGGACAAAAGAACAGTAGGAGATTACCGATTTCATCCAACCAAGGGACTGGTGGAGCTATACAGCGAAGCGTATAGGAAAGGGGCTCTGTCAGGACAGTAATGCTAGCATGCGGCAACTATAAGAGCCGGGAACTTGATTCTTATTGCTCAAAATAACAGATGTTGCATGGTGCAAAAAGGATGCTCTCTATGCTTTCCTGCACTTCAGCTGCAAAAGGAAGGGCTCATGAGAGAAATTCTACCCCTGCTAAAATCAGTGGCACAACTCCAACTGAGGTCAGTGGAAATAAGGCTTCGTTCCATTAAATAAGGGTTGTTGGGTCACTATTAAGGGTAGCATCCATAAGAAGAAATTTTATCTCCAAAGGAGAGCTAACGATAATGCATGGGTATATGTAAATTATTCACTGAAGAAATGCTTTCTTGGGCCCAGGCTTTCATAGGTGCCCAGTAACCCTGACCTGACAAGCAGCAGGGTATAGTTTGTCCAAGGGAACAATGCAGAAAGGTTAGTAACAATAGCGAGCTTTCTACTACAAAGGTTTTCTATTCAAAAGTAACAAGGAGCGGCCCTCGTAGGCCGGCTAGTGAGAGAGGGTTCTCGCTACTTTCTGAAAGCCAGCTGTCTAAGCTGTGCAGCCCCAAACAGAGGCATTTAAAATTATGAGGCAATTCTGGCAGGCAGGCCTAAAGCTTGGCAGCCCTGTACTGCTGGAGCTGGCAACGAGGCCCCGACACGGAGCACCATGAGACTGTGGTGCTCTCTGGCTTCCCACCTGCTTTGGCTGCATTTTGCTCTTCCTGTACCAGCCGGAGTCAGTCGGCTCTGCTTTTTTTATTGATGTTACCAAAGAAAGAGAGCTAAGGCCTGAGAAAACTTTGGACTTTGTGTTAGAAATTGAGAAATTATCTTGCAGCAAGGCAGAAGTGAAATCATTGCCGTCAGCCACTCATCAAACGCAAAAGCGTCACCTCCACCACGTAGCGCTGAGGAGAAGCGGGTACAGGTAAGGAAGGGCATCGCCTAGCAGCCCCAGTTATAATGCTAAATAATAGGAATCATCGTTCACTTCTTGACTGAGCTGTATTGACATGATAAAATAAAATGGTTTCTCAGGCTATTCCCCCTACCACTCAAACTACAGCTTATTCTTCCTCCCACCAGAGTCATATTCACTTGACGATATCTGTTTGCTTTGCGCAACAGTTAGCCCATGCTCCTTCTGTTCACAGCCACAATTACACTCAGCTACACTTAAAGCGAGCTGGGCAGGGGAGCGGCGGAGGCTCACAACGCACGCTTCGTCACCAAAGAAACCCTAGCTGCGCGAGCCACCGAATGCAATTAGCTGAAGAGGGAGTACGAAGCACAGCAACAAAGCCATCTATCTCACCCTTTTTTCTCCCTCTTCCCAGGCAGAGGACAGAAGCAGAAAGTATATCCTATTTCATTCCTTTGGTATTCAGAAGTCAGAACGTTATTTTAAAATAATCTTGCTATTAGAGGTCAGGTTATTGCTGCTGCTGACGAGCCACTACAGTGGATGCTATTCAGAGGAGCGGGGAAGAGGGAAGGGATCCGCTCCGATTGCCACAGGAGCCGGGGCTCGGATCAGCGGCTCACTGTGCGCACCTGCAGCTCTGCCAGGGGCAACCGAAGGGAGCTTTTCTCAGGGAGCCCGGCCCACCCCGGGGACCTCGTCTCGGCCTCTCTCCTAGGGAATTGCTGGAGGGGGAGCGCAGGGTTACGCCAGTGCCGCTAGCTCAACATTTGTCCAGTATCAAACCCAGCCTGGGGCTGGAAAACACAAAGCTGTTTGCAAAGTTTTTCAAAATGCCAGGTCCATTTTCCTCTGAACTTACAGAAAGCACATCTCCTCTCCTCTTCTTTCATTTCAGTAATGAAATCTTTGTATCCTTGGTTTTTTTCCCCCAGTTTTCCTAGTTTCAAAAATCAAATCCCCTGTTCATAGGTAGCTAGATGGACACTCTTCATTTTCAATGAAGATGTCAATCAAAATGATCCCCTCTCTGTTGGACACACAATATAATTGGCATTAGATTTACCTGCTTGTAGTTGGGCATTTCTCTAAGTACCTTGTTCTTTTATTTATAAATAAAGTCCACTCTAGGAGGGAGATCACCCCACGATACAGACTAAGAAATCTGGTTGCTAACAAGCAGGCTCTGCCCTCCCACTAGGTGCCTCTTCTGCACTTGGAGATTTTGTTATCTACAAAACCAGCATAAAAGATAGAGCCTCTGCTGTGATACCAGCAATAGCACACAGTACCTAGCAACTTCTTCGTCTTTTATTACTAAGATCTCTTTTGTGAGATCTCTTCCATGTAGAGCCCTAGTGAATAACAACTAGTAAGTATCAACTTAAGTGCGTCAACGCACAAAACTAAGGGAGGTCCCAAACGCACAAAACCTTCAGCCCGGGGTATCTTAATTTTCATCAGCCTAGGAAAGTTTAATGCACCTGTAGGAGTTTCCAGGAGCAGTATCTGAGCTACACTCCATGCTTAGCTCCACTATCAGGAAGGCTTTGAGTGGCTACATAGAACATTAATTGGTGAACTTTCAAAGCTGCCTTTCATTGCCATAGTTAAATGGAGTAGCACCTCAGGTACATTAAAACCAGAGTAGGAGTGTAGTTGAATTGACCTCAAGTGTCTTCTGTAAGAAAGGGATTTGTCCTCTGATCATATTTTCCTCTTGTCTGTCAGGCCACAGTTGATGTATGTGGTTTGCTGTGCTCTCAGGGGTTGTGTGTTTTGCACCAAGTTATGTATGGTGCTACCGCTCAGTTACCGTCATGCTGTTCGCTGCAGGGATGCAACAGGACTTCAGCAGCATTCAGATTCATTTAGAATATAAAATATAATATATGTACACAGAAAATATATTTATATAGACAGAGTGAGGGTATGCGTATATGCGTGTGTGTGTGACAAAGGCAATGATCCCGAGAGCCACACCTGATGGTGATGTTTCAAGGATAATACTTAGCTCAGCAGAAAAACTTATGTTTGAAGCTCTCACTGTGGCACAAAATCTACTCAACGGTAGGTATTGCCTCCTAATAATTTTCAGAAGAAGCTGACCAGCAGCTCTACGCACTGTGGAATAGTCTCCTGGGAGAGGAGCAGGGAAGTATATGGTTTTAAAGTAAACTGAGTCACGCATTTAGAACTACATGGAAGTGAAAGCCAAAGCAAAGGAAGACCCATGTAGCTTTTGGTGCTGATGTCTGTGCTTTGAGTGCCAGAATACCCCTATGGAGACAGGAGTTCATGTGATGCACTGAAACCAAACTACGGAAAACTTTGGAGAGTCCTATCATTCTTCGTGACTCCTTGGACACTGGAGAGTCACAACACTGAAATGTGAACTTCTTACGCATAAGGAGCGAAATAAATCCAAATTTGTGTCAGGCAATGAATTTATAAGGCTGCTATTGTGTCTGAACTTATCAAACAAAGCCTTCATTTTCAATCCTATCTAAAAATCACTGAGGCCAGCAGCAGCCTTTTCACTGACTGCTTCAAGAGACTTTGGAATAGGCCCTTTCTGAACTAAGCAGAGAAAAAAATTAGGAAAGGAAAAGAAACATATAATGATAATTATGCAAAGTATTCTCAGCCTCCCTCAGAAATGGACATGTTTAACTGCAAGCTGACAAAAAGCATTTGGGTAATAGTTAACATTCAAAAGATGTTTCATTACAAATTGAATCATTTATGTAACAGCAGTGCAGTTTCTTCTTTTATTTCCCTTCAGACATTTTCTATTGCATAAAACACTTTTGTACTCATCATTCTTGCAGTATTAATTGCCAGATCAACTTTCAGCAGGAATCACAGGTGAGAAATTCAGAAAGGAAAGGTGAAGCTGAAACAGAACATACTGCTCTCCCCCAGTAAATAATTTAGTTTCAGTTTTGATGTAACAGAGTACTCAGATAAAAATAGATTAAAATAAAATTAACATGGGAGGACTTGGATACTGAAATTAAGCAGATATGAACATTATTCTACAGGCTAATTGCAATTAACCCTGAGCACTAAGAGCATTTTTTAAGTAGATCATCTTCTGCAATGATTCATATCTATCAAGGCTGCTGAGTGATCATCACTAGGGTCACACATCTAGTTTTATTGTCAGTCAAGCAAGATACACCTTTGACAGCTTCTTGGTTGGCACTGGGAGATGGGGCAGCATACGTCAAGGACAGCTCCCACAGGAGAAGGCTGTCGCAGGCTGGCTGGCGGCAGCCCTATCTTCACCAGCTGCAATGGGCATGTTGACATGAAAACAAGATCTATAAATACGCCCGTCTCAACTGGTCTGTCTTTATCAGCAACTTGGTATGTTCTTTTTCCAAGGGTAATCTCGGGCTGCTTATGTTTTTTGCATCATGGAAATATTTCAGCTTGTAAAAAAATAAGAACTTTCAGCAATGGAAGTCAGATTGGTGATGATGCTCCTTTCTTCAGAGACCCAGTGCCTTCTCTTGGCATGACCTCATGCTCCCCGAGAGGCAACAGGCCGAATGGGCAAGGATAGTGAAGCACCCACGTGCCTCCTGGCTTTGGCAGTGGCCAGCAGCAGGGACAAGCCAGCAAGGTTGTGGTGGGAACCACAGCAGCACCCGTGTGGAGGTGGCCACCGTGGAATAGAAGCCAGCCCTGATAGCCTGACAAGGTGCTGCATGAACATGCTCGGGTCTGCAGAGGGCTGGGCAGCTCGCGTGCAGCCTGGCTGCTGCAACTGGCCTGAGTCCGATTTGCAAGGGCAGCTGGAGCCACCTTGCTACAGCAGGGCGTTGTGCTGCACAGACGGGCCTGGAGCGCTGCCTTGGAGAAAACAAAGTCCGTGCTGCCCCTCTAACTCTGTGCTCGTCCTAGCACTTTTCCCCCCCACAGAAACACCAGGCAGGGCTAGGCCTTCATGGGTTTTTCTCTCAAGCTTTTCTTTAAAATAAAGGGAGAACAAACAAAAAAACTCACAGCTTTTTAGCAGTGCCCCATTGCAGTTCACTACAGTTCCCATGGGCAAGTCTATTATGCCGCTCCCTACTGATTTCACTAGCGTGGGAAAAAAAAAAAAGAGAAAATGTTAAGAAAATACTAAGATACTGCCTATCGCATTTGAGTGTGCTGCCCCAGAAGCCTTCCTCCTTGCCCACCACGCTTGGCATCCTCATAGGCACGCCTGCATGGCCTGAATCAGCCCCAGATAGCTTCATTTTCACACAAGCACCTGAAGTCACATGCAATCACAGCTGAGCAGACCAGCAATCTGCTCCTTGCTGAAACCAGCTCTCCAAGAGTTTCCTGTCTGCTTTAACTTCTAAAGTTTTCGTTAACAAGGACATCACGGCAGGTAAAAAGTAGGAAGAAGCAGAGCCGCAGCTTGGGGAAGTGCAGCACTATGCATCGCCCCTCAGCCCAGGCCAACTTCACAAGCGTATCAACAGCGTGGCTTTTCCAGCCCTGTGGAAAACTTCCTACCCTCTGGCTGATAGCGCCTTGCCAGCAACCCTCCCAGTTTGCAGAAAGAGCCGTGCTGGCAGAAAGCAGCAGCTATTGGCTTTACCTGTGCCATGGCAGAGATGACATAACTGCGACACAAGAAAAACACGTGCTGCTGGCACCATGTGGCATGTCGGTGGGGGAGCAGCGCTGCCACAGCCATGCTGGCACAGTGACAACAGCGACAGCTTCTCCTGTGCGGAAAGACCTGTAGCTTTAACTGATCCCAATCCATAACTGAATGCAGATCTTTCAGGAAAGGCAGTAGTGACTACGCAATAACTGCCAGCTGCCCACAGGAAGCAACTGGTTTCAGCCCATTTCTTGGTGGACAAGTACCCATATCCCGTGTTAACTCCGTGGCTGCTACACCAGCCAGATGGCTGACTCCCTTCTAAAAAATGCACAGTAGCCCTGCTGGGCAGTGTGGGGTGGGGGGTGGGTGGGGGGGCAAACCCAGCAATCATGCAAAAGCAGAGCAAAATTGGGAGAAAAATTCTCTACCCCATCCTCGGCTTCTTACCCAGCTCTTTCAGACCACCTACACGAGATCAAACAGGAGTGCAACAGAGCGCAGCCACCTGGGGCCCTGCCAGGAAACGCTGGCTCTCAGAGGCCTTTCTTCTTTCAGGCTGAAGTAGATCCTGGGTAGACAACTTCAGGGCTGCCCTTCAGGGGACCTCCGCCTGCCTCACTGTTGGTATCCACCTCCTGCTGGAGCCTGCCAGGTGGCTGGGCTGTTGTGCTCGGAGCCCTGCTCTTTCATCACCCCGTTGTGATAGGAAAGTTCAAGGTGTCCTGGCAGCAGGAAGCTCCTTTGCTCCACCCTCCGCCCCAAACACCCGGCTACGAAACTTATCGAGGATCTACCGAACCAGAGCTGCCAGCAACAAGGAACTGATCCGCACAGCCGCTCAGGTGGCACCTGGACCCCTGGCATGAAGCATTTCACCAGCACGTCCTGGGCAGTGCTTGCCATGTTCTTGGTCACCGCCAGTCTCCTGTATTCTTCCTCAGCAGGTATTTCTCTTTTCTCACACCCCTGTACCTTGCCTTTTCCCTCACTCTTCTCTCTATTGCCTATTGACAGTAATTTATTCTTTAAAAACAAGGTGGGCTTCCTTGTCTCATCTAAAAAACACAAAGAGCTGGAACTGAATGCTGTTCATGAGAATTACTTAATGCGATCGATTACAGCATCTTTCTGTAGAGACTATGTTTTACCAGAGGTTTACAGATCAGCTATAAGTGTGATTGAGCTGCAGTTTGCTCTACTGAATTGCAAGGAGACAGGAGATTACAGTCACAGACCAATTTCTTGGCTTCCGCATGCTAGCTGAGGCAGGGACCATTCTGAAATACCACTCAAGAGGCTTCGTATAATCTGGTTTAGCTCTTATTAGGTGCTTTTTGCAGGAAATCTGGCTCTACTACCCTCTTAATTAGAGAAGCTTCCTAAAAACAAAAGGTAAATGAGACCCTTGAGCTGCTCTTTTCCCATCTGGACACTGCCTGCACTTGTGTATCAGCACCGCTTGTCAACTGCCAAACTGTTTGATGGGTTTGCTTTGACAGTCTGTCCTTTGGGCTGCAAAGTCTATAAACATGAACCAAGACTCTGTTCTACAGCACTTTCCTCCACAGGTCATGCACAATCTTGCACAGTTTTTAATGTTTCTTCCCAGTGCTCCTGTGAGGTATTTATTAACTTAGAAAAAAAACATAAGCTCACACTGAATGGACTCGGCCAAGGTCATACAGCAAGTCCTAGGTGAGAAAGAAAGGGGAATGAGAAGTATTCATATGCTACCCTAAAGTGGGCTGTATGGGAATCCACTCCCAGCGTGACAGCAACAGTCTTGCTGTCACTCAGTCAGCTCAAAATGGAAATCTGAACAACAACAGGTAAACCCGAGGGGGACGTCTCTTGCAGGACAGCATCAGTTTATTTACTATTACTCAAATCAAAAGGCTGTGCAAAGGTCTTGTACTGCTTTGTTATCTTGAGCTGAAACTAAACCTGAATGATTTATTTTGAAGACTTCAGTGAAATCAAGCTGGAACTGAATTTCTATCTCTATTACACTCCCTGTTTGCCGCTGAGAATGATGGTTTGACTGGAAATGGCGCTCTCTCATAACCTCTGCTTGGTCCCTGGAACAAGAGGACTTCAACAAGGCCAAGAATTAGATTGGTTCAACCTCCTACCTGTGAGGTTAGGCTTCACAAAGAGCCTGTGGTGAATTTGCTGAGATGCAGCGCTGGTAGGCTCAGTTCTCAGCTCTGCCAGCTTCCTTTGCACCTTGGAAGCCATGGGGATTTTTCTAAGGACAAGAAGACGTGGACGTACAACTCACTGGTCACGGATCAGCCCATGCCACTGGATGCTTTCTCTCATTTCAGTCCTTGCTGATTCTGCCCATGTAGACTGGGAGCTCTCTTGGAAAGGAGGGGGGCTAATGTGGGCTCTGAGTGAACAGCTCGCACCAGGGTCATACTCAAGCAAAGGCACAGTGATTTAACCACTTGTTGTTGCTGATGTCAGCGCAGGTGTCTCTAAGCCCCTGTTGACAGCAGTAGGGTGAGGGAAGCTTACTTTGATGCCACTACATTTGGGGGTGGAGCTTGTTTTTCTCAAAGTTGTTTTCCATCAGGCTGCCACACAGATCCCTCCCTGCAAGGCCCACAGCTTTTAGCTTTTCATGTCAATCTCTGGTTTTGCCTTTCTAATCCAATTTGTCTTTTCTCCTCTGCTTTCTCCTGAGCTGAAGAAGGCTCCAATGTTTCAACAAGCTCCAAGCCCACAACCGAGTATGAACCACCATGCCTTAGTAAGTCTTCTTAAGTCATGACAACCATGATAAAGCCAGGTATCGAGACTACAAAGGTCGTTGAGAGGCTGCTCTGGAAAAGATTTACCCATTATCATGCACTTAACTGAAAGTTTCAGTTGTGGATGAAACACTAGGATCCATTTTTAAGACTTCTCCACTGGTATGCCCATTATATCCAAGGTACATTCAGGTGGACTTGTAGCTTTGATTAGACTAATTCATAGCTCAGTCGGTTTGTGTATCCTAATGCTCCCTGCCAGGCTAGATGTCCATATGCACAAATGGGGACTCCTAGGAGCACCTTTCTCCCTCACCCACCAGGCCTTCCCCAAACAGCCAACCGTAAGTAATCTGAGATCCCACCAGCCCTCACGGAGTCATCCTCCATCCTAAATGCCAAACACCCCCAAGCGCCAGCACTTCCCAGAGTACCAAGAGAAGCGTGCCACCTCAAAGCATGACATAGATGAGAGGAGACAGGCATCCTCTGTCCCTTCTCTAGATAAATGCAAGACATTTACCCTCTGCTGTGAAACTGCTCTTTACAGTGCCTGAGCAACAGGCACAACTAATGACATATTCCTTAACTGACTGTAGAAACTTGAAAAACAAAAAAGATGCAAAAGATACAAGAAAAAATATATGCCATTGTTAACAATTATTTCATTTTTAACCATGGAAAGCAGGGAGTCCCACTGGTGACATGTGTAACTACTGCAAAACACAAGGAAGTCACAGTTCACAGCCCAGCACAGAGCAGCCACGGCTTCCATTGCCAACAGTGGTATTGGGTGTCTAAAATATTAGATATCCTGCTGAACGTGTTTCTCTGAGATCCTCTTACTCTCACACATGAAACTCTTTCTCTTCCCCACATTTATTTTTAATTGTAACTAGCTACTTTCACCACATTCCATTCCTAAAATTGCCTGAGCAGATGCTAAGTAGGTGTTTTAAAAGAGTTCAGTAATGGTGGGCAGTGATGAGCGGACCAGCTCAGGTGTTCGACCAACCAGGGAGGACAGATGACCCATCCTGAAGACACACAGTTAGAAGCTGAATTTTGCTATCCGCCAGGATAAGAACCAGGTTTAGGGGAAAGATGCAAAGGCAGAGTGACAGGCCACTGGGCAGACAGGAAAGTCACTGCCCCATTCACCTTCCAGCAAAGAAAAGCCTGCTGTGCATCACATCAGCTCACTTCCATTTCTTTGCTGCCAGGCATGAACTTCTGCACACAAGCTGCCATATGTTGCCCGACAGGTGTGGACGATTACGGATGGATTGCAGCTGCTGTCGGCTGGAGCCTCTGGTTTCTGACTCTCATCTTGCTCTGTGTGGACAAGCTTATGAAACTGCAGCCTGATGAACCCAAATATTTGGTATCCTGAAGCAGGGGTAGCAAGCATATGGCAACACCCTGGAGCAGCAAGGTGCAGACAGACCTACAAAGCATTTCAGTCACTAAGGACCAAAAAAGAACAGTCACATACCTTTAACCAAGAACGGCCAGATCTAAGCAAGGCTTCATCATCCCCAGCAGGTCAGAACTGCCAGCGACTGTGGAGAAGACTTCAGCCCCTGCAGGCCACTACAGTACATCCCACTGTGCAGAGAAAACTTTCTTTTCCTCGAGTCCTTGTAATAAGACAGTATAATATAGCCCTCGTTGAATGTGTAATCGCATATGCTTGAGGTGAGAGCACGAGCGGCAACTGGACGTTGAAAGACTAGTTACCAGTCTACGTTAGACTGCCTTAAGGCAAGCCAGTACATGACCTTGGCATTGAAATAGAAAGTGGGCAAACAGACCTAATTTCTGCAGGATCAATGTTACCAGATCCATTACTAAGCATGTGAACTGCGCCTAAGCTATGAGCCAGGTTACATGAGTAAACTGATCTAACTCATTGATTGTACTGAGTCGTATTCGCTCACTAAACTGTGTTATAAAGCCTATTTACTGATACTAGTGAAAACTCTGCTATGGAAGCTTAAGGCTTGTTTGGGCTGGTTTGAAATTAAATTCAGTTATTCCAGTGCAATTTGTATGTGGACTCTTTTGTAGGAATTTAACATTGGTTGTATTTATTCAGCTCGCACCTGCCCGTTTAACTAAGCCATGCTAAACTGCAGTGAGACAATTTAAACCACACTATCCAATTCATGCACAAAGCTGCTCCTATTTATGTAAGATCCTGATAAACACTCTTGTTTGCATTGATGGAAAGACTCAGAGTAGTTTAATCCTGGTTTATATTGATAAAGCTTGTATTTCCAAGGAATTATCATATCCAAATTGCTGAAATGTTTCAAATGAGAAATATTCATGGAGAGGGGTTTATCCCACTGCAATGAAATTGCCTGATGTGGGGAAGTTGCACCAGCTTGACTTCTATCCATTATTAAAACAATAAATCAGTATTAAACCCATCTAGACACATGTCAGATTAGCAAACCTGCTAGAGATCCACTGAAATGAACCATAAAAAGTCATTCTTAAGCCAAAGAAATCTCTGTTGGAGATTTATATTTATTAAATATTATTCAAGCCTCACCTCTGCTTATTAATATATCACTCTCCCAGTTAGGAAACACAAATCAGTCTAAAACTTTCAAATTAATCCTGGCACATTTAGGCACTTTGAGCCTAAAGGACAATTGTGTGCCATCTCAACTTGGTGGATGGTTGCCCATTATCACCTAAAGCAGGAACAATTCGAACTGTAGGAATGGGTAAAGCTGGAGACAGAGAATGACTCCTTTCCCTATCATTAATATCTCCTCATACAGAAACTCTTATGGAGAGAAAATGCTTAGCTGAGATGCTAGCATCAGGAAAGTTAGTTTTGAACGGGAAGGGCTTAACTCTTTTGTGGCATTTTTATTATGTGATTTTTTTTTGTTTGTTTTTACTTACGCTATAATGCTACTAGCAAGCAATCACAAAACGTTGCTCGGTTAAGAAAAAATCTCAATATTTCAACTTAGACTGATTAAAACAAAAGTAACATTCACAAGACAAATCGTAACGTTGGACCAGCCAACTACTTTTTTCCACAAAAAAAAAAAAATTGATCATGTACAAATTTACAGGAACAAAGGATTCTACATTTTATTGTTGGTGTTGATTGATTGACAGAACAGTGAGTTGACAATTAACCACTGCAATTATTGATGGACAATAAATCTTATAGCTACATGCATCATTTTTTCCTGATTTATTATTTTCAATAGTGGAAAATGTGCATTGGTCTGAAAGTAATGTGATAGATACTATGTAAAATCTCCACGTATTGCCTTAGTGTCTACCTGCTGCACATCTCTTCCTACAGTTCTGTTCCATAGAAATTGTTCTTCTGGTTGGGGCAGGAGAACAGACAGCAGAAGTGATTGCTGGATATAGCATCAATTTTGATTTTTGAGGGGACATGTTTTACAGTTTTATCATTTCCTTGGCTAAGGCCATGAGCACATGAA
Source organism: Struthio camelus (assembly GCF_040807025.1). Taxonomy (NCBI): domain Eukaryota; kingdom Metazoa; phylum Chordata; class Aves; order Struthioniformes; family Struthionidae; genus Struthio; species Struthio camelus. The sequence continues at coordinate 64,511,247 of NC_090942.1, read as the reverse complement.
TGCAGTCATGGAAGCTAAATTTATTCCAAACTAAAGAGCTGCCACCGTATGACCTAAGCTCTAGATGTCCTATAACCCGGCACAAACCTGCAAACTTACCTCTTAATAATTAGGCAACTTCTTTTGGCTTCCTAAACCCTGCCTTTAAAAGCACAGTTTCCTTGTCATAGTTTCCAAAATAGTCTGCTCGTGTGCGGCTTCCTTCAGGGAATGTAGTAGTTTAATCCTCAAATTTTGCTTCTCACAGCTTACCTGTTCAGGTATTCTCATCTCAACCAAACTGAGTCGGGGGAAGATAGGGTAGCAGTCATGGCTTCTGATATAGTCTAACACCCCTATGGTTTTGTATACCTATGCTTAAGGGTGACAACCAAGTCTCAACACAAGTATAGAAAAGGAATATCTTACAGATTGTTCCTGCTGTGAAATGTATACTTTTTCTAGACCACTGATCTAAAAACTTCTGATCTGGTATAACAGTTTTGTTTGCTTACTGTGCCAACCTCTTTGATATTTGACATTGCCAAGTTTGATCTATAGCCTTTTCCATTCAAGTTATTCAACCTACAACAAAGTGGATCAGGTCACTGATAAAACGTAGTCCTGTAATGAATTTCACAAACATATTACTACTTTCAGTGTGTTCTGGGATCTTTACATGAAGTGGCAGTATCCCAGAAGGTCATAGGCTACCAACATAAACATCTTATCTGTTCCTATGCAATGCTACTGTATTACAACACAATAAAATCTTATTTAAAAACAGAGAGCCTCCGAGGTACCTGCTATGTGTTGCACTGATTCTAGGCGTGGTGAGCAATCACAAGTATAATGCAAAAAATGTACGGGGCAGAAGGAGGAGAAATAGCCACCTGGCCTTTTCAGTATTTCAGGGGCTGTCAACAGTCACAGAAAGTGCAGAATTAAGGTCGTATCCAAAAGATGTGAGACTTTAGTATAAAGACACACATAAAGATTAACATGGAGAACTGGATAATTCATACCCCTGTACAATAAAAATCAGCATACCCAAATGTAATCTAAAAATTACCGGTGGTCTGCTGTCACATTTCCTGGATTATTATTAGATGGGGAACACACAATGTAGTACAGTCTGTAGTTTATAACCCTTATTTTAAGACAAATCAAGTCACTTTAGAAGGCTGCGGTCTGGCTTTCATGCACAAGTTAAAGATGACTTTGGAGAACAATACCTTATAAATGAAGTCCATGACCAAAGCCACTGACTATTACTGGTGTATTAATCTGTGTATTATCTCATGTGCCTAAAATCATCACTGATAGTTATTAAAATACACCTAATAGAAGATCTCTAGTGATAGTGTAATGCTGCCTAATTCTGTTGACTTCAAGGGAGC